>NW_004524728.1:3412636-3422830 GCF_000260255.1 Octodon degus | reverse complement strand
AGAGAGAGAGAGAGAGAGAAAGAAAGAAAGAAAGAAAGAAAGAAAGAAAGAAAGAAAGAAAGAAAGAAAGAAAGAAAGAAAGAAAGAAAGAAAATAACTTGGCTAATATGATAAACTGTGTTTACTTTCTTTGTTAAAACCAATACTTTATTTTTCCTTTTTGAGACAGGGTCTCACTTCAGGCTGGCCTTGCGCTCACTTTGTAGCCCAGTCTAGCCTTGAACTTGCAATGATCCTCCCTCCTTAGCCTCCTGAGTGCTGGGGTTACAGTTGTGCACCATTATTCCAGGCTATAGTAAATACTTACATATTATTTAATCCAATTTTTTCTTCTGCTGCCCAGTGACCTAATGAAAGTTGCAAACTCACCCTGCTTATGGAAATGTGGCTACTGAATCCTGAGAATAAATGTCTATCAGCCAACAATTCTTCTAAGGAAGAGTCTTGATTGAGTTATGATACTGATTTATATTAATTTAGCTCCTTTTGCAACTGCTTGGCCTATAAACGTTAGCTAGTGTACTTAACAGGTGCTAGCTGTGTTGGGCCCATGGTGGGCACAGAGATACAGCATGGGTGGCATTGCCAGGTACCAGTGCTTTAAGCAAAGCCACCAAACCTGAGTTGAACAGTGAGAAAGGGCATCCAAAGGGAGAAGCGCAAGAGCTGCCAGCTGAAGGTGGGCCACACAGAGAAGCACTCAGAGGATGCCAGCCCACGCAGGAAACTGAGAGAACTTCACTGTCCTGGAGAGGAGGTAACGCCAAATAGATGCAAGGATGGATGAGGCTCGAGGCTCAGAAAGGAACCAGGGAGAACTCGGCTGCTATGTCTTATATCGCATGAGGTAGGAATGAAAAATAAAGATGGATACAATGAAAACCATAATTTTCAAAATGAAAAGTGTGATTTCAAGACATAAGTCTAGTTTAATTTTTTTTCTTTTCTCCTAAAACAAAAAAGCCTGGTCAATTTCCCTTTTACCAGTCAAGGATACAGCCATGCTCTTTGTACTTGCGAATGTGTCATGACTGTATGCAAACCAGCCTTTCCTCAAGGCCCGAGATGGAACTTCCTGTGCTCCACAAATCCAGAGACTTCTGCCACCAGAAGTGCATAAATATTCCCAGGTCCCAATTGCAGTGCACCTCTCTCTTCTGACAAGTTTCACTCTATTTCTTTGAGTGTGTACTTCTACATTTCTGCCAGATGCCTCTTATGCCTTATTCCTTCATACCTATTTCTGAGCAGGCTTAAAAATTTTCTTTTTCTTTTCTTTTTTTTTTTTTTTTTTTTTTGTTTTTGGTGGAACCAGAGATTGAACTCAGACCCTTGTGCTTGCCAGGGAAGCACTTATTCCACTGAGCCATCTCCCCTGCCCCTTGTTTTTCTGCTATGGAAGTCAGCAAATATGCAATTTAACTCTACAGGAAAGGGTGTGATTCACTTTCTCCTTCACCCTTTGGAAAACTCCCAGGATCCTGTCCAGTGACATTCCAGACATTGCTTCAATATTAGTGCTTTACTTTGTTTGTTCGTCTTTATTAGCACATCTTTGCAGTATATAATGTTTACATTCCTGTGTGAAGCTGATACATGTACCTAAACCCTCTTTCTTTCCAGTCCATTTTTTAATCTCTTTAGCATCCCTCTTTCCCCCTCCATCTCTTGGTCTTCTTTCCTTTTGAGAAAAATTTATTTTTCTATGTCTTATTATTTAAATTTTATTTTGCTCTTTATGTATAATTTAAATTTCTCATATAACAGAAACTATATAGCATTTAGACTTGATTTATTTAGTATTATAATCTCAAGGTATATCCATTCACCTATAAAGGGCTCAAGTTTATCCTTCTTCATGATAGAGTAGTACTTCACATATGGAAATACATTTACTTTATCTGCTCATCTGTTGACTTGCATATAATCTGCTTCTAAGATTTAGCTATTCTGAATTGTGCTGCTATAAACACGATGAGCATACAGCACTGTAATATGATGTCTCTGACTCGTTCATGAAGACACCTAGAAGGGGAATACCTACGTCAAAGGGAATTTCTTTTAATTTTTTTAGGGGTCTACATGGGAAAATAATACAGGTGAAACTCTTTAAGTCAGAGGCATAGACAAAGGCTTTCTAAACAGAACTCTGGCACAGGACATGGTGATCAGAATCAACAAGCTAGATCAAATTGAAAAGCTTCTACACAATGAAAGAAATAAATGCAGAGTAAAAAGGCAACCCACAGAAATGGAAGCAACTTTGCAGCCATTCCTTAGAGGAACAATAATTAGAATTTATGATGAACTTTAAAAAAGCAGGTCCTAAATTAAAAAAAAAAAAAGCAGATCCTTCAAAATAAAAGACTGTTCCTTTGTAGTGATCAGATCTTTCCCTTTTCTAAATGGTTGTGCTTAGAAATAGCTCTTTTCTAAGTACCACTAAGGACAAAATATAGAATTCTGAAAAATTGCTATTGACCTGGAGTTTTTCATGTGTGAATGAACAGTCATAATTTCTGTTAGGTTTTTCAATGCAGTAAAGATTCTGGAAGGATACAAGAGGTCTTTATTGACTCTGAGAACATGGAGAGAACCCAAGGGAGACAGGAGATCCTCTGACCTGAGACAGCGGAAGGCTGAGACTTCATGCACTTCTGCTAAGACTGGAGCTTGCCAGGCAGTTTTTGTGACACATAAGATCTGACTGGGGGCTGTCTTGTGGGTGGGAAAGGTATGCAGTATGGAGATGGAGAAGGAGGAGGAAATGGTCATTGAGAAGATAAGCTATTGTTTTTAAGATTCAGCCATGTTGAATCAGGGCCATAATAACTTAGCAGTTTGTACTTGGGCCAGAGCCTGTAAGTTTGATGGTAGATAGCCAAGCTAAGTTTCCGCACCAGTGCTCCATAGGAAGAAAAAGAGCCTTTTTTTGTGTGTGTGTGTGGTGTTGTGATTGAACTCAGGACCTTGTACTTGCCAGGCAGGCACATACAATGCCGAACTATCTTCACAACTCTGTAGGAAGAATTGAAAGTATTTTGGAGGGAGAATAGGAGGATATCTACAGATTAGTAGGCTGCTCCAGAAAAAAAATAGCAAAGGAGAATATTTGAATTTGGATGACAATACAAAGAATAGCATAAGAAAGAGAAACAAATTACATTATGAAAGCTACAGCAAAGATCCTACTTTGTTTCAAAATATGACTTCTAGACCAGGTATGGTAGTGCATACCTGTAATCCCAGCACTGAGAATGCTGAGGCAAGAGGATTGATGAAATTCAAGACCAGCCTGGGCTACAAAGTGAGCTCAAGGCCAGCCTGAGCTTCACAACCAATGCTTGTCTCAAAAGGACAAAAAAGAAAAGAAAAGAAAAGAACTAAATCTTAAGCATGACAGGAGTAATTAGAAAAGAAAAACTATAGACATAGCAATTTTTTTTTTAAATGAGCAGAACATATTTATTGAGTGAAAGAAAGCTCCTGTCTGAGACAGGGACAGGAGGGTAGTTCCCCCCCCCAACACACCTTTTTTTTTTTTTTTTTTTTTTTTTTTTCCAGAACCAGGGATTGAACTCAGGCCCTTGTGCTTGCCAGAGAAGTGGTTATTCCACTGAACCATCTCCACGGCCCAATTCTATTGTATATAATAGGAAATAATTGTGTTATTTAGGATTAGTTCAAAAGTGAGTTCAAGGCTAGCTTGAACTGCATAGTGAGACCCTGTCTCAAAAAGACAAAAAAGGGCCAGGGAGATGGCTCAGTGGAATAAGCACTTCCCTGGTGGGATGGGGAGATGGCTCAGTGGAATAAATGCTTCCTTGGCAAGTGCAAAGGCCTGAGTTCAATCCCCTGGTTCCGGAAAAAAAAAATTTTTTTTCTTGATGTTTATCTTTTCAATATCTGCCCTCAAAATATACAACCCTAAATCAAGCCATTTTTTTCATTTTTTTAAAAATGCAAAGCTGTGTTTAACACATAGCTGGTTCAGTTAATTTAGGGTGAGAAGTTGCAAATTTAACATGTCCTTTTTTCACATCTGTTTTACTTCAGCTACCATAATAATCGTATTTTTTAAAAAGAAAAAATGTGAAACTGAATCATTTCTTAACACTGTAAAAATAGAATCTAGTACTGAGAGGCAGGAATAGTAGGCTCCTACGCTTCGTGTAAAATTACATTCTTCTTTAAAAATCTAAGAGACTAATTCATTGTTTTCTTCCTTAAATGGTTTTTGGTTAAATTTTTGGATTTAAACCAGACCTTGGGTTCTGCTGCTGCGCCTCCTGTCTATATACAATTACTTCTGTCATTCATATTAACTTCCATTTTTAAAGCAACACCCTATTTTCATTTTGCCTCTACTTCGAAAGATAGAAACAATTTTCTTCTTAGAGAAAACCTAAAAATATTACGCCACCTATGAACTCCATTATGTAACTATCTGGGGCTCCTTTTGCTGCTGTGGGTAGTAGAGTCCCGGGAGGTTCCTCGGGTCTGTGCATTATGAGCAGAGAATGGTACTGGCATGAGACAGTAAGCGAACAGTGGCAAAGCTTCACTTGTCAACAGCATGCTCAGAGTGAACAAACAGGTGTGCGTGGGTGGAATGGCAGTAGCACCGAAGGCACTGAGTCCAGGGATCAAAAATGGTGCACAGGCCAAGGGCAGCTCCCTCTAGGTCTTCCAGAACATGGCAGACACCATCACTGGTGAGACAATGAGTCATGTGAGCTGTGTCTATTGCGGGTGTTCTTTCTCATAATTCACTGTTATAATTGTATTAGAGACCTCTAAATTAGGTGGAAACGTTGGCAGTCAGCCAGGGTGGGCTGAGAAATCAGTGCAGAAGGTGGGCACTATAGCTGGCCCTGTATCTGGAGACTAAAGCCACAAGGCCCAGAATTGTATACTGCTCTAAGAGACAAGCGAATGGAAGCTTGAGATTTCCTGTGTGCTCACTAGGGTGGGTCATCCTCTCCCACCCCCTAAGACTAAGATTAACACTATCATGACAAAAACTAGCTGGGCATGGCGGCATGACCAGAAATCTCTGGGGCACTGGGAGGCCGAGGCAGGAGGATCCTTATGAGTTCAAGGCCAGCCTGAATTATGTAGCGAGACCCTATCTTAAAAGACCAAAAAAAAAAAAAAAAAAATTGCTCCACCATGTTTTTTAATGTATTTTTATTTTTATTTCTACTTTTGGCAGAACTGGGGATTGAACTCAGGCTCTTGTGCTTGCCAGGGAAGCGCTTACCCAATTGAGCCATTTCCCTGGCCCAAATATAAACTTTTTTTTTTCAATACCAGGGATTGAACTCAGGACCTCATGCTTGCCAGGCAGACTCTTATTCTACTGAGCTATCTCATCGGCTTTTTTTTTTTTTTAATGTATTTGGTACAGAGTCTCACTACACAGATCAGACTCATAATGATCCTCCTATTCTCAGCCTCCCAAGCACTGGGATTACAGGCGCGCACCACCATGCCCAGTCTCAGTGTCTGTCTCAACGCACATGGGGGGCAGGGCCAGCCAGCACACTGGGAATCAAAGCCCCATCCCTGCATCTACCTACACAGGCACTTTAGTCTGCTGAGCTACCTGGCTGGCCCTCATCTTTGGTTTTGTTGTAGAAAGTTTCCAAATTTGACTATCCTTTTGTCAAGGTCTTCCTGTCAATATTTCCATCATAGTGAAATGTTGATAGTGTTTGAGGCAGCTGAGTTGATAGAAATATTATAGGCAGGCAGACAGGGCTGGGCCCTCAAGGAGACAGCACAGAAGGAAGATAGGATACCTGGCAACTGTGGGAGAGACAGAAACTCCTGCTAAGGGCCAGGCCTCAAGACAAAAGATTAAACAAATGCACCCACAAACCTCCTTAGGGACGGGCATCAGCGATTGCTATTCTAAATAGGCATCAGTCACCTTGAAGAAGCCAGAAAGAGTCACTGACCCAATCCCTCCAGGAAAAGCCCCTGTTCCATATTCATGTCTGTTTGCTATGTGACTTGTTTCCCCATTTGATCCTGACTTAGCTAATTTTCCCTGAGCAACTGCGCTTCTAGTCTTATTGGTTCACCATAGTTTTGTCCCACCTTATGTGTGAGTTCCCATATTTCCTATCTTAGACCCACCTCACCTCATGGTTTGCTCCATAAAAATTTCTAGAAGAAGCAACTTCAGGACAACATGCTTGGGCCCCCTTCTGTCCTTCTCTCAGACAGAAGTTTTCTTTCCCACAATAAATATATTCTGCTCTTAACCTCCGTTGTTCCTAAAATTCAATCTTCAGTTTTAGAAAACACAAATCATTCCAGGTATCTTTCAGTTTGGGAGTTTCATTCCCCCATATCAATATGAGCAGTACCAATTTGTCTTTCTTTGCCATATGCAAAGCCAATGTTGTATCTTTCTGAAATCCAGACTGTACTATACAATTCCCTGGGTCTGTTTGTTTGTTTTCGTTTGGATTTTTTATATCTTAGGGGAGGGTCTCCAGGGTGTTCAGAGCCTCACTACTAGATCAGACTTGCAGTGATCCACCTGCTTACAGACTCCCAAGAACAGGGATTACAAGTGTGTGCCACCATGCCCAGTCTCAGTTGCCTCTCAGCACATCCCAGGGGCAGGGCTGGCATGGCAGGCCAGGGGATCAAACCCCTGGCCCCTGTACCTGCTTGCAGACTCTTTAATCCGAAGAGCTATTTGGCTGGCTCAATTCTCTGTTTTGAAATCCCAACATTTTATTTGGAATTTCTGTTTTGCTCCTGTGAATAGTTCCTGAGCTGGTCAAACTGTACTATTTCTGTTTTCTTTATCATCTGAATGAAGATCTTCATTCCCTGGGTCTGGGTCAGCCATTTCTAACTCCTTTTTGTTATGGGTCAGCTCAGCATGGCAATCAGATCAGAATCAGAAATGAAATTTGGAAGAGCCTTTATTACTGAGCTCAGGCTGTCAGTCAGTTCTCATGCAGAAGACTGACAGGCCCCTAGCCCAGGAAGCAAGGAGCTTTTAAAACAAAACAACACATCCTGTGCGGTAAAACAAATTCATCACCTGACACAACAGCACTTTCAGTGTCAGTGTGAGCATTACTCAACATATATTTTTCTGGGATCACTGTTCAGTTCCCATTTATTGTGCATCTGCACACAAGAAGTTTTGCACAAAGAGGTCACAAGGAGTTAAGCTCATCCAGCTGCTCTTATAGGATATCACTTAAGCTGTGTTTACAGGAAATGGTTAGGGAGGGGAGGGAGTCAGTTATTCCTTACTAAACACACTCAAACAGAAGGCAAGAACAGATTCCTTAGAGTAGATAACAGGAAGCATAAGGGAATGTTTTCCATAGTTATAGCGCAAAATTCAGTTGACCCATTACACTTTTCACTGTCACAGGAACTTGGACTCACAAGGCTACTACCACCAGCATCACCCACACTGCTCTTCTGCTATGAAAACATGTATTTTATTTTATTATTATGGCCAGAGTTTATTGAAAGCAGACAGCACTGGCTGGGGTGGTCAGGCCCAGCTGGCCAAGCACACAGGGCCCGGTGATCAGTTTGCACCAGGAGTATCTCGGTCCATCCAACCAGGCTGCAGGTCCTGCGGCATGTGCTGCATGAACTTGAACACGTGGCAGTCCACGCACAGGTGGCTCTGCACTGGGACGGCGCTCCTGAACAAGGGTTCCATGTGGGCACCCAGCAGTGCCATGCTCAGCAGCAGGAGCAGCAGTGGCAGTAACAACAGCAGGGACCAGTTCGTGGGCAAGGGGGCCATGGCTGAGGAATGACCCAGGCTGCTCTCGGATCAGTAACCCTGTGAGCAGCAGCCTGTTGACTCAGATGACTAACAGCATGTATTTTAGTTTACTTTAGCTTTAGTTTTATGTATTTGGTACAGGGTCTCACTACACAGCTCGGACTCATAGATATCCTCCAGTTTTCAGCCTCCCCAGCACTGGAATCTCAGGCTTATGCCACCACGCCTGGTTGGTTCCCAACCCATGTTCTTGTGCATGCCTAATCAGGCACTTAGTCCACTGAACTATCTCAACAGCCCCATGTGTTTTGTTATAATGGATCATCTTCATCATCCTTGCATGAGTAATCTGATTATTCCCTTTTGACCTCCTCCAAAACTTGTAAATCTGGTTTTTCATGTGCCATTGTACTGAACTGGGCTACTTCTGTCAGAAAAGCAAAAGGAAAAAAAAAAATTAAAAACAAATCCTGGGATGGTATGAGTCTACTTCAAAACTCAATATCCAATAAAAGGATTTTGAATAGGTATCAGTCAGACTTCTTGTGACCAGGCACTGCCAACCTGATCTGCTCAGCAACCTGGGTGGACTGACACATACTACCCTGCCCACGGCAAAGAGAAGGACAACCAAGAATGGGCAAGTCCCAACCACAGACACTGGGCATTTGTCTTCTTGTTTTCCAGGGTTAAAGGAGCTGGCTTGGCCTTCTTAAATAGGTGACAGAAACATCACCTACTGCCTGATGTTCTCAGTGCTCTCCCTAGACATCTGAAAGCACCAACTGCTGACAGCTTTGACAGAACCTTCTCTGAGTAGAGGGCAATTGGGTGAACCTCAAGTAGCCTGTGGGGACAGGAAATCCATCCTAATGCATGGCTCAGCTTGATTCATAACTGCACCCTAGCATTTTGAAATGACATTTTTATTGATCTCCATATAATGATTCATTTGCCTTTCCTGGAGTGCACAAAAATTATATTTATAGCATTTCTCTAATAGGAGACCTTGAAAAGCTAAGTTTACATTGATATAGGGGAATGAAACTCCCAACCTGCAAGGTACCTAGGGCAAGTTCATGTTCTCTAAAACTGAATAATGAATTTTAGGAACAGAGGGTAGGAACACAATATATTTATTGGGGGAAAGAAAGTTCCTGTCCAAGAGAGGGACAGAAAGGAGGGCATCCCCAAGTGGGTTGTCCAAGGAAGTCATCTATTCTGGGGATTTTTATAGAGTAAAAACATGTGGTGAGGAAGGTCTTATGTGGTGGAGAACGTGGGAACTCACTTAGGTGGGTGTGAAATGGGACAAAACTAGGGTCAACCAATGAGATTACAAGCACCATTGCTCAGGTAAAATTGATTAAATCTAAGACTAAATGGGGACGTGAATCACATAGTAAACGGGCATGAATGTGGGACAGGGTCTCTTCCTTTTGGGGGATGGGCTAGTGACTCATTTGGGCTCTTTCAAGGTGATTAATACCTATTTAGAATATCAATCCCTGAAGCCTATCCCTAGGGACATATGTGGCTGCATTTGTTTAGTCTTTTGTCCTGTCCTGAAGTCTGGCCCACAAGGGGGAGTGTCTGTCACTTCCCAAGCTGCAAAGTCACCTTTTCCTCTATATTGTCTCCTTGAGTGCCTGGCCCTGTCTGACTGCCTATAATATTTCTATTTTAGATGCTTACAACAAATGAGCTAATGTGTAGATGTATCAGTCCATAATTGGTGGGCTCCAAGGCTGGGTGGCACATGACAGAGGGACAACAGAACATGATGGCAGAGGACAGCAAGAGGAACATAAGGAAGAAGAGATGGTTTATCATAATTTTGACCCACATTGTAACCACCTCAGAATTTTTCTCTATAAAACTTCCTTTGAGAAGTGGGCTAATTGGTAACCCATTAAGGGCTCCTGTTGTAGGCAGCTGAATTAGATCAGACAGACAGGACCAGGCCCTCAAAGAGGCAATATGGAGTCACTAACCCAACCCCCAACAGGGAGAGATGCTGTCCCATATTCATGCCTGCTTGCTACATGATTTGCTTCCTCATTTGGTACTGGATTTAATCAATTTTACCTGAGCAATGGTACTTGTAATCTCATTGGTTGACCATAGTTTTGTCCCATGTCAGGCCCACCTAAGCGAGTTCTCGTGTCTTCACCACCTTAGAACTGCCCCTCCATTTGGTTTTCCTCTATAAAAGTCCCTGGAAGACGAGTATGTTTAGCCCCTTTGTCAAAGATAAGGTGGCTGAGTGTGTTCGTAGGGGCTTCAGTGTCTTCTAATCTATTCCATTGATCCTCAGATTTATTTTGTTGCCAGTACCATGCTGATTTTATCACAGTAGCCTTGTAGTATAATTTCAAGTCAGGAATTGTAATGTCTCCTGCTTTGTCTTTATT
>NW_004524728.1:3383894-3393739 GCF_000260255.1 Octodon degus | reverse complement strand
AGGACACAATGTCAGACCTTTCAACCACTAGAACAAAAATTTTTTTAATTTGACAGTTGCAGAATTGTGGAGTGTTTTTACATTGATCTTTTGCTAATGCGATTAGCAGTATGTTTTGCATGTATGACTTAATAAATCCTTGAAACATCAAAAAAAAAAAAACTGAAGAAAAATGAGTGGAATGCCCAGCTTTTGCTTATATAACAAAGCTATCTGCCACCCATTGCTTTTTCCTAAATACATAGATTCATCATTTTTCTCAGATTCTTTTTAATTTTATGTGCGAACATATAAATGTTTCTACAAGTTAAACATTGTCACTTATCTTTGGACTGCGTCTTTGTTATTTTTTGTACCTTCTGAAATCCAGATTAACAAAACCTTAATCAGGCAGATGATGCCATGTTAGGCAAAGTGTGGTATCATGCCTCAGAGGAAGCCTGAATGGCTAAATGACTGCATGAAGATGAGTTGACTTACCAGGCTAGACCACTCACATGGGCTTGTTATGGGTCACTCAGAATAGGAACCAGATCAGCCAGATTGGAATTTGGAAAGCCGTTTATTACTGAGCTAGGGCCCCGGGTTAGCTCTCAAGCAGGAGACGCTAGCCCAGGAAGCAAGGGGGATTTTAAAATGTGAAACTACATTCCATTTGGTAAACAAATTCATTGTCTGACACAAAACAATGCTTATAGGGTCAGTGTAACCACTACTCAAACTAAATTTCCTGGGGCTTTCTTTTAGTTTCTGGTTATCTTGCACCTGAGTACTTGCATGCAGCCTTGCATAGCCTGAAGTTACAAGAAGTTAAAGTGCGTTTAATTTCTTTTTGAAGTCATCTCTGTAAGCTAACTTTGTTAACAGGAATTGGTGAGGGTTATAGGAATTGGTGAGGATTACAGGAATTTTATCATAGCAAACAGCATGAAACAGCCACTAGTTACCAAACAACTTAGAACAGTGGTGAGTATACATTTTTACACAAGAGAAAACACAAGATTTACATTTATCATCTAAAATGTGAGTTGACCCATTACAGGTTTTATTAATACAAGAAGGAAACGATCTCTGTCCTCCATGTGCTAAACAGTTGCTTTCTTTGTTGCAAAAGTTTGCTACAGAATCTTGTTTGTTTTTTCTGTACTTTAGAGAAGGGTCTACAGGGTGTTCAGGGTCTCACTACTAGATTGGACTCCAGTGATTCTCCTGTTTACAGCCTCCCAAGTGCTGGGATTACAGGTATGTGTCACCATGCCTAGTCTCAATTGCCTTCTCAGTGTGCCATGGGGGCTGGGCCAGCACCAGCACAGCAGGTCTGGGAATCAAACCCCGGACCCTGTGCCTGCTTACAGGTGCTTTAATCCGCTGAGCTATTTGGCCAACCTTGTTTGTTTTAGATACAGGTCTTGCCATGTAATTCTGGCTGTCCTTGAACACACTATGTAGCCTAGGTTGGCCTTGAATTCACAGCAATCTTCCTGCCTCAGCCTCCTAAATGCTAGTGTTGCAGGCAGCTGAATTAGATAGAAATATTGGCAGTCAGACAGGGCCAGGCACTCAAGGAGACAAGATGGTAGACAAGGTGACTTTGCAACTTGGAAGAGACAGACACTCCCATATGGGCCACACCTCAAGACAAAAGATGAAACAAATACAGCTACACACTTCCCTAGGGATGGACATCAGGGATTGATATTCTAAGTAGGTATCAATCACCTGGAAAGAGCCCAAATGAGTCACTAGCCCAACTCCCAACAGGAAGAGACCTTGTCCTGTATTCATGCCTGCTGGCTATGTGACTGGCTTCCCCATTTGGTACTGGATTTAATCAGTTTTACCTGAGCAATGGTGCTTGTAATCTTATTGATTGACCATAGTTTTGTCCTACCTCATGTCCACCTAAGGGAGTTCCCATGGTCTCCACCACCTTAGACTCACCACACTGCATGGTTTTCCTCTGTAAAGGTCCCTGGAAGAGACAGCTTCCTCGGGATCACCCATTTGAGGATCCCCCTTCTATCCCTCTTTTGTACAGAAGCTTTCTTTCCCCTAGTAAATATATTCTGCTCATGACCTCCATTTGTTCCTAAAATTCATTCTTTGGTTTTAGAGAACATGAACTCGTCCAAGGTACTTTTTAGGTCGGGAGTTTTATTTTTCCCCCATGTCACACTCACCAAGATTGTTTTTCTCCCTGTCACTAGGATCACAGGTGTGTATCACCACCCATGGCCTGTTGCAGAATCTTAACTTTAAAATATCCTACCTAGAAGTGGTGGTGCATGTGTATAATCCCAGCACTCAGGAGGCGAGGTAGGAGAATTGCTTTGAGTTTGAGGCTGGCCTGGGATATACAATGAACTCAAGGCCAGTCTTAACTACATCATGAGACCCTGTTTCAAAAAAAAAAATTAAAAAATAAAAAATAAAAAAATTACAGAATCCTAACTTAAAAATTGAGGCAAACCAGAACTTACAAGGTTGGATTACATTGAAAATAAATAAAAAGTGTAGCAGAGGAAGGAAAAAGTTGACTTAATGATAAAGAAGGCAACATAGAAAGAAACCAGCTTATATTATAGCAAATTAGTGAGAAATTTCAGATTTATGGAAGGTTCTGACAGCTACAGAATGTACAGGGTATCAGGAGATAATAAGTGAAGAAAAGAACAATTTGAAGGTGTTCAATTCTTCAAAAAGTTAAAAAATAGTTAAGTAAACACTAACCTTATCCCTCATCTGGATTCATCCTTTTTGTGTGTGTGTGGAACCGGGGATTGAACTCAGACCCTTGTGCTTGCCTGGCAAGCGCTTATTCTACTGAGCTATCTCCCCAGCCCATGAAGGGGATGTTTAGACATACCTGAGGGAGCTGATTGGGGCCTTCCCTGAGGTGGCAGGAGAGGTGAAAGGAAATACACCCTGAGCTGAGTTGGAGAAGAAGGGGGAGGTGTTCTCTGGGAGGATGAACTGTTGTTTTAAGGGCTTCAGCCATATTGGATGACCACCATAATAACTCAGCAATATATACGTGGGCCAGAACCTATCAATTGCATTTCACATTTCTACATGGCATATATTTTTGCTTATTAAGTGGTAAAGATAAACATTTACTTTTTATTAGGCAGAGATTTGGGGATCTATCTAAGAGTAGGGGAAGGGAAGACTCTCAGAGAAATAAAATGTACTGTTTCTTGGAACAGGGACTAGCTGCTGCTGCTACAGCTTCGGCTTCTTACTCTTCCTCTTCCTCTTCTCCTCCTCCTCTTCCTCCTCTTCCTTCTTCTTTTTTTTTTTTTTTAATACTGGGAATTGAACTCAGTACCTTGCACATATCAGACAGGTGCTTGAGCCACCGAGCTATATCCCTGGCCCTATTTAAGCTTTTCTCAAAAGGGTAAAAAGGTGGCTCACCTCCAAAAAGGTTACTCACCCTAGTGGGCTCAGTTTTTTTTTTTTTTTTCCTTTAGATAATTTAAACATTTTTTGGATTCTCCCATCCTATTCTTTTATCTTAATAGAAGGTTCAATTAAGCCAATGTAATTAAAACTCTCAGGAATTTTAATATCCTGAGAAATTTGGGTGTGATGGGACTGGTAGGGAAGGAGCCTAAAGTTAATCAAAGAATGCTGACATGGATGACATGGGTGACTTTGGGTGGGTCCTGAAGGCCAGTCCTTTTACAAGTATAATTTTTATTTATTTTTATTATTTGTTTGTTTATTTTTGTCGTATTGGGGATTGAACTCAGGCCCTTGTACTTGCCAGGGAAGTGCTTATTCCACTGAGCCATCTCCCCTGCCCCACAGGTACAATTTTTAGTTGTGCTCTCCTTGTCACCTTTCTGCTTATTTTTTTCTTTTACTCTATTCACTTGGGCTATAAAAAATATTACCTTTTGCAGTTTGTATGTTTCAATAGACCTTTCACAACATGCTGATAAAAACCACAGACGCAGAATGTTTGCATGAAACAAAAAATTATTACCGAGGGGTGGAAAAAAAAACTTCAGCAAGTCCTCCAGCTTCACTTGCTCATAGTCAATGTAAAATCACTAATTTGAGGCCCCACAATGAGCAACACACAAATATCAGTAGTTTCCCACTAGCTTTGCAGTAGATAACAGCTCTGAAGTTAATCAAAAAAACTGAAGTTAAACAAATTCAGCTCTATACTATATTTATATAATATAAAATGTTACATTTTGTAATATATGTAGTGGCTTGTGTTATTTTCTAGAGATCTGAAGGCAAGCTTTGAAGAAAGTGCTGACCTTTCACTTGAGCCAACAGAAATCTGAATGGTGATGAAAACAGAACCCAAGGCTTGGCATCTCTCTCTCCATAATGTATCTATTACTTTTGCTATCATAACCTTTGGATCAGACTTTACATAGCTTTCTATGTAGTCATGTTGATTATCTATAAATATTTAGGCCAAGACTATTATAATATGGGGCTAACCTGATCTGTTGTGGATTGGATCTGGTATGTGTTTTCTTTTTCTTTCTCTGTCCATTCTTTTCTGTTTTATCCTTTGTACTTCTTCAGAAGCCGGCAATGTCAAAGCACTAGACATTGTTGGTCCTAGCATAGACCCCAGATTCATAAGGCTAGGATGTTTTGCATAGGATGATGGCATTGGTTATACAAAATTCAACAGTTTGTAGGATGAGTTGAGCATGACCACCCCATGGTCTAAGTCCACCTGAAGACTTTTGGAAGAGTGCCTCTGGCTAATGGGAATTACTAGACTTCTTCCCACATAAAGAAATCAATCAAACCTTTCTGTTCTCTCTGTTCTGTGGATCAGCAGTTCAGTCACTCTGGACCAAGTGCCAGGTCCCTTCAGCTAAAACTTCTACTTGGCTGGACTCCTGTTCCTTTCCCAATAAAGCTGTGCCTGTACAGAAACATGTGCTTGCAATATTTGTCCCTGTCTTGTTTCTGCAGACTCTGAGTCAAAAGATCCTGTCATTGCATAACACAGGCCTGGATATAAAGCTATTTCCTTGGCTACACAAACATTATTTCCTACTTGCCCTACTGGACTGAGGGGAGGGTCAACAAACCACATGGCTTCTTTGCCACATGGTCCTCATGGTTACCAGTAAGGAACTGTAGAGGGAAATTTGAAACTAACTACAAATTCGAAGGGGACATTCTCCTGATCACTGAAAGTATCTTTCTAGCAATGACTTTTTGTTTTGTTTTGTTTTTTGGTACTAGGATCGAACTCAGTACCTTGTGCTTGCTAGGCAGGTGCCTACGCTGCTGAGCTGTATCCCTAGCCCTCTAGCAATGACTTTGAGTGTGGCAATTGCCTTATTCCTGTTTCCAGTTTATGTCACTGCTCTCTGACCCAGATAGTTTGTGCCCCTTCTGAAATGTTAGCAGCAGTGAGCTGCGACCCAGTGCCCGAGGGGCTAGATTCCTTCTCTGCTGTGCTTTTCCTCTAAGCTTCTAGGTTGTAAAACAGCTGGCCCCTATAAACACCTGTTCTGCATTTATAGATTGAACCAACCATGGGTGGAATCAACTAAAAATAAAAAATACGCAAGGTGCAGAATATGTACCTTGTCTTTTTTCTCTGTCATCATTCCCTAAGCAACACGGTGCAACCACTATTAGAGGTAGCTGCATTGTTAGGTTTTATGAATAGACAAGAGCTGATTGAATGTGTATAGCATGAAATGCAATAAGCTGTGTGAAAACACTATTAGATGACTGACCCAGCATCACTTACTAAAAGGCCTTTCTTTCTTTCTTTCTTTCTTTCTTTCTTTCTTTCTTTCTTTCTTTCTTTCTTTCTTTCTTTCTTTCTCTCTTTCTTTCTACCCTCCTTCCTTCCTTCCTTTTTTGCTTCTCTCTCTCTCTCTTTCTTTTTTTATTCTTTATTTTTGAGGGGGCATCTTATTTGAGACAGGGTCTCTCTATGCAATTCAGCATCTCACTACACAGCTCATAGCATGTCTCTTTTTTTGGTGGTGATACCAGGGATTTAACTCAGGACTCTGCGCTTGCCAGGCAGGCACTTATTCAAACTGAGCTATCTCCCTGGCCTCTCTATGCAGTTCAGGCCAGCCTTGAGCTCACTTTGTATCCTAGGGTGGTCTCATACTTGTACTGATCCTCCTGCCTCAGCCTTCTGAGTGCTGAGATTACAGGCATGCACCACCACACCCAACCACACGCAGCCTTCTTTTTTCAATCTTTTGTTCTCTCTCTCTCTCTCTGTCTTTCTCTCTCTCTCTCTCTCTCTCTCTCTCTCTCTCTCTCTCTCTCTCTCTCCCCCATATGGTCTGTCTGTCTGTCACTAGGACTTTTTCACCAAGTTATATAACCAGCACCACTTTTTGTTTATTTATTTAATATATTTAGTTCAAGGTCTACAGGGTCTCACTACACAGATCAGACTCATAGTGATCCTGCAGTTTTCAGCCTCCTAAGTACTGGGATTATAGGAGTGCACCACCACACTCAGCCTACTTTTAAAATAAAACTCTAATAAATAAATAAATAATAAAACTCTAAATTACCTAAACTTTGAGTTCCGTATCCTTCTGCCCCAGGTTCCCAGAGTGCTGCTGTTAAAGGCGTTTACCACCACAGGTCTCTTAAAACTACTCTTGTAGCTTACTGAGAAACCACTCCACACAATTCAATTGACCATGTTTGAGGACTTGTACCTTGGCCTATTCTTAGATTTGATTACATTTTTTTCTGTGTTGATGCAGTACCTTAATGCATTTGTTCCTGTAGCTTTATATTTCCTGATCTCTGCATCATTAGTCTTCTTGTCTCATTCATTTTCTTCAAATTTTGAGTGTCAGGCTCCTTTTGCTGTCCTTTAGCTATAAATAACCACTTTGCCCAAGGTCATAGCTTTCCTGTATCTGCCTGAATTCAGTGACTAAGAAATGCAAATACATATATATATAGCTATAGCTATAGATGTAGACATCACCATTTCCATGTGCAAGACTTTCTGAAGGACACTCATATCTGTGCCTCTTTCAAGGTGGGCTATACTTTTCCAGACACATATGCCAATTTGATATTTCTTTGTCAGCAGAGCTTTCTTTCTTTCATAAGTGTTGGCCCATATTATTATGGCCTAGTTTTTATGGCTTGTGTCTATACACCCTCCTGAAACCTCCTGCTGTCATGAGGCTTTTTTCAACAGTGGCTGAATCTAGAATGCTTGATTGATTAGTGATACAACCCTGGGATTAAGGGTGTGGGGGTTAAGGGTGGGTGAGTATTGGACTGCCCTGCCCCCATCCCAGTGGACTCATACAATGCAAGGGATGGAAAGGGGCTTGGCTCTCTCTTCCCTTGCTTGCTTTTGCTATCTTCTTCTGCCACTATAAACTTTTTCTTCTGTAATTTCCCTCTGTCAAGCCACTCTACTTTGGTTCCAGCCGATTATGACTGAAATGAGCTAAATTAAATAAACCTTTCCTCTCTTAACTTTGGGCTTTGGACATTTTGTCTCAGAAACAAGAGAAAAATAACCAAGACAATAATGCACATCTTATTTCCCAATTTGCATCTTTTTTAAAAAAGAACAGAATATATTTATTAGGGGAAAGAAAGCTTCTATCCGAGAGAGTGGGACAGAAGGGGACTTAAGTGGGTTGCCCCCAGTTTGCATCTTGACAGCTGCTTAAGGATGCCCCAAACTCCAATCACTTGCAGACAGTTGTCACTCTCCTAGGTTGGTGATAAGAACTTAAATTCATATCCTGACTATAGGTCTCTATTTATAGTGGTACAAAATGAATCATGCTGTAGGCACTGTGCTTAAAAAAAAAAAAAGCCCACAGGGCTGGAGAGATAGCTCAGCAGTCTAAGCATCTGCCTAGCAAGTGCAAGGACCAGGGTTTGATCCACTGAAATGGGCATAGTGGTGCACACCTGCAATCCTAGTGCTGAGGAGACTGAGATGGGAGGGTCATTACAAGTCTGACCTTAGTAATATCTTATAACCAATAAATAAATAAATAAATAATAAGAAAAAAATATTTTTAAAAGCCCACAAACTCAAAATACGAAATATAGCTTTGCTGCCAGCAGTAATATGGGAGGAAAAAATAAGGCTTCATGGGCTAGCAGTGGAGAGCCACCATGATTCTGGAGCATTCTAGCCTACATAGGGGCCCTCCCTGTGGTTCTCTTGGTACTGTTTCTAGGGATTTACCTATTGTTGTTTCCTTGTGTGTTTGTTTTGTTCTTTGTTTGTTTGTTTGTTTGTTTTTAAAAAGCCAACTGTTTTCCCTTCTATTAAGTTACAAAATATATTTTACAAAATAATGTTTTAAGTCACACACACATATACATATATATATATATATATATATATATATATATATAGAGAGAGAGAGAGAGAGAGAGAGAGAGAGTATAATAGGCATGTGTGTGTGAGTGTGTGTGTGTGTGTGTGTGTGTATAGCAGGCACAGCCTGTCCTGGGGGCAGGGCTGGCACGGCACGTGGTACCTGGAATACAACCAGGGTCCCTATGTTTGCCTAACCTTGCCTAAGCAGGTGCTTTAGACTGCTGAGCTATCTCACCAAGGCATATATTTTGAACATAGCCATTCCCACTATCATCCTTCCTTATACCCCATTTCCCTCCCTCTTATTCCTTGAAAGGATAATACCATCTTTTCAACTTATCTTTTTGTGTCCACATGTCAGAGAGAACATGCTTATCAGTCTGGCTTATTTGGTTCAACATTTGGATCTCCAAATCCGTAAATTTTCTTGCAAATGACAAACTTTTGTTCTTCAAATGGTTGAATAGTATTCCACTGTGCATGTAAAGCATATTTGGTTTATCCAGTTATCTGGTAATGGACACTTAGGTTGGCTCCACATCTTGGCTATTGTGACCTCTGCAGTAATGAACAAGGGTATGTAGGCATCCCTATAATGCCTTTAATTCCTTCAGGTATACACACAATGGAGTGCCACATATAGATCAAATAGTAGCTCTAC
Source organism: Octodon degus (assembly GCF_000260255.1). Lineage (NCBI taxonomy): Eukaryota > Metazoa > Chordata > Mammalia > Rodentia > Octodontidae > Octodon > Octodon degus. Next base: position 3,384,734 of record NW_004524728.1, on the reverse strand, counting down.
TTTTTGGCTTTTTGAAGAACCTACGCATTGATTTCCATAGTGCCTGTACTAATTTATATTTCTACCAGCAGTGTAGAATTGTCTTTCCCAAACTTAACCAATATGTTACTTTTTGTATTTTTGATTATAGTCCCTCTGACTAGAGTGAAATGGAATCTCAGTGTAGTTTTGATTTACATTTCCCTAATGGCTAGAGATGTTGTCATATACTTACTGGCCATTCATACTTCTTTATCTATTAGTTCATGCTTGCAGTACATAATAGTATATAAAGTCTGTGTACTTCTTTTGAGAAGTATCTGTTTAATTAATTTTCTATTTGATGGCTTGGTGTTAAGTTTTTTGTGTTTTTTTAAAGTTTAGATATTAATCCTCTGTCAGAGAGTAGCTGGAAAAGACTCTCCTATTCTGTAGGCTGTCTCTTCACTCTTAGTTGTTTCCCTTGCTGTGAAGAAAGTTGTAATTTGATGTAGTCCTACTTATTGATTCTTGCTACTGATTTCTGTGCTAGTGGAGTCTGATTCAGAGTATTTGCTGGTACCTACTGGATCCAAATGTTTTCCTTAGATTTTCTTTTAGAAATTTCAGACTTAGATTAGCTGTTAATTTAGCCCTTTGAGCCATTTTCAGCTGATTTCTGTACATGGTGGAAAATAGAAATCTTATTTCAATCTTCTATAAGTGAATATCTAGTTTTCCTGGCTCTAATTTTTTTTTTTTTTTTTTTCCGGAACTGGGGATTGAACTCAGGTCCTTGCACTTGCCAGGGAAGCACTTACTCCACTGAGCTATCTCTCCGGCCCAAAGAAGCTAAAAAAAATTGGACTGTGCCTTAAAGAA
>NW_004524728.1:3362999-3383794 GCF_000260255.1 Octodon degus | reverse complement strand
TTAGTCTATTTCTGCTCAGTAACAATGGGTTTAAAATGGGCATGCAAAGTTTGGTATTAAGACTTTATTGCTGACAGTTCCTTTAAGAGTGTAACTGTACTGAATGGTGGGCTCTCTCAATGGATTAATTTTATCCTATCAAAAGAAGCTCTAGTTTACTTTTTTTTTTTTTTTTCTTTTTTTTTTTTATCCAGAACCGGGATTGAACTCAGGCCCTTGAGCTTGCCAGGGAAGTGCTTATTCCACTGAGCCATCTCCCCAGCTCCCTGGCTTTAATTGATAACAGGACATTTTCCCCCCTCCAATATGAATATATTTGGGTCCTGTGTTCAGAATTAGATGACTGTGGTGTAGGTTTTTTATGTGTCTTCTGTTTCAATGGCCTATGTGTCTATTTTTGTGCCAATACCCTACTGGTTTTTTGTTGGCTCAGCCCCCCTTGAGGGCGGGGCTGGCTCTGCATGTGGTGCCAGGGATCAAACTGTGGTCCCCTGTGGGTGCCTAAGCTTGTTTAAGCAGGCACTTTAGACCACTGAGTTATCTCGCTGGTACCACCCTACTGGGTGCCAGGGATTGAATTTTTTTTTTTTGGGGGGGGGAACCAAGGATTGAACTCAGGCCCTTGCACTTGCCAGGGAAGCACTTACTCCACTGAGCCATCTCCCTGGCCCCCTCACCCTACTGTTTTTGTTACTATAGTTTCATAGTATAACTTTAAATCAGGTTTCATGGGCTGGTGAGATGGCTCAGTGGTCTAAAGCACCTACTTAGAACAAACTTAACAAAGCACAGGGACCACGGTTCAATCCCTCAGCACCACATGCCAGCCATCCCTGCCCCCTGGTGGGCTGAGCTGGCCACACACAAAAAATAAATGAAATAAATAAATAATTAAAAAAAAATAAAAAATAAAAAAATAAATCAGGTTTCATGATGCTTATAACCATGCTCCTTTTTTGCTTAGAATTGTTTTGGTTATTCTGAATCTTTTGTGTTTCCACTTGAATTTTAGAATTGTTTTTTCTAGTTCTATGAAGAATGTGATAAATGTCATCAGTACTCTATTAATTGAAGTGATGAGAGTGGACAGTTTTGCCTTATTGCCAGAAAACCAACTTCTAAAATTTGTTGATTTGTATTATATCATTGTCAATAGCTCTGTCTTCTATTTTATTCTTTTATATTTTTTATTTTCCCCCTTGAATTTATTATATTACTTCATATTTAAATTCATAAGATGGACACATTCCTAAATTGTGATGGTTAACTTTTGTTCAATAAAAGTATTTACAAAACAAAATCCCTTCGAAGCATCCTTTCTTATGCAGTGTGACTGGTGTTTCCGTCCTTCACTCTGAGGATGTGTGCTGCACTGGTGACTTGCTCTGACAGAACACCTCAGGGAGGAAGGAAGGGAAGCGACTTCACAATGAAGATGCTTGACGCATGGTATTCCAGACAGGCGATCAAGGTCCACATCCAGATCTCCATCATCTGGATGGTATTTACCAGCAACACATTTTGATGCATATCAGCAGCTCTTAGCTCTGCAGTCCCTGCAGCAAAAATCCTAACTTTAATGTAATCATGAAAAAATAGCAAACAAATTGCATTATGAGGCAGCCTGAGTTCACTTGTTCAGTACTCTTCAGAAGTATCAGAGACATCATAACCAAAGAATGCCCGCGGGCCAGGCATGGTGGTGCACGCCTACAACCCCAGCACTCCAGAGGCTGAGGCAGGAGGAGTGCCATGAGTTTCAGGCCACCCTGAGCTATACAGTCAGCTCAAGCCCAGCTTGACTACTCAGCAAGACCATGCCTCAAAAAAAAAGAAAAAAATCTGAGAAATGGTCACAGAAGATAACTAAATATAATGTTGGTCTCCTGGATGGAAGGGGAAAAAAGACCTTAGAAAAAAACTAAGAAAGGGCTGCGGAATAGCTCAGTGGTCTAAGTGCATGCTTACGCCAGCACAGGGACAGGATTTGATTCCCGGTACAGCATGCCATGCCAGGCCCGCTCTGGGCGCGCTGAGCCGGTGCATGCCTGTAATCCCAGTGCTGGGGATACTGAACTAGGAGAATCACTAGGAGTCTGTTAAAAAAAAAAAAAAAATAACAAAACTCTAAGAAAATCTGAATAGAACATAATGTTTAGTTTATATTACTATTAGTTCATTAATTGTGGCCTACTAGTATATACAAGATGTGAAGAAATGAAAATGGGTGTAGGGTATAAGAAATCGCTCTATTATCTTCAAATAATGTCTGCAGATCTAATTATGCATGCTTAGGCATCCACATGCATAATCATTTGTTGTATACATGTCAAATTTCATTATGCTTGCTTCCTTAACTCATAGAGTATTCAGTAGTATCATTGTTTTGTTTTTTGGGGATAGGCTCTCCCTACACAGTTTATGCTGGCCTTCAACTCATCTAGATGGCATAGGCTGGCCTCAAATGCACAGTGCTCCTCCTGCCTCAGCCTTTTGTGTGCTTTGATTATAGGCATGTGCCAGTAGTATTATTTTTAACTTCCTGATATTTGAGTTTTAAAAATAATTTTTCTAAACATCTTCTTGATATACACTGCCAACAGAATTTGTAAATACTTATATATTGACATTTTCCCATTTTCTTCACGCTCTCTCTCTCTTTTCTTTTTATCTTTTAGACAGGGTCTTGCTATGCAGTTCAGACTGGCTTTGAGCTCACTCTGTAGCCCAGGTTGGTCTCAAGCTTGCAATGATCCTTCTGCCTCAGCTTCTCAAATTCTGGGATTACAGGTGCATATCACTGTGCCCAGCAGGTTTTCTTTATTGTTGAACTATAATCAATTTTTTTTAAAGTTCAATGCTTACAGAAAAAATACATTTGTTAGAATTTCTAAGTATCTTCTAGGACTAATCTATTGTTATTTTTATTCATTTATTTTTTGTATTTTTAGGGACGGGTTCACAGGGTGTTCAGGGTCTTACTACTAGATCAAACTTGTAGTGATCCACCTGTTTACAGCCTGCCAAAAGCTGGGATTACAGGAGCACACCACCATGCCCAGTCTCAATCACCATCTCAGCACACCCTGGGGACAGGGCCAGCACAGCATGCCCAGGGATTGACTCCCTGGCCCCTGTGCCTGCTTGCAGGTGCTGTAATCCATTAAGCTATTTGGCCAGCCCTATTTATTGTTATTGTTGTTAGGTATCTATTTGCTCATTTTTCTCAGCTTAATCTTAAATGGCTAAGGAAATTGAGACTTCCCATTGTGATGGTGAATTTGTCCATTTCTTCTCACTGCTGTGTTGTTTCTTCCTTACATATTTTGTCTTTTCAGATGTTTAATGACTTGCAGTTACAATCTTCATCAGTGTTTCTTAAAAATCTGTTAATAGAAACACTAACTTACTTTGTTAATACATTTCTGAAATGTTACTAACATCCTTTTACTGCCAACCTTTGTATCTACTATATTTAGGTGTGTCTTTTGTAAACAGTATGTACCTGTCAATATTTACTTTTAACTGCTGTATTTAGTTCATTTACTTTTATATAATAACTGATAACTGATCTATATTTCTGTTTCAACCTGCTTTATATATTATTTCAGTTTGGCCTCAGTTTTGCTATGCCACATTTTATTATTTTTAAAATTATTATTATTGATATGATTGTCTTTATTTACTTATTTATTTTTAATGTATTTAGTATCGGGTCTCACTATGCAGCTCAGGCTCATAGAGATCCTCCTGTTTTCAGTCTTCCCAGCACTGGGATTACAGGTGTGTGCCACCATGCTGAGTCTCAGTGGCCAGCTCAGCATGTGGTACGGGGGATCGAACTGTGGTCCCTGAACTTAGCCTAAGCATGTGCTTAGTCCATTGAGCTACCTCTCTGGCCCTTGTTGTTGTCTTTCTGAGACAGCATCTTACTATGCAACTCAGGCTGGCCTTAAGCTGGTATGTGAGATAGGGTCTCACCATGTAGCACAGACTGGTCTCAAACTTTCAATGGTCCTCTTACCTCAGCCTCTTGAATGCTGGGATTACAAACATGTGCCACTACACGTGGCGTCTATGCCTTATTTTAAACCACAAAACAGGTAGAGAGACAGCTCAGTGGCTTAAGAACTTGTCTGGTAAGTGCAAGGTCCTGAGTTCAATCCCCCTTACTGGAAGAAAAAAAATTCATTCCATTAAACCCCAAAAGCAAGAATTTTTGAATGCACTCACATTTCTTGGCATATTCCTACCCCTGAAGGCAATCAGGTTACTGCCATGCAAGCCTTTGGTAGTCAGAGCCACGCTTAAAGACTCCAGACATTATCAAATGCTTGATCATCTTTTCTTCACACTATTTCTTGCAACAATGTCTAGATTTGCATGTCTTATTTAAATGCTTCCTGTAAACATTTTGCATGGCAAGGATGCAAAGTCTCCCATGCCTGAGAAAGTTTTTCATGTACTCATATTTAAATGATAGTTTGAAAATAAAATTCTGTGTTAAAAACCCTTTATTTCAGTACCTTTAAACATTGTTCTGATTTGTTTTTATATTTTTCTCTCTCTCTCCTCTTCTCCCTTTCTGTGTTTTAAAATTTCTCACTTTCTTTTGTTATAAGGCATGGAGGTTATTATCCTTCTCTGTTAAAATTTTATTGTTTAGAAATAATTTTGTGAAATATGTCTTCATTATCTTCAAACATTTCTCTAAATATTTCCTCCTATCAATTTTTAAAATTTTTCTTTTTCTGAAGCTTCCGTCTTTAAAAAGTGCCATTTCTATCTGCCGTTCACCATAATTTTCCCATTTTTTATTTCCTTGCCTTTTGTTATCTTCTGGGTAGTTTTTTCTATGTGGTTTTCAATTTACTAATTTTATGTTCATTGTGTCTCTTCTATTTCTCTTCACATTGATGAATAGTTTCCTAAAAGAATAATCATGGCCAGGCGTGGTGGCAAGCTCCTGCAATCTTAGAGCCCTGGAGGCTGAGGCAGGAAGATCACTGGGAGTTCAAGGCTGAGCTGGACTACATAAGAAGATCCTATCTCAAAAAAAAAAAAAAAAAAACAAAACAAACAAAAAAATGTACAAAACACACTAAACACCCTAAATACATAAAACATTTTTATTTAGAAAGAAGTTATCAAATCTCTCTCTCTCTCTCTCTCTCTCTCTCTCTTTCTCTCTGTCTTTGTTTTTAAATGTATTTGGTTGTTACAGGGTCTCACTACACAGATCACACTCGTGGTGATCCTCCTCCTTTTGGCCTCCCAAGCACTGGGATTACAGGGGTGCACCCCCATATCCAGACTCTGGCCAGCTCAGCCTGCCCTGAGGTGGGGCTGGTATAGCACGTGGTACCTGGAATCGAACTGCAGTCCCTTCAGTTAGCCTAAGCAGTCTTGTTAGTCTGCTGAGCTATCTCGCTGGCCTCTATTTCTCATTTTTTGTTTTCAATTTGTTCTCATTTTTGTTTTGTTTTGTTTTTTGCTTTTATTGTAAATACCTTTCTTACTTTTCTACCCCATTTTTATTGTTGATCATGTTACATTTAAAATCTTTGGTCCAGGGCCAGGGAGATAACTCAATAGCATAAGTTTCTGCCTGCCAAGCACAAAGTCCTGAGTTTGATCTCTGGTAAAAAAAAAAAAAAAAAAAAAAAAAAAGAATTCTTGGCCCACCTATACTAAGAGTTTTGTTCTATTGTTAACTTGGTTTCTCTGTTTGTCTTTCTGTTTTCGGATAAGGTCTCCCTTATCTGTGGCCCAGGCTGGTCTAAAACTCAAAGCAAGGCCCCTGTCTCAACCTCTGAAGTGCTGGGATTGGAGGCGTGCTAGGCCATGAGTTCTTTTTCTTACGGAAACTGCAACACGCTGTTTTTCTTTTGAAATGTTCCCAGAACATCTTGTTATGTGGCTTGGTGAGCTCTTCTTACCCTATGCATACAGGCCAGTGTGTCAGACAAGATCCCTGAGAGCAGGAGCTCCATGGGCTCAGAGGAAGAGGATTAGGAGGGTCCCCATGGGTCACTAACCAGTAACACATCAATGAGCCTGTGCTGTGGTCTTAAACCCACTCCCAGCTCAGAGGGTTTTCACTCTTACTGTCCTCGTCCATTCCAATACTTCAGGCAGTATTAGGTATGCAACTCCCAGAGATTATAATCCTCCACCCCAGGGGCAAGAGAGGGTTTGAAGGAACAGAGGTGGAGAATACATTGACTATCATTAAGGTCCTGCTCATATTTCTTGTTCTTTATACACACAGGACTCCAGTCCTGCCCTGATTTTCCTCTGAATGGCCTGTGAAGCAGAGCTCTAGGTTTCTGCAAGAGTCCAGGCAGCTCTGACTAGGCCAAATCCATAGTTTGAAATGCAAAAGCAGCACTCTACCTTCTCTCCATCCTTTCACAGCATCACAGCTAAGGCTAAAGCCGGTCAAAGCAAATCCCGCCCATACTCTACCCCTGTTCTTCTCTATGCTCAAGTTTCAAAAGTTCTCTGAGGGCTGGAGAGATGGCTCAGTGGTCTAAAGCACCTACTTAGAACAAGCTTGGCAAAGCACAGTGGACCGCGGTTCGATCCCCCAGCACCACATGCCAGCCAGCCCCACCCCCTGGTGGGCTGAGCTGGCCACACACACACACACACACACACACACACAATAAATAAATAATTAAAAAAAACTATGATGACCTTTAAAAAAAAAAAAAAAGTTCTCTGATCTTTTTCTTTTTTTTTTCTTTCTGTCATTCTCTAGTCAATCTTACACGTGGAATATAGTGACATCGATATGGTGGGGGGCACTGAAAGCTGTATAGACCCTCAGCACACACACGTTCAAGGCTGTCTTCTATATGTAGGAATCATTTAACACTCCCTCCTCAGTTACTTAGTATGAGCATGGTGTTTACTTAGGGGAGGGAAGCCCTTGTTAATTCTTAGCAGGACTCTCAGCAATAGAAAGAATGACACTCCTTAGTAAACTTCCAGAGTAAACTTCAAGGAGCTGTTTGAGGACACACACCTGAAAAGGACCAGTATTTGTTCAGTAAAACTTTAAAAACTTATCATTGTATTGACACATTTAACTTTCTAAACACTTGCCAGGTGCATTGCCTTATTTAGAGGCAAACTTTTTTTTTTTTTTTTTTACAATACAGCTGTTCAGAAGGCATTTGGCACTGAGGCCCTGTAGCTTCAGGATTCTTGGCAGTCACCAGGTTAGGGGTGCAGTGGAAGCCATGGCAGACAGTGAAGAAGTAGGTCAGAACCCAAGAAGCAGACAGAGTAAGAGGTGGATCAGGTTGATGCTACGGGCAGCAGCAAGAGGGAGCAAGGCCGGAGCAGAAGGAGGGCTGCCAGGGAAATGGAGCTTTTCATGAAGGTAGCCCCCGCGTGGGGGTCTAGTTCAGTAATCAGGTCAAGTGCAAACCAAAATGAAGGGCTCTTCATTTTAGGAAGCGGACGTATGCGGAATTCAGTAAGCTGGAAGCAAGCAGTGAAACTAAATTAGAGGAAACTGATGAGAAGACTGTGAGCACGGGCAACTGTATCCAGCAGTTTACTTGGAAAGTGGAGGAGGCAGGAAGGAAATGGTCCCTGCAAATCAAAGAATGAACACATTTGCATGGCTAAGGCACTAACTCTCCACCACAGCCACAAATAATGCCACCCCTGAAAAGCAGCAGAACAACCACAAGACCAGACCCTGCCGATAAATGTTCTGATTTTATTACTCTGGAGTGAGGCATTGGTGTCTTGTTGAAATCTCCCCAGGGAGTTCTAACACTAAGCCAGATTTGGAGCCTTTGGTTTTAAGCAAGGGACCTAGGAGTACAAGGGGTCAAACAGGCAGAGAGGGAGAAGAGTTGCTTCTACTGGGAGAAGAGACAGGAACAGAAGACGAGATGGAAGTAAGCGTGCGGTGTGACCAAAACACGCGGTGAATGCTTCAGCTTTAATGAGTATGACAGTGGACTCACATTGCCACTGTCCCCCTCATCTTGTTCACACTCCCCCCACTGTCCTTGCCACTTTCTGAACAGTTCTGTGGGGGTTTTTTCCTGAGTGCCTTTTTGTGGTTGTTCCAATGTCCTAAGTTGATTCAAAATGTTTACAGTAACTTCTGTCAAATAAAAGCACTACAGAGTTCCCTTATCTACCTTATTCACCCCATCAGGCACCATGTGTCTTCTGCTTCTCCCCTGAAGTCCCAGTGGCCACAAAAGGTACAAATGTGGAACTGATCCAGGACACTGAGGGAGCCAATGACAGCACAATGAAAGCCGCTCATGAATGCCGAGGGTGGTGGCACACGCCTGCCATCTCAGCACCTGGCAGGCGGATGCAGGGGGATCCATGAGAGTTTAAGAAGAGCCAGGAAGACAAAATGAGCTCAAGGCCAGCCTGAACTGCATAGTGAAACTCTGTCTCAAAAATAAAAAAAGAAGACACTCATGAAAGAGGACTTCCTGAATTGCTTCTAAAAGGAGCAAAAACAATGAGATAAACATGTTCTAAGCAAGGGGAAGTATGGGGGGGCAATTGATAGCAATGTATCTTTTACTATAATAAATATTTTGAAATTTAAACGATGTATTTTTTAATTGTAGCTTATAAGTTTATATCTAAGATATTACACTTGATCTTAGCCAAAAGGCCAAGAAGCGATTATGCCTGAGATACTGAAAGAAGTCAAGATGTTGCTATTTGAGGTGTATATAATATTCTCCGGGAAACAGAAAGAAAAGCCATCTGCTGAGGGCATGAAGAAAAGTTAGAAAATAAAAAAAAAAAAAAAGAAAAAGGAAAGTTGGAGAGAGGCTTAAGGAAAGCAGAGAAATTGGAATGGTTGCTAGACAGGAGCCGGAAGGCCAGAGTTTCCAACATTCCTAGAGCCCCTTTGAGACTGAGGTAATGGCAGTGGTCAGAAAGCTGGTCTGAGAAGAATGGGGAAAGGGTAGCTGCGGTTATGGCCTCTCCTGCTTGCGAGATAGAATTGCGGCCACAGGGAGCCATAGAAGGGCTGAGGTATTGGGCAGAACAGGGAAGGAAGTAAAAGAAAGCAAGGTGGGTGGGAGAAGAAACACAGGACGCTCCCAGGACTGCCAGACCAGTGAGGTGGAGAAGCAGTGCACAAGAGAATCTAGTGAGGGGAGAAGAGGATGCAGTAACGACAATCTGAGAGCATGTGTTGGAACTCGGGCCCTCAGGTGTGTGCAGAGCTGGGTGATGGCCCTGTGTGGGGAAGGCAAAGCAGGAAAAACACATCAGAGCATCCACTCCATTTTCCAAGGATTTTAATTAACTTTCACATAAAATTATCTAGGATACAATATATAGCAAGTAGGGTATATGTCTACATGCAGGACATACTAAGTAATCTATTATTACACACATAGCTTTCCCAGAATTTTTTGAAGAGAATACACATATATGCATATATGGATAAAAGGATGATGTGAATGCAAACCAAAATATTAACAGTGAGATGATAATGTTTTTCTATTTTCTTTCCTCACTATTTTCCAATGCATGAATAACAAAGGGTGACACATTTTGCATGTAAAAAGACAATGTACTCAAAATAAACACTGTTGGGCAGGCCAGATAGCTCACCAGGCTAAAGTGCCTGCTTCGGCAAGCACAGGGGCAGGAGTTCAATCCTTGGCCTGCTGTGCCGGTCCCACCCTTGGGGTGCCCTGAGATGGGGACTGAGACTGGGTGTGGTGGTGTGCACCTGTGATCCCAGTTCTTGGGAGGCTGTAGACAGACGGATTACTATGAGTCAGATCTAGTAGTGAGACCCTGTACACCCTAGATCCTTTCCTAAAATACAAAAAAAGAAAAAGAAAAAACCTAGTAGAATCACTATGAGTCTGATCTATGTAATGAGACCCTATAGACCCTGTACTAAATGCATTTAAAAAAAGAAGAAGAACATTGTTCTTTCAGGATCTCTTAATCTTTAGGGAAGTAATATTTGAACTACGGAACAAATACATTAGTGCAGAATGCCTAATGCAAACAATAATTCTAATGGGTCACTCTCTTTCCAGCTCATTTTATCTATGAGAGAGCCATCAGGCTTAATTATCTAGATTTATAAATATTTACTCTCAAGACAAGCTCCTGGTGTGGACAATGGTGACTTTCTAAATGCAAGCTGACATTGACATATTAGAAACTTCCTCTTGTAAGGGTTGTGCATTGTGTTAAGAATGTCATGAAGGAAAAAAGGAAAGGGCCAGCAAAAGCAAGCAGGTACTGCAGAATTTCAACTGTAACTTGCAACCTCTCCAACCAACACACACGTATAGATATTTCTTCTTCGCTTTTTTAATCTTAGTTTTCCTCACAGTCCTTATTAGCATATTATTTATATCACTGGCAGATGTGAAATCTGATATACAATATGTATATACACATATGGGCATGTATCTTTGACACAGTAAATCAAAAATTCTGATTTCTTTGGTCTGCGGCAGGACATAAACATTGCTATGCTTTAAGTTTCCGAGGTGATTCGTGTGAGTGCTAGCATTTGTAGTACTTGATATAATCAGGCAGCTGAACCAACATGGAATTTCTACAGCCTTGCTTCTCATTCTGTGGGCAGCTGGGCATGCTCTGGGCTGTCAGCTCTCCCGCACTGCGGTCCCAGCCACCCCCAGTAGCCTGTCATTCAGCTCCCCACATGTCACTGGAACCTAAAACTTTTTTTTTTTTTTAATCTTTTTGAGACAGGGTCTTGCTATGCAGTTCAGGCTGGCCTTAAGCTTACTTTGTAGCCCAGGCTGGTCTTGAATTCGCAACGATTCTCCTGCCTCAGCCTCCCAAGTGCAGGGATTACAGGCGTGTACCGCTATACCCAGCTGAAACATGTCTTCTTAATGCCTGCCTTCTCGTCTCTCTTTTGGGAAATTTAACTAATAAACAAGCTAAAAAAACAGTGAGGAAAGCAAACATTTAAATTTATATTTTAAATTCCTTTAAAACATAATTAAAAGCCAAATCTTATCTCTTAGATATTTCACAAACTGCATTCACTTAAATGAAAGAAACATCTTCAACAAAAGCTGATACCTGTAACCACCTGCAAGGGGCTTTTTGAAGTGTTCAGCAGAGGCCTAGAGGGCACAGCTGGCAAGGCCTGAAGGCAGTCACCAGGAATCGCCAGGTGACAGCTGGCAGGGCCCACAAAGAGCAGCTTTAAAAAGGAAGTCCTTGGGGATCATGAGGCAGCAGCTGGTAGAGCGCTGGAGACAAAATCAGCTCAGAAGACATAAATCACACTTTAAAAAAAAATCATTCTATCACCCTCTGGCCTGCTGTGCCATCCCCACCCCTGGGGCATACTGAGACAGCCATTAAGTCTGGGCATGGTGGCATGCACCTGTAATCCCAGCATTTGGGAGGCTGTAAACAGGTGGATTACTAGGAGTCCAGTCTATGCAGTGAGACCCTCTACAGCCTGTCCTAAATACAAAAAAATAAATAAATAAAAAATCATTTTATCAACTAGCATCATTTTTGACAAGATTTTCTTCTGAGATAGATGTAACTTTCTAGAGAATGGCAAAGATAAGTACAGAGAGGTCCCGTGAACTTCCTACTGCTTACCCCACCATTTCCTTCTGTGTACCTTCAGTTAGCACGGCGTCGTGTATGTAGTTCTGCGCTGATTTCACTGCGTGGGCTTTGGGTAACCAGCACTACAGCGGAGGTACAGAGCTCTCCCATTATTCATTCTTTTCCTGGGATAAATGTCTGCGACAGTGACTTCTGTCTCTCTGCGGTAGAGTGACATTTGCATCAATATGTTCCTCCCCGTGTCTCACACTCCAGGCTTTTTTCTGACTACTGTTTGCACATACTGTCTTCTCCTATTCTCTTATCTTCAGCCTATTTTTAGTTTTACATTTGAACTGAATTCCTTACAAATCACATGTAATAGGCCATATTTCAAAACTTTAAATAAATCAATAGTTAATTTTTCAAGCAGTTTTAGGTTTACAGGGAAAACACAGCAGTTGTACAGAACCTGCATACACCCTCTCTGTCTTGAGTTCTCTCCCCCATGCTTTTCCTGTTGCTAACATCTTGCATTACTGTAGAGCATCCACTACAAGCTGCAAGCCTTTATTGATGCATTATTATTAATTAACCGTTTGGGCTGCACATCCCATAGACTTTGACAAAAGCCATGGCCATGCACCTGCCATTACAAGGTGCTTCGTAAGCATTTCAGTGCCCTAAGATCCCCGAGGTCCGTACTGTAAGCGAAATCAATCAGACACACAGGTGTAAATACCACATTGTCTCTCAGATGTGAGAAACTGAAAGTAGAAACAAGGACTGAAATGCATATTAAGTATCGGGCAGTAGGAAGAAAATGTTCAAATGGGGAAGGGAACAACGGAGAGGGGAGAGGGGAAGAGAAGAAGGGAAAAGTAAAAAAAATAACGAGTAAAGAAGGAAAAAATGGAAACAAAGCTTTTGTAAATGGGGACTAGCAGACAGGTTGAAGGAGGGGAGGGGAATGGGAAAGAAAGGAATCAAATCGTGTCACGTACAGGCACGAATTCTCTGTGATGAATGCACTCACTATGTATAGCTAAAATGCACAATAAAATTTGATTTAAAAAGAAGAATCTCTGAAGTCCCACATATCCTTCCCTCTCTCCTCTCCCTGAGCCTTGTGCAATCGTTGGTCTTTTTAATATCTCAGATTCCGCCTAACTGTAAAAAAAATTTAAATTATGGGAAGTATGATTCAAGTGGGATAGAATTTCAATAACCAAAATAAATAGATTAAATGATCAGTTCCCACTAAACTTAAAAAGTTGCTAATATATTTTAAACCCATTTTACACTTTATGTATATTCCTTAATGATTGCCTTTTTGATTGTGAGTTAGTATTTTCCTTTAATTATCAGTAGTCACTGTTTGACAGTTACACACAGGTAATCAACCTTCCAAAGAGGAGCCCCTGCTAGGTCCATGCTTATGGTAGTGTCAGGAGAAGGTGACATAATACTGCTTACATAATTGAAGTCTGTTTTGTTTTCTGCCTCCTCTACTATTTTGTACAGCTAAGAGTAAAATAGGTATTTTTCTGTTTAACATAAGCAGTGATGATATCAATATTGTAGCTTCATACCGCAAGCGATTGAAACTTTAATACGAAGAACTATTTCAGGAATAATAAAATTTGTTTGCTTGTGTAACACCAAGCAAGGGTCATTCAAGGAAGTATGCAAATTCTACTGAGCAGTCTCAGCAATTTGGAGTCTTCAGTCTGCTAATGGTATCTGGTGTCTGCTCCCAGCCTGCTTTGCTCTGCAGCCCAATTCTCCCCACACCTCCACCTTCCCAGCCAGCCCTATCAACTACCATGCCAGGATATTTGGCGGTGTACTAGAGTTGTCTAATGCAACATGACACATCCTATACCTCTTAGGGATGGGGAAGCCCCAAGTGGCACCAGGAGAAGAAACAAAGCTGATATGATTAGCCAACTCTACTATGTTTTTCTACAAATCTTCCTCCCCTGCCCACCAGCATTTGCTTATCCTAAATAATAATTAGATAGCACACACAAGTCCAGATGCTCTGTCTTTATTCCATAAATATTTACTGAGCACTTACTATAGGCTTCCTATATTTTAGGCATTTTTATTTCCATGCTGGAAGAGAGATAATGAAGAAACACTTAAGTAGAAAATACATAGACATGAACTACAGTTACAGAGATTGAGAAAGTAAATTGGGCTAAGAAAGTAGAGGCTGACAGAACTGACAAAGTGATGGGTGTATCGGGGAGGCCCCTGTACACTGGCTGCTCCTAAGTGGAGACCTAAGGAACAGAGGGGGAAAGCCTCAAGAGTGTGTAGAAAGATGGAAACCCAGCCTCTGAAGGCCCTGAGGTGGGAGCATGGCTGTCATATTCAAGAAGGCCCACAGATCAACTCGGTAGCCCAGAGGGACAAGCAAGAGTGAGGAAGCACCAGAGGAGACAGAGCGGGGTAGGCCGGGGACAAAGTTCCAGGCTGTCTTCCTGTCTGTCTGTGGCTTCAGAGGTATAAACAGGATTGCTTTTCAAACATCATTTTCTTAGATATTCTTTCTTATATACTCTTTTAAATTACACTGCCTATACAATACTATTTTGGATTTTCTCCATACTTTTGCAACTAATATAATTATTAAATTATTATATTAGCCTTAGGGCTTGTATTCTAGGTCAGATGGAAGTCTATGGAAGGCTTTTTTGTCGCCTGCCTAGGTCCAGTTTGGGCTTCCCAGCTTTCCCTGAGTGCTCCTGGACAAAGCACCATCGAGGCACAACTGGAGATCACACAGTAGGCTCTCTCTGGAGACGCTGGTGGACACACTCAACACAGGTCCCAGCTATGAGCATCACCATCTCAGCTGCTAGCACTGAGATGAGACTAAGAAAATATAGAAAATTGGTCCTAATAGCAGTGACCAAGACTTAATACCATGGAGTCCAAGAGCTAGAAGGATCCTTGTGTTTTGGTGAAGCATTCTTAACCTTGGGTAAGTGAATTTCTAAAATCATCTAGAAAACATTATGGCTAATTAGGTTGTTTCTCATAATGGTCCACAAGCTTCCTGGGCTCCATGGCAACAGGGTGTTTTCTTTTAGGTTCCACAGAGTACAGCAGTTCATTAGAGGCAGAATCTGTACTACTTAGCGACTGTTTTCCTCTACCTCTTGAGTATATTTAGGTGCCATGAATTTTTGGCCCCAATCCAGGAACAGTTATATCCATGTATGAATTACAATATGAAAAATCCTTGCATGTGACTTCAGAGTGTGTCCTGACGACCAGCCTTTAATGGGATGAGTTAACATTACCTTCATTATACAATTTCTCCAGAGAAATACACTGAAAATGAGTCATTTTCACAAAGGAAAAATTTGGTAGACATTAAAATTTGAATAGAACTGGTTAGGCTACATGATTATATATTAACATGTGTGGGGGCTGGTGAGATGGCTCAGTGGTCTAAAGCACCTACTTAGAACAAGCTTAGCAGAGCACAGGGACCACGGTTCAATCCCACAGCACCACATGCCAGCCAGCCCCGCCCCCTGGTGGGCTGAGCTGGCCACACACACACACACACACACACACACAAATAAATGAATAAAAAAAAAGAATAACATGTGTGGTCACTTTCCTTTGAACTAGGTAGGCAGAAGATGTTTAAGAATTAAGAAATTGGGAGCAAATCTAATTTGTAACTTAGAATAACCATAATCATATTTAAAAAGCAGCAGTTAAGGATTCTGAAAAAGCTTATTAATAGTCATAGAAAAACCAATAATACAGTTTTAAATGGGCAACAATACTGAAATCATAAGTGGATATGTAAGAAATATTAGTAGGTGTGGTAGGTGTGAAATAAAATTTCTTTATTTTGATATGCAGAAATTTTCCAAACTTACCCTGTTCACTGTGCACTGAAGGTTGCTTTTTTTTTTTTTTTTTTTTTTTTGTGACTGGCTCAGCCCACCCTGGGGACAGGGCTGGCATGGCAAGTGGGGCCAGAGATCAAACCACAGTCCCTGTGGTTGCCTAAGCTTGCTTAAACAGGAGCTTTAGACTGCTGAGCTATCTCACTGCCATGAAGATTGCATTTTTAAGGATGGTAATCTTATCAGCAAGGATATATACTGAGAATAGCAATTAATTGGAAAACTAACTTGTATAAAAATAGGAAAAAAGCTGTAGCTGACTGAAATTTTTAAAGACCCTTCACACTTTTCATTCTGGTTCTTTCCTCCACTCAAATATTCAAATACGCACATATTTTTCCCATATCAAAATTAGCTTTCAAGAAAAAAAGATCATAATATTAAAACCTAATACCTTGGCCTGGCGTGGTGGTGCATCCCTGTAATTCCAGGACTTGGGAGGCTGAGATGGGAGGATCCATGAGTTTGAGGCTAACTTGAACTACAGAGTGAGTTCAAGGCCAGCCTGAACTACGTAAGGAGACTTTATCTTAAAGCAAACAAACACACAGTTAAATAATGCCAGGATAATAGTTTCATATCTACATGGTGAACACTCCCCAAACCTCAAGAACTACGTTACTCCTACCCTCTGCTCACACAGCATGTTACATTATTAATAACCGAGCAAATGCCTTTATAGTTTCTGGCACAGCACAATAGGTGTTCAGATCCCAGGAAATAAGCTTCAAGTTGGAAATAAAAAAGCGTACATGAGAAGTTTGTTCTCTGTCCTTCCTAGGCAGCTAAAAATTCTTCCAAACATTACAAGAAGCATTACTGCCCATTTTTCTAAAACCACCTAGTTCACCCCAGATCGTGGAAAGCAAGAGTTTGAGAAGACAGGGGCTTTAGGAGAGTTCTCTGCAGATGATGGCAGTAGTGCTGGAGTAAGAGGCCATGTCTCTGCAACTCTGCTATTTTATTTTATATTTTATTATCTGCTCTGTTATTTTAGAGAGAAAGGACTAACAGGGACTGAAAAGACACACAGGATAAGGTGAGAACTTCTGCAAATCTTTCTGGTTCTTTGAAATATTTGTAGGCGTTCAGCAAAATGCCTTGATCATAAGGAAGTTACAAAATGTGGAAGAAAGGCTAGAAAGAGCCAGAGACAGTGTGGGGAAACACCATCAGTCACTGCCATTGTCTGATACCACATAGGTGTGGGAAAGCTACTTCCTCTCTTGATTACTATTCTAGTTTTAGGCCAAAACAAAAAACAGTTGGAGATATTCAGATCAGGCACAGATTTATAGACTTGGGGACTAAGAACACCTTCAGAAGAGGGAATGCTCATGCAAAGGTGTCACAAATGGTTGTTCAATTAGTCACCACTGGCCCAGGGCTTAACCTATGGTATGTCAGGCCCTTTGGAAGGCTGGGAGGGGAACCCAAGGTGGACATGGGACTCGTCTTCTCAACCTCTCAAAATCTGCTTATTTCTTGAAGATGGCTATAATTACCATGACGTCTCTGCCACTCTGGCTGGAGTATCTAAGGAGGGAAACACTTCTGTGGCAGGGGATGAGTTTGCCGTGGTGAAAGCATGGGTTCCAAGCAAAGAATTTCAACATTCTTGCTTTTGCCACAAGCTCTGATGGCCTAGCACCACTGCCTTTCATTGCATGCATCCCAAACCCCATCCTCAGACTATGAATTCTTCTGGGAGTTCTCTCTGGCCCGGTGCCCAATTTACTGTTTGGAATTTGTAGGATCACAGCCAGATGCAGGACACATTTTTGCTAGTTATGCTGACCTGCCATCCCTCCACTCCAACAATTTGCATTTTGACTGGGACAGGAGGAGGAATGGCTGTGTTGACTAGTGAATGTTCTTTTCCCCAGGCTGTAGTTTCCAATCTGACTTCCAGCTCACTGAAAGCACCTTAGCTCTGGGTCCATGGTAACTCCCAGACCTGCACTGATGGTGGGTCAGAAGGTAAGGTGACCACACTGTGAACCCTTCCCTATCTTTGTGTCCCATCTACGTAGCAGAAGGAAATGGGGGTTATTATAAAGGGCAATTTTGAAGGAGGAATTATAAAATAGCAAATGGGGAAGGATACAGAGATATCCCACACATTGATGATAAAAGACGGAAGGGCACATCACTGATAGTGATCACCTCTCTTCCATAACACCATGTGGGGAGGCAGGCATTCTATTTGTAGAGTGCTAACAGCATGTCTGTCTGTCTGTCTGTCTGTCTGTCTGTCTGTCTGTCTGTCTATCTATCTATCTATCTATCTATCTATCTATCTATCTATCTATCTATCTATCATCTATCTATCTTACTGTGTGTCTTTTTGAGACAGGGTCTTCATATGCAGTTCAGGCTGGCCTTGAACTCACTTTGTAGCCCAGGCTGCACAAATTTGTAACAGTCCTCCTGCTTCAGCCTGCAGAGAGCTGGGGTTGTAGGTGTGTGTACCACCCTCAGCTTTTCTCTGCTTAGGATTGCTTACATTTCAAATTTTAAGGAAGTACACATTCTTCTAATGTAGTTCTCTCAGGGTACTGTATTTCCCAAGTGAGTGCTGTATAGATTTGTATAGTGGTTTAATTCTCTTCTTATGTTTGCTTTTTTAACTATCTTATTTTAGATATTCATGGCTACCAACAGTTATGCAAACAGGTGAGGGTTAAATGGCCTATTCCTGCCTATTTTAAAGAAAATGGTCCCATTTAGGTTGAGCTTTAAAGACCTCGCCTTCTGTCAAAACAGTGTCTCAGTGTTTCAATGATGATCCATTTCATATCTTTACATAGAGTGCTCACTGTAAATATTTCTGCTTCAGAGTTACTGCAGGGCTTGGAGCTAAATGGAAAAGGTGCTATAGTTTGGATTGTGAGTGTTCCCCTTAAAAGGCTCAAGCGTTGCTGTGTTGGCCCAGTGTAGCGATGTTCAGAGTTTGGGCTTCCAGGCATTGATTGCATCACGAAAGATCTGATCTCATTGATGAATTAATTAGTCACAGTCAATTGAATGGATTATTGGAAGATGGTAGATCCTATAGGAAGTAGAGCCTCCTTGGAGGGAAGAGGTCACAAAGTATACCCTGACAAGGTATATCTTTCCCCTGCCCCTTATTCTATGTTTTGTGCTTGTTGGTTACAATGAACACTGTGTTCTTCTGTCATGATTTTGGCCTCATCAAAGATTCAGAAACAATGGAGCACATCTAACATGGGTGGAAACCTCCAAAACCATGAGACAAAATAAATCATTCTTTTTATTAAAGCTGTTTCTCTCTGCCCATCTCTTTTTTGGTCATGATGACATAAAGTTGATTAACACAGAAGGAGCATGTGACAAGTACAGAGCTTCATGGCCTTCTGCATTTTCTGGGGAAAGATTTCCTCAGGCAGAAAAACAGCAAACTCAAAGAGGCCAAAGGGAAACACCCATGTAATAGCTACGGTGCTCTGGACACTGTTGTGTTCCCGAGGAAGTGTAACATCAAATACATTATTTGACTTAGATTATTTTCACCAACATGCAAGCACTATCAGAAGCTGTTCACATTTGATTTCAACTTTCTCAAATTTGGGAAAGGGACTGTTTTTAAAAAACAGTCTCTCTCTAAACAGCCCAAACTTTCTGCACCTGCATTTTTACATAATTATTCTTTCTTTCTTTCTTTCTTTCTTTCTTTCTTTCTTTCTTTCTTTCTTTCTTTCTTTTTCCTGTGGTACCTGGGATTGAACTCAGGACCCTGTGCTGCCAGGCAAGCGCTTATTCTACTGAACTGTTTCCCTGACCCCCTACATAATTGCCTCTTTGTGCTTTCCCTTTGGTAGCTGCCTTCCTTATTTCTTTTGTTACATAGCCAGAAAAGCTAAGTGCAATGCAGATACTTTGAAGAATTAGAGAAAAATGGAGTCATTGATAATTTGTAAAACATCTGCTTGGAAGAAATTTCTACTACATTTTATTAGATTCATGTTTTCTGGTGCTAGGAGAAGCAGCAGCTTCAGGGAACATCTAGAATATTGCTTGCTGTCTCTCTCTAAATCAAAGGAATCTGCCAAGAGAGAATGAGTTAATCATTTGCTGAAGTAAGTGTTGGAGCAGTTCCATGGAGGATTACAAAATATTCAGGACCACTAGTTTACAGTCACAATATAATGGGAAAATCTATTGGAGGATTTCAAATATATTAGCAGCAGTCTTCAATAAAATCTTCTTGTAAGACGTTAAAGATAGAGCCCTGCAGTTATTTTCTTGCTACTAAGCCTTTGCCAAACTCCCATGGGATTTTGGGGTTTACAGTTTCAGTGTTGGTCAGATTCAAGTCATGACAAGGACAGTGCAGAAAAGGCTGAGTTACTATTAATTTCATACAGTATGAACATGATTTCTCATCACCTATGAAGGATTCTGGGTGACTCATTTAGTTTTGCGTATTATAATAATATCAAACATTGTAAGAAAAATTTGTTTCATATACTTACACTCCATGAAGTTGGAAGATTCTACAAAGTAATTTCAGGATACTACTTGTTGGATCACAGATCAGTTTCAACCTGAAGAGAATGGTTGTTTCCATGAAATACAAATAATTAGATGCACATAAGCACCTATGAAAGTAGTCCTCCAGGCATATAAGATTTAAGTAAAATTTTCTTTCAAACAGTTGAGTCTTGAGATTTTTAAAATTTGTTTTATTTTCCCACTACTTTTAAACTAATCTAAAATAACACTATTGTTTCCTATTATGTCCAACAGAGTTGCTATGTCTGTAGTTTTTCTTTTCTAATTACCCACACCATGCTTAAGTTTCACTCTGGTATTAAATATGAGACTTAAAAAGTCAGTTCCCTGTGCTAAGAACTTAAGATTTAGTTCTTTTTTTTTTTTTTTTTTTGAGACAGGGTCTTGATTTGTGCAGTTCACGCTGGCCTTGAACTCACTTTGTAGCCCAGGCTGGTCTCAGCCTTGGAACAGTTCTCCTGTCTCAGTCTCCCAAGAGCTGGGATTTCAGGCATGTGCCACCCATGCCTGTCTAAGATTTACTTCTTAATAATAATCACTTAAAATAGATACCACTTATTTGGAAATGACTCCAGCACCAAGAAGTGCTGATCATTATAGAATATGTAAAGCATTGAAATGAAAAGGGGAAAGCACAGCCCTCTCAGCTTATAGGTTTTCAAGTCATTTCCCCATATCACAACATGGTATCTATAGTTCTCTCTCTCTCTCTCTCTCTCTCTCTCTCTCTCTCTCTCTCTCTCT
>NW_004524728.1:3349619-3362899 GCF_000260255.1 Octodon degus | reverse complement strand
TCTCTCTCTCTCTCTCTCTCTCTCTCTCCTCTTTCATAACATAAAGTCAGGCTCATTTGTACAAACAACAACTCATTTACTTGCTGATATATAATTCATATGGGAATCATTGTTATGGAAACACTTTGGTGAGTGAATGTCTTAAAAGTTCTCTTGTGATTACCAAGATAACTTCCATTGCATTACTTTCTACTAATGTAATATGAAAACATGTGAATGAATCATGTTCTTAGATTTTTTTCTACTATGGCCCAATATACTATTTAAATAAAGCTGATGGAATTTCATTTTTAGTTTTTACAATAAAATTGCTCATTAGAGCCAGGTGTGGTGGTCTGTGCCTGTCATCCCAACATTTGGGAGGCTTGAGATAAGAGGATCACCATGAGCTTGAGGCTAACTTGAGCTACATAGTGAGTTCAAAGCCAGCCTGGACTGCAGTGCAAGATCCTGTCTCAAAAAACAAAAACAAAAACAAAACAACTCCCCCCCCCCAGAAACAAAAAACTCTCTACATATTAGAAAATCAGGTACAAGTGAGAAGTACAGCCTAGGAAGCAGGTTGGAGTGGAAGACATACTATGTATGTGTACCAAACCCCAACACGAATATAATCATTATGCACTGCAAATAAAAAAATAAAGTGAAACTTTAGAGCAATATTTTAGTACATACAAGTTGCAAAATACATAATTTTGAAAGCATTTGTCTGGAGGTTGTGAAAGGTCAACAGGAGGGGAAAAACAGTAACTAATAACTAGGCCAGAGAGTGTCCTCTGGCTCTTGCTCTTAAATCCCACTGAAGCCAATAGAAGTTTATGGAAATATCTGAAAGATATTTGGCCTACTTCAAATGTTCCATTAAATTAGTATTTTAATACACTGTCCTAGTTAAGTGCTGCTGTTATGGTTCTTGTAACATAATTTCACCGGATGGCCATTCAGAGCTTCCTTGGAAACCATAAGAAACTAAGGGTATTCCTACAAGGGATATTCCTCCTCTCATTTAATTTTCGCATCCCATGATGAGTAAAGGTCTTATGCAAAGAAATTCATATTTCCAAAATAAGCTTTGTTTTTAATACCCATAAAACGGGAAGGATAAGCAGAAGCAAAATACATAATTCTGACACTCAGTTTGGCGGAATTTAGTTTCAGAAATTAAACCATGTATACAGCCAACATATTTCATGTTATAAGTATTATTTATTTTATTTCATATAGTTCAGTGTGTACATGTCATGGCATGGTTTATGATTTAAGGAATTACTAACTAGCCTCTTTCTATGATCTTTTTTGGCGGAACTGGGGATTGAACTCAGACCCTTGCGCTTGCCAGGGAAGCGCTTACTCTACTGAGCCATCTCCCCGGCCCTATGATCTTATTTATTGTATAGTTTGAACTGTTACTGGTTAAGGAGCCCTGTCACTGGAAACAGGTTGTTCCTAGAAATGTCAACACAAAGCGTCACTTTTCAGGGTCCATTTTTCCTTGATTCCCTCAACTAGGTCTCAGAGTTCTTTTCAGGTCGTGCTATGGAGGCTCCACAGAAAGAAGGGGGTCAGGTATGGCACTCTCCCTGCACAGCAACGCTTGTCCTGCCAGAATAATCTGGCCCATAGCCCCGGGGGCAGCACAACTGACTGAATTCATCTCCCTGCTCTATCAGTTTTCCCTTCTGAGCTTAGTTTATTTCTAAGCCTCAGTTACCTTGTGCCTTCAAAATGGACACTGATGAATGAAGTCTGTGAGAATTTAAGAGGTAAACTGCACTTGGGAGTGAGAGCATTGCTTTGTTTTTCAGCTCAGTTGAGCTGTCATTACTCCTTTGCGTTCAGTGCCATGGGGTATATTTGTCTTCTAGCCCAGCTCACTCTTTTCGCTCCCTGCCCTAAAACTTTGTAATGGAGTCTGAGCAGGAGAAAGGATGTGTGGAGGCTGAAGAAGACACCATAAAATGAAAGCTCAAAACCTTATTTTACTTTTTTGGTGTGTGGGGCGTCCGGAATTGAACTCAGAACCTCTCACTTGCCAGGCAGTCACTGTGCCACTGAGCTATATCTCAGACTCTAAAAGTTCAGAGAGCTTCTGTAGTTCAGGCCACCTCCATTTCGAGGAAGGTAGAGACAGGCTTTCTTGCAGTTTAGCAACGTGACCATCGTGACCATCGGAGGCTTTGTGCATCACAGCTGCCAGCTGTTCACAAAAGAGGCAAGAGAGCGGTGGGTACAGCACCCACCACTGGCCAGTCTAGGCAGGTGGCAGGGCAGAAGAAGGGGAACCAAAGGAGATGGCACACACTAGTCCATGAAAAACCCGGAGAGACTGGCGGGGAGTGTTCAGAAACAGGGTCCAGCTTGGGGGGTACATCGCAGAAAAGGGACAGAAGTGTTATCAAGTCACCAAACACTTCCTGCTTGTCTGCTGCCCACCTCGCATGCTGTCAGCAGTTGGTGGCACCCAATGACAAAGACCAGGTACTCTGATATTAAGTCATTGTCTGGTACCCTGCTCCGAATTCTGGGCACAGGTCCAGTCACTCTGAGGTGACACGTAGGGGTGATGGCTGGGGCGTCCAGGTACACCGAATGAGGACATTGTCCCACAGGAAGATTCCAAAGAGGGCGCCTTTCCAGGTGACAAAATTTTTTGTGTCACCTTTACATTTTTATGTCTTTGCTAAGATTCTCATGAAATATTGATGGCACCAATGAAATAAATCCTTCCCCCATTTTTTAAAAAAATCAATGATTTTTTTTAAAAATCATGGTGTAAGCGTTGGATTTGTCCCAGTAGGACCATTTCACAAATACCCAATACTGACTAGGCACAGGCGTCCTTTCCACTGAGTGCCTGGGCACAGAAAGAGACAGGAACAAAACCCACAGCGCGAGGCCGGGAGCCGCGCGCTGCTCCCCCGCCCGCCCGTGCCACTGTCGCTCCCCTCCCCACCGCCATGCAGCGGGGCGTGCCAAAGCTCGCGAGAGCCCGGTCGGTCGGCCCCACGTTTGCCACGTTCTAGAGGACCCAGACACATTGGAAAACAGCAGGCAGCTTGAGTCCCAGGGAGCTGCGTGGCGCAGAGCAGCCCCAAATCTGCACAGCCGGAGAGGGACGGCCGGGCGCCGCCCTCTCCCTCGCCTCTTCCGATTGGCTCAGGAGCCCTGTCGCTCAGCGCTCGGTGGGCGGGGCGCCTCGGGGGCGGGGCCGAGGGACGCCGCGCGCTCTCGCGGGGGAGCGCGTCGCGGGCTCGGCGCACGCGGGTGAAAGTCCTCGGAGGCGCGGCGGGCGGTGTCGAGGCTGGGCTGCTGCTGAGGACCCGCGCCCGCGCCCGCCGCCGTCAGCGGCCCGCGCCCTCGAGTCCCCGGGCGCCCAGGAAGACCCCGGGTCCTAGCCGACCCCGTGGAGCGCGCGATGGCCCCGCGCAGGAATGCCAGGGGCGGCGGCGGCAACGGCAGTGGCAACGGCAGCGGCAGCGGCAGCGGCAGCGGCGGCTCCGGCTCCGGCTCCGGCAGCACGAGCACCGGCAGCGGCAGCAGCAGCCCCGGGGCGCGGAGAGGTCAGTTCCCGCCGGCCGGGCTGGGCCTCGGCTGCGAGCCTCCATCCTCGGCTCTCCCGGGCGCGGGGCGGAGGCCGCGCTCGGGGGTCCCGCCGGGAGTCCCAGCCGGTGGTGCCCGTCCTGCAGGGCGCAGCCCTCACGTGCAGGGCGCAGCCCAGATGCGAGGCGCGGCGCTGCCTCCGCCTCCGGGAACCGGGCGCGGGAGTGGGGACGGTGCAGCCTGGCCTGGCGTGCCCGGGGAGCTGGAGCGTCCGGCGAAGTTAGGTCACTGCCAAAGCCGCGGCGCCGAGGTGCAGCTCCGAGGGGACCTCTCCTAGCCCGGAGTCGCGGGGGAGGGCGTAGTCGTAGGTGAGGTTAGGACCGGTGTGAAAGCTTTCGGAAATTTCTTTAAATAGGTTGATGTATTTTCTTGCAGTGCGTTGCGCGTGCCTTCAGAACATCAAGGAATGGCACAAAACACTGGGCGAAGCTATTTCTCCCTTTTTCTTTTCTTAAAAACAGAGTGATATTCACCTTTGCTTTTCTCGCTGTGCTTACCCAGCATAACATGTTTTAAATCTGTTTTGTCTCATATTTCAGTGGTACTCGGGTCCTTTTATGTTTACTTTACGTCATAGTTAGCATATTGAGACTGCAATACACATGTGGTTTGAATGTGCGCGGTAGACTTCACTTGAAATGATTTAGGTTCTGTGCTGAGATCTGCATGCAGTGCATTAGTATATGTCAAGAAAGTAACACAACTACTGTTGTGTTTCACATAACTATTTCCTTCGTAGTACAGTCTTATTTATTTTCCTGTATATTTCTTTTGTTTCATTCTCTCTTGGTCATTTCTTATCCCCCAGGTCCTAGCCTGGTCCTTTTCCATAATAGTTACTCAATAAATATTTGATTAGTGAGTGGATGGGTAAATGGAACTAGTGAAAGTAGTGCAGTTAAATCCATTGCATTTACATTGACCACTAGCATTCTGAATGGAAAAAGATACAGGCAGTTTGAACTTTAAAGCCACCTTATTAATTCATCTTTGAAATGAGTATAATTTGTGTTCTTTGTTCCTTTGTCAGATGTGTCAGTTAAATAGGGAGAGGGATTGATCAACTGCCTCTGGTGACTGGGCTTATACTTACTAACATTTCCAAATAAGACTTTTTGTGCTGCTTGGAAACCAAGCAGGGTAAGCTCAGAAAGAATTATTAACTTTAAGTTTTTTTGTAGCTGTTAATAGATGAGACATCTGTTTTTGCAATTGTTGTTTTTTTCACTTGATACTGGGAGTAGAAGCCAGGGCTTTGTGTAGGCTGTGCTGGCAGGTGCTCTATCACCGGCCTGTACTCCAGCCCCTCTCCTGCTTGTCTGCTGCACTCTTGAGTTGAGAACTGACTACATCCAAGAAAAGCACTTTGCAAAGCTGGGTATTAGTAAGAATGGCTATTAGGAAGTGTGTGGGGTTCCCACCCTTATCCACTAAGTACTTAAACCATTTTAACAGTCAGCTGATTAAGTTTAGGTAATGTCAGGACCTAATATTTTCAGACTTTTCATACGCAGACATTGTAGAGTGAGCCGTGTCTGTAGTTGAGGATCTATAGGCTTTTGATCATTTTACATACTGACTCCAGAGTTGTCATGAAATCTGCGTAGAAGAGGGCCTTTAAAAGACATGTAAAAGGAATGTCAATGTTAAAAAGCAAAAGGCCAAGAATTGGTATCAAGGTCCTGCATATTACATAATACGTATCTTTTTTATGCAGCTATTTTGTTCTTCATTGGGTATTCATTTATGTGAGGTAGAAGGCACCAGAGATGGAAGCCAGGGTAATCTGCATTATCGTGAAAATTTGGACTGACAAGGTGATTCTGTTTATGCTGTTTCCTTACAGCAACATATGCCTGAGAGATAAAACAAATATTGCTTTGTCTTGCCTGGTCACTGAGGTACAGATGTTAATTTGTAAGCCATTCCAGATACTGCAGATGTAAACCATTCCCATTCACGTCAGAGCCAAGACTAGAAGTCAGGGTCTGTTAGTCGTTAGTTACCACCGAACTGTTAGAATTGTGGCTTCTTTTATGTGAAAGAGCTCATGGGAATTGGGAGCTGAACTAGTTTATCAACTTTTTTTCTGGCTCTATGGGATACTGTATCTGGTTTTTGAAGAAAAATGTGCTTTTGTCATGTAACTAATTAAATTTGTTTAAAATTATGTTTGAAGTGGCACATCTGAAACTCTAGTTTGAGAAGAGTATGAGGGCTCAAAAAGTTTTTTGATTTAAAAAATTATTGTTATTATTTTGTCTTTTTGAGAAAGTCTTACTATATAGTTCAGGCTGGCCTTGAGCCAACTTTATAGCCCAGGCTGGTCTGTCTGATCTTCCTGCCACGGCCTCCAGAGTGCTGGGATTACAGGGGGTGCTGGGATCATAGAGCATGTGCCACTCTGTCACTGTGATAGGTTTTTTTGTTTTTTTGTTTGTTTGTTTTTTGTATAGGGGATCAAACTCAGGGCCTTGGGCTTGCCAGGCAGGCACTTATGCCACTGAGCTATCTCCCCGACCTTCTAATAGTTTTTTGAGATGTTTTGTATTGAGAGTCTGAAGTAGATGTTGACATTGGTCAGTCACATAAAACATTATTTCTTAGATATTTATGCAAAAGTGTGGAAAAGAAAGAACCGAATGTCTTAAAGCAGCAAGTTTTAGGGAAAGGATTTTTAAAAGTTTCCTGTTTACTATTTTTTTCAATATAAATGAAAAAATTATTAAATGGAATTTAATTTCAGATTTTTCAATTTGCTTAGAATATAAAAATTGAATCAATGGGACTTCTTGTGTTTAACTTGCATGACCAATTTGGGCTGGAGGGCGGAGCCTCTTTCAACTTTATGGATTTGAAAAATCTTTGGTGAAGAAGAGTGATGGTGTGCAGTTTTCCTTTGGGCTTATTTTGTAGTGCACACCTCTTCTGGCCCTTTGCTTACCTTTGTCTTTGCCTGTGAGTATCAGCCATTGTTTGCTTGTAGCTTCTAAGCAACTTTCCATTTGCCTGTTTATTTTGTCCACGGCCTGCTACCTTGTTACATTCTACCGGTAGGTGTCGCCGTAGAACACCTTTCTGCTGCCTAATTTGCCTTTTGGATAATAGCAATTCAGTTTTAAAATTGCTATTATGTAATCGGTTTGTATTTACTGAAAACTATTGTTGCATAAGTGCTTAAACAATTTTATCTACTGATACATAGTCCTCTCAAGATTTCTAACATTTTGAAACTTATTAGTGATTAAACCGTGAGTCCCAAGCAGCCTTGTTCAGGCTTATCTGTTTTAGAATTATATATTGTCCGTAAAATAGATATATATTCACAGATTCATTTGGTGGGCTTTGGTCATTTACAAACGTCTGAGTGTTTTTTCTTCTTTCTACTTCCAGTTTCTCTGTGCCTACTTAATAATTAAAGTGTAAAACGCGCTGCTGCTTGCATTTTGGCTCCTTTAGTGAAGAGGTGCTGGCGAAATTCCTTTTCTTTAGACAGAGACTCTGAGCGCCCGCTTAATCTTCCATTAGTCATTATAAGGTAAAGATAGGCAGGCCATAACATATCTACGATGTGAATTATATGGTATATTTTGTTCAGTTTATATATTTTTTCCTGCCTGGCCAAATAACATGAAACTGAGTACACAAAATGTTTTGAGAGACCTTATTTATTTTTCAGTTTTTGAGACAGGGTCTCATTCTGTAATTCAGGCCGGCCTAGATCTCACTATGTAGTCTAGGCTGTCCTTGAACTTGTGGCGATCCTCCTGTCTCAGGCTCCCCAGGGCTGGGTCTGAGAGAGTTCTTGAATACCTTCTAAAAAGACCAACTGTATTAACCTAGAGTAAGGTTGGGAAGTAAAAGATAATATCTGTATTTTAGTCTTGCAGTAAAATCAGTTGTGTCATAGAGGTTATTAGACAATGAATATATGAGGTTTGCATTTCAGCTACTTACTGAGGGTACCGTGATAAAAGCTCATGTGAACTGTTTTTAGTTAATACCAGAGATTTAATTCCTCTGCTGTGTGATCTCAATAGGAAAACAAAATAAAGCAAAGCAAAAAGTCTCTTTAGTAAGAAAATGCAGTTTGGGAGAAAAAAAATCAACCTAGATCTGTATTTATTTAGAATGCGCCTGGCAGGTCACTCTACAGCTCTAATGTCGGTCTTCGCAGGGATACTTACCTTCGCTTTCCTTTAGAGATGTGATAACCTAAGACCAATTTTATGTCCCCTCTGCTTCTCATGTGCCTCCTTTAAAGTGCTTCTGCTGGTAGAGGAGAGTGTAAAGATTGGAGAATACACTGCATAGATCTAGGTAGGCTATTGCATGATTGAAATTCTGTAATGACTCATTGTTAAAACAAACAAACAAAAAAGACCAAACAAACAGCATACTATTCTGAACTGTGTGTTTCAAGTAAAATACATGTTTTTAAGGGAGTGTTCATGGCGTGGCTTTGTGTAGTGCTGAATAGATCTGCGTATTTATGCATCAGCCTCAAGCTGTTCATTTGCCTGTTCCCCCTTCTGCTAGCAGCCTGGAGACTCACACTGTTGGTTTTTGCCAGGTATAGTGGTACACACCCATAATCCCAGCAATCAGGAGGCTGAGGCAGGGAATCCTTGCAAATTTGAGACCAGCCTGAGCTACCAAATGAGCTCATGGCATCCTGAACTGAATAGCGAGACCCTGTCTCAAAAACAAAAATAAAGAAAATGTTGGGTTTTCTTTTTTTCTGCTTCCGTCCTGCTGTAGGGGTGCATTGTACAGTTCAGTGCTATGGTATTTCTGGGAGCTAGTGTGATATTTTCTTGTCAGTTATTATAATTGTTTTTATTTTCTATTTCTCTGGTATGAAGGGGTTTCTGGCATTTGTTTTACTTTTGTTATTTGTTTTTGGAATGTGTCTTGGTTACCTTTAGTTAGCCATTGTAGTTTACCAATGGCTAAAAACAATGACAAATCACTGAACATAATTATGATGACACTGAGGATGGCTGAAGAACAATTTTATATAGACATCCTATTAGGTTCAAAGGAATTTGGGCTAACTTGGTCAATCACTCTTTTTTTTTTTTTTAAATTTTATTTAAATTTATTTGTGTGTGTGTGTGTGTGTGTGTGTGGCCAGCTCAGCCCACCAGGGGGCAGGGCTGTCTGGCATGTGGTGCTGGGGGATTGAACCGCGGTCCCTGTGCTTTGCTAAGCTTGTTCTAAGTAGGTGCTTTAGACCACTGAGCCATCTCACCAGCCCCCACTCTTTTAAAATAGTCCAGAATGTCTTTTACAGGATCTGTAGATTCTGTGCTCCAAAGCCAAAGACGTTAGTGTAGGATTGGGGAGTTGTACTTACGGTAGGCTTTCCAGTGACGGTTCTGGTAGGAGAAAAAGCAGTTGCTGGACTTGGAGAAATGCAAGCCCTGTTCTGTGTGCCTGAAGATTTAATCCTGTGAGCCGTCTGTGTGCAGTCAGCAAGGAGAAGTCTTAGTGGGAGAGTGTCCCAAAACCACCTTGGTCGTGGTTGACTTTTCTCTTACTTCATAATACACTTCATGGTGGTGCATTGTGCATGCGTTGCTATTTTGCTTTTCTCTCCTAAATTGTTTCTTTTTAGTATGTTGCTAATTTTTCTCCCTGTCTTTCACTCTGTTTTTCCTTTTTGAGACTGAGTTTCGCTGTCCCATTCAGGCAGCCTTGGGTTCACAGTGTAGTCCAGGCTGGTCTCAATCTCACAGTTCCTCTGCCTCAGCCTGTCACGTGTGGGATTACAGGCATGCACCACTATGTCTGGCCTCACACTCTGTAATTTCAGTCATTTTAGGAGAATACTGGAAAGCTCTTGGGTTTTAGGCTTGTGTGTAAATTTCATTTGGGGAATTCTTAGTTTGTTTTTTTTTTCTTATACGAACATGGTTGTGTGGTAAATGTTTGCTGAAAGTATCTAGCAGTTAGCTTTACCTTTTTTATTGCTTGGATCAGATAATTTTGGTTAATTTAGATAGTATTATTTACAATCTTGGTTTCTTGTAGAGAGCCATGTCTCTAACTTTTAAAGTAAAAATATACTGTGCTGCTTGTTAAAACGGTATCTGCTTAAAGTAGAATATGTTTAAGTCTTATACGTTGCTGTGAATAAAGTACTGAATATGCACTTATGCGCAGTGTAGGTGAAGAAATAAAACATTGCCAGATTCATAGTTTCCTCTCCTGTGGCAGCTTGTCCCAGTGATTGTTGCTAGTATTGCATAACTGTTGCCATCATTTCCCTAATGATACATAAATGCATAGAAGTAGTACATATTACATAAGGTTATGTTGGACATCATATTGTATATTCATATATGTCTGTAGAAGCTGCTTAGGAAGTATATCTATACCCTTTAGTATATCTACACCATTTGAAATCTTGCCCCAGCTCGATTTTCACCTAGAGTACTAGAAATACGGATGTACTTGTTTTGGACACCATATGGTAAAAGTTAGGCTTTTAATTTTACTTGGCGTACTAACTTGCAGTGATCCTTCTGACTCAGCCGTCTGAGTCCTGGGGTGACAGGTGCACATCACCACATGCAGCCAAACACCATTTGAAATCTTGCCCCAGCTCGATTTTCACCTAGAGTACTATTTTCACGTAGAGTACTTCACTGTGGGAATGTGTTTCCTTCCCTTGAGCAGTCCTGCTGGAACACTTTGTTTTCTTTGTGTCAAATAATGCTGGTTTGAATATTCATGTATTTTAGGGTGTAATCTGGAATTGGAATTGCCAGCTTTTAGCAAATTCACATATACATAGTAAGTGGTTAGTAGCTCTTGCCATTTTTCAGCCCCAAGTGGTTTGCAGCAGTGTGAATTGATGCAGTGAATAAGAACCCGTTCTGTGTAGTCACCTTTGGTAAGGTTAAATAGTTGCAAGTTTAATGGGTGTGAAGTAATCTTTTGTAGTTTGAATTTGAGTTTTCATATTACTGGTGAAAGTAGTCATTTGTGGTGGTTTTTTTTTTTTTAATTTCCTGTTTGTATATACCTCTTTTTGTAGTTTTTGCTTGCTTTGTGTTTGCAGGTTTCTTTCTAAATCCTGAAGTTTTCATTACTTCTATGGTAAAGGACTTCTTCCAGTCAGTGAGTATGTGAATTTTCATTTTCTGGTATATATATTTTGGAGAACAAAATTTTAAAAGAGTTTACTATGTTAATGTTTCCCTGCCCCCTATTTTTTTCCTTAGAGGTTTGTGCTTTTAGCTTCATTTAATCCATCCTTTGTTACAGAGATCATAGCATGTTGTCATTTTCTTCTAAAAGTCCTAACATGTTTTCCTTTTTTAAAATTTTTAATTCAATTTAATTTATTTTTATATATTTGGTACCGGGTCTCAATACGCAGCTTGGACTCTTAGTGATCCTCCTATTTTCAGCCTCCGCAGTGCTGTGATTACAGGCATGCGCCCATGCCCAGTCGCAGTGGCTGGCTCTGTGCCACTGGGGTTAGGGCTGGTGTGGCATGTGGTGTCAGGGATCAAACCCCATCCCGTGCTTGCCTAAGCAGGTGCTTAGTCCACTGAGCTATTTTGCTGGCCCTGTGCTTTTTTTTTTTTTTTTTTAACATTAGGATTGCCACATTATTGTCAATTTTTATTGTGTATATTGTAAGGTAATTAAGACATTTTTAAAAGAATGGATAATGAGAATTTTCTAAACTATTGGTTGATGTGCCTGCTTTCTACAGTCTTTGGTATCAGATCTTGTCTATAAATGTGGCTTTACTTGATGTTAGGTGTTGGCAGAATGATAGTGCCGCACCCAATTGCTTTCTGTAGCTTTCCAGTAAGTTTTTATATCTTATTGGATGTGCCTCTTTGCCTTGTCCTTTTCACAATCATCCTTCCAACATTCTTCTTCCATGTCTCTACATTTTAGAATATGCTTTTCATTAAGTTTCATGAAAAAAATGTTAGAGTTTTGACTGAGACATGTTGAATTTATAGAAAAATTTGGGATATATGTTTATAATATTGAGTTCTGCACATGAGGATAATGTTTCTCTCTCTCTTTTTTTTTGTCATTGTCTGTTTGTCTTGTTGAGACAGGTTCTCACCATGAAGTTCAGGCTGGCTTTTAGCTCACTTTGTAGCCCAGGCTCATCTCCAATTCCCATCAGTCCTCTTGCCTCAGCCTCCCGGGTGCTGCGTGTGCATGTGTCACCACCCCTGGCTTGAGGATAATGTTTTTCTATTTATGTATTTTTAATAAATCATTTCTACAATTTTAAATATGTATAGTGGTTCCTCTGTATTCTGTGGTTCTACTTTCGCGGACTCACTGTTTCGTGGGTTTTCAAAAAATATTCGTCTAAATTATGTATCACGGATTTTTTGCTATATTGCAGGATTTTGAAGTAATGTACAGTATATGTATGTTAAAGTTAGGTAGCTTTACAAGTTTAGAATATGCTTATGAACATTAGAAGTGTTTTTAAAAGTGGCAAAGGTTTATAAGAATGTGGGGAGGATTTATAAAGTCTTAAAATATATATAAATACTAAAATAAATTAACATTGCTACTTCACTGATGGCGGGGGTGTCTGGGACGCAACCTTTGTGGTGAGGAGCCACTGTACGCATACACACACACAGCAAAATACAAGAGAGATAAGTAGGAGACAGGGAGAAGTTCAAATGCTTACCCAAGTTGCATATATTAGTGTTTCAAAAAATTTAATATATATACTGATTTGTTTAATTTTATTACTGGTTTATCTTAGTTCATTGAAAAGAAATTTTTGTGCTGTAAACTACTAAGTTAGGTAGAAATATCAAAGTCAGTCAGAGAGTGCTGGGCCCCAGGCCATCAGTACAGAAGATAACAGGTGAAAACTGGCTGGAGGTGACTAAGATTAAAATCACAATGGCCAGATTCAAATACTTGTACAGGGATAAGCTGACGTTTGGGATGGATATCTTCACCCTTTTGAGATTTCCCATTATCTCCTTAAGGGAGGACTAGCCTCTCCCACCTGCTAAGACTAGGACCATTATGACTAACTCTCCAGTTTATTAGACCAGAGCTGATGAGGTCACCCTTGTGCCCTTGCTACCACTGGATCAGTATTACCTAAGCTACTAGACTTGCATTCTTATTGTTTGATCATACTTTGACAACATTGTACCCTCCTCATGATTTTGCTCTATAAAACTTCCTTTGAGAGGTGGGCTCATCGGCACCCATTTGGGACCCCTGCTGTCTCTCAGGAGTTATTCCCATTCCCTTTTCCAGTACGTTTTCTTACTCTTAACCTCCTTTGTTCCTTAGAATTCAATTCTTTTTGACTTTGGCAAGTGAAGTCAGTGTCTCACATCTAGCATTTCCCCTTTCTAATTATCTGTTTATTTCTTCTTTTGAGAAACGTTTTGGTTTGTGTCTTTATACTCCGAGTAGCTACCTTGAGATGACATGTACATTGTTAACTGGTGTTATGCTCTTGTTGTTTTGTTATGAAATTTTGTTGTTTTCCTAAAATTAAAAAAAACCCTAACTTTTAATTAGAATTAGGCTTACTACTTTACATTTTTAGTAACATTTTTAATCAACATTTTATTTTAAAATCATACATCCACAGTGAAAGATTTTGCTGCCTGAACTCCAAAGTAGTTAATATTTTAATATATTGGCTTCAT
>NW_004524728.1:3347813-3349059 GCF_000260255.1 Octodon degus | reverse complement strand
CTTTCAAGGTGATTGATACCTATTTAGAATATCCATCCCTGATGCCCATCCCCAGGGAAGTATGTAGCTGTGTTTGTTTACTCTTTTGTCTTGAGGTCTGGCCCTTATGAAAGTGTCTGTCTCTTCCAAGTTACAAAGTCACCTTGTCTTCTGTCTTGTCTTCTTGAGTGCCTGGCCCTGTCTGACTGCCTATAATATTTCTATCTAATTCAGCTGCCTACAACACTTTTCTTTTGTACATTTCAAAATAACTTGTAGACATCTGAATAACTCTCCTAAACATTTATTTAGGCTTGCCATTAATTGGATCTCAACATTTTTTTTTTTTTTTTTCCCCAGTACCAGGGATCGATCTCAGGACTTTGTTCTTACCAGGCAAGCACTTATTCCCCTGAGCTATCTCCCTGGCCCCTTCAACATTTTTTTTTTTTTTTTATGGGTTCTCTTCCCCAGACAAATCTTTCAAACAGTGTATTGCAGAAATTCAATTATAAGTGAAGGAATTTTTATGACTGTATCTACTTTGTATCCCTGCACCGGTTAAGATAGAAAAGATTTAAATCACCATAGAATGTTCTCTTAAGCCTGTGCCCTGCCACCCTGTCAGACAAAACTATTGTGCTGTTTTTCACTGTATATTATTAGTATTTATCTGTTTTAGAATTCATTTAATGAGTACTTGTTTTGTGAAGACTTTTCACTCAGTATAGTATTTTTTTTTCTAGCATAGTATTTTTGAGGTGTATCCATGTTACTGTGTCAGTGCCTTATTTTTATTTCTGAGAAATTATCTCAGGTGTGACTTTACTGCAGTACATTTATTTTTTAAGCTGATGGACACCTGAGCTAATCCTAGGTTTTAGCTACTGTGATGACAGTTGTAGCAGTGTATGTAAGCAGCACAGACCTCCAGGCTTGTGTACAGGCATCGTGGCTCGGGACTTATGGTGCCTGGGTTCAGGCAAGCAGGGTGACAGCTGTCATGTCTACCGAGTGCTGCAGACAGCAGTGCTTTGTGGACAGGCTGGCTGGGGGCTGGGAGAGCCGGGCCGGCTTGGAGACCCGATGAGTTTGCACTGCCAGAGCCAACCAGTCCAGTACTGTCTGTCTAGTCGTTTTATGTATGTTGACGCTGCCATTTAAAAAATTGTAGTTTTTGTGGGTTTGCTATCATTGCTTTTCTCTCATGACTAATGATATCAAGCTCTTTTCTTATGCTGTTGGCCATACACACTGATTGCATGAA
>NW_004524728.1:3346413-3347464 GCF_000260255.1 Octodon degus | reverse complement strand
TTACAGATGTGCACCACCAAGACTGGACTCAGTAGCAGGCTCAGTGTGCGAGACTGGCTCATGCAGACTGGGAATGGAACCCTGGTCCCTGTGTTTGCCTAAGCAGGTGCTTAATCTACTGAGCTATCTTGCAGGTCCTAACATTTCTTCTAATGTTTATCTTTTCATTTGCTCAATAGTGTCTTTCTAAGAGAAAATACTCTTTTTTTTTTTTTTTTTATGGTACCAGGAATTGAACTCAGGACCTTGCGCTTGCCAAGCAAGCACTTACTTTACTGAGCTATCTCCTGAGCCCTGAAGAGAAAATATTCTTAATGTTGATACATTTTGTTTATTTTTTGGATAGGATGACAAAGCTATCCTGTATTTTCTTCTAGAAATTTCATAGTTTCAATTTTTGTGCTAAAGTCTGTGATGTTCTTCAAACCAATTTTGGATTAGGCTTAAATTTCCGTGTGGCTAACCAATTGTGGAGCAGTGTTTTGAAAACTTGGGTTTAATCATCGAATTGGTTTTTGGTGTCCTTGTCAAAAGTTGATGACAGCATATGCATAGGTGTACTTCTGGGCACCTCCCCTCCCCCCTTGGCCTTGATCTTGTACCCACACAATTCTGATTGCTATAGGCATAAAGCTCCATTAAAACTAGGAAGGGTAAACTATCCAAATTGGGTTTTGCCCTTCCCTCTATTCCCCTCCTGTCCCTTCCCCTTTCCTCCTTTACCCTCTCCTCATCTCTCTTCCCTGCCCTCCTCTGCCTTGCCCCACGCATGCCACCCTTCCTCTTTTTTTTTTTCTTCTTCCTCTTCTCCTCTTCTTTCTTTTCTTCCTCTTAATTTTTTTTTTTTTTTTTTACTTTTTGAGACACTTTTGCTATGCAGCTCAGGGTGGGCTTGATTCTCCTGCCTCAGCCTCCTGAGTGCTGAGATTACATGCTGTTTTTCTTTTTAAGATAGCTTCAGATATTCTAGTTACTTTGTATATACAAGTGCATTTAGAATCATTTTGTCAGTTTCTACAGAGCAAAGCATGTTAGGTTTTGTGATGAAAAT
>NW_004524728.1:3343989-3345528 GCF_000260255.1 Octodon degus | reverse complement strand
CAACCTACCACTCCCAGTGCAACCCATGGCGAAAGTAAAGACACTAAACATATTTATAATTATTGGGAAGCCAAGGGCCCCTAAGTCCAGTCATAAAGATGGCTTTCTGGAACAAAGAGACTGACCCAAGGCCTCACCCGATTTTATTCAGGGAAGGAGTGGCTTGAGAAGGATTAACTGAGAATTCTGAGAAGTAGGTGACTACTGTGAGCTGAGCTAGGTGGGTGGCCTACATTTACCTCTGCCATATGCAGAGAAAGTAATCTGCTTTATGCTATTGAGATAGTGTCTAATGTTTTGGGGGGTCTGGTGCTTCAGCTTTGATCTAGTCTTTCAAGACCCAGGAAGTTATAGCCTCTATCTCGAGGCTCCATCCCAGCTGGCTCCCAGCTGATAGCGGGGAATGTTGGCTCTTTGTTCTGTCTCCCCTGGCTCACATTAAAGAGAAACAGGTGTAGGTTTACCAGGGAAACATGCATGCCACCTTCAAAGACTATCACCAGCACCTCAGCTAGACCAATACACATTGCTTAAGGCCAATTAAAAGGATAAATAGAAGTCCTAGCCAGCTCTGTACATATCAATATGAGGAAATAGGGTCAGGATCAGTCAAAATGGAGACA
Organism: Octodon degus; assembly: GCF_000260255.1. Lineage (NCBI taxonomy): Eukaryota > Metazoa > Chordata > Mammalia > Rodentia > Octodontidae > Octodon > Octodon degus. The sequence goes on along the minus strand of NW_004524728.1, from coordinate 3,344,905 downwards.
GTTGCTCTTCTTTCAAGGAGAGCTGCACAAGTAGTCTTCCATACTTCTGTATTCTCAGTATTGAGTTATTTGCTAGCTCTAGAACAGAGGCTGAGTGACGGGCCCTGCAGGTGTGCGGTGGGTCCAGGAAAGCTAGAGCTTAACGTCTCTGCATTCAGCTTTTACCAGTTTTCTCTCCATTCAACCTTTGGGACAGAACCCTGTTTAGCTTTTCACTGAGGCACGTTAATCACTTAATGAATGCCATCTAAAAAAATGTCATTCTAGGTTTATTAGCCCTGAATTTACCCAACCTGCCCAATCTTTGAGACTGAGAATGCCGAGATAAGGGTAAAACTAAGGTATTTTCAGGATTTGCAGGGACATCCAGTTGCCAGCTTTTCCAGTGTCCTATTCCCAGACTTCCTAAATACCTAGACTGCTTCAGTCATTGTCTTAAAACTTGAGACTTTCAGAGTTCAAGAAGCAGAACCCTTCACACAGATCACTGTGACGGGGGTGAGGGTGCCCGCACACGTGCATTGCCCCATTCAGCCAGAAGAACCTTTTGTTTTGGAGACCCAGGGATTGAACTCAGACCCTTGTGCTTGCCAGGGAAGCACTTATTCTGCTGAGCCATCTCCCTGGCCCCAGAACCAGGGAGATAATGACCCAGTGGACCTTGGCTAAACCAGGATTGCCTACCGCCCCACTGCACAGACCTCCAACTCTTGCCTTTGTTCTTCTTTTTATAAAACCTCAAAGCCTCTGCCAGTATGCCAAGACAGATTTGAACACCTTTGTCCATCCTTGCACGATGTGGCCGTGTTGAGTGATGCTCTTCCTACCCTTTAGCATCAGTATCCTCTGATTGGCATTTAGAGATGAGTGGCTGAGCTCCATCTGTGGGCCACTGTTGGTGGCAAGGCTTTTGTCC
>NW_004524728.1:3337495-3338598 GCF_000260255.1 Octodon degus | reverse complement strand
GCCCAAAAGTTATTCTTAAATGTTTAGAAAAGAAGACTTTCAACATTTGATGACACTGTATGTTTACTAAATGCAAACTGCTTAAAAATGTTTTATGCATTGGGTTTTGTATACTGGTTAGGATGCAACTTGGTCATTTTTCTGGACATCATCAACATATTGACAGCATATCCGTGCTGAAGATGGTCAACATTGTTCATGTGTATAGTTTTGACTTATAGATCACTATGGACTGGTGCCCAAAGAAAGCTGACTTAAGGGGAAATGCCAGCCTCAGAGAAACCTATCCAATTATGCTTATCAAATTTGTGTGTAGTGCAAAGCTGTGAGGGAAGTGTAGCACTGGGAGGGAAAGACATTGTATGCAAGAGAACAGCACAGGCAGTGAGAATGGGTTTGAACAAACTTAAAAAAACTACAAAACTGCGCTTGCTTTGGCAGCACGTATGCTAAAAAAACTACAGAACAAATTAATTGTATAAAAACTAAAAAGTGGATTTAGGCTTTTTAAAAGTTCAATGGTTTTTTGTTGTTGTTGTTTGCTTTTTTGTTTTTTCTCCTTAATTGCTTATAGGTTCAGGACATTATCCATGCTGTGGCTGACCAATAGAGCCCTTTCCCTAGTCTGTGTTATTAGAAGCCAGAGTCCCAGGGGTGAGGTGTGAGGCCCCACTCTGCCGTGCTCCGAATTGGAGACCCCTGCAGTGGTGGTTTAGACTTGAGAGGGTGCAGGTTGGAGAAGGCACAAATGGAGCAGCTTTCTTTGAAGCCCCATGGGGGCGTGTGCTGAACCTCTTGTGAGCAAGGGGTTAAAACTTTGTGTGGCTGCTTTCGAAAAGAGAGGCCTGTTCCCTGGGGTCCCCCAGTACAAATGTGAGCGGACTCCGAAGGCAGGTGACTTAGATTAATTTAGGATTTCCCTCATGCAATCATCCCTCAAAATTATCCATGTTACTTTTGCCCTCAGTGATGTCTGATGCCTAAGAGACATTTGGTTGACGTTCTGGCCTCTAATTTTACTAACACAATATTGCATCTAATAATGGGGCTTCTGGCAATGATTGTATTTTATAGACAAAACTATTATATCTGCAATAGAGGAA
>NW_004524728.1:3333702-3336880 GCF_000260255.1 Octodon degus | reverse complement strand
ATCTTGTGCTTGCCAGGCAGGCACTTATGCCACACAGCAATAGTCCCAGTACTAGAAAAACTTCTAGAATGTGTGTATCAGTTAAAGGACAGGAATCATGGTAATATTCCTTAATTCAGTTAAAAATAAATATACAATACATTTGGGCAGACAGCTGACAAAAGAACAAAAATAAATGATCAGTGAGAACATGCAGATATTGTTCAGAATTGCCATTTCTTAGGGGAATGCAAGTTAAAACCACGTTGAAATCTTGCTGCATACTCTCAGAATGGCTAAAACTTAAAGGACTCACAGTACTAAATGTTGATGAAGTTGTAGAGCAGTGGAATCTATAAGCTCTTATGAGTATTGTAAATGGTAAAATCTCCTTGGGAAAAGATATAGCAGCTTTTTATAGTATGGGATATACGTATGCTGTGTGACCCAGAAACACAGAGTTTTATACATAGTTATTCCTTGAGGGGTATGGGACATTGGTTTCAGTAACACTCATGATGCCAAAGTCTTGTATGCTATAACCCCTTAAATGAAATAAAATATTAAAAAGATCTTTTATGTATTTATTTATTTGGTACAGGGTCTTGCTACACAGATTGAATTTATAGTGGTCCTCCTGTCTTTGCCTCCCCAGCGCTGGGATTACAGTTGTGCATTATCACACCCAGTTTTGGTGGCCGCATGGGGTGGGTGGGAACAGGGGCATGCATGGTACTGGGAATCAAACCTGGTCCTTGCACTTGCCAGTCAAGTGCTTAGACTGCTGAGCTCTCTCCCCAACCCCTCCTATACACTTTAAATCCTCCTAACTTGCTGATAATCCTTAATAGAATGTTATGTACGTAATTCAGTATTGTTATTTAGGGAATAATGGCAAGATAAGAGTGTATATACTTAGTATAATTGCAAACATTGTAGGCCTAACTGGCTTTTTGACCTCTGGTTGTTTTGAGTCTGTGGTTGTACAACCAAAGAATATGGAGACCAATTGTATTTATAGTGATTTGTGTACAAAAATATTCCTCATAATTCAGAATAGGAAATGCCTTGATTTCTACCAATAGGAAAATAAATTTACTCTGATATTCTCTGAATACCATTTTCTCTCAGTTACTTTTCTCTCATTGCTGGGACAAAATACCCAACATCCAAAATTGAGGAAGAAAAGGTTTATTTAGCTCCAAGGCAGAAAGGTTCAAGGCACAGGGTAGCAGTTTATGGCAGCTGAAAACAGCAAAGAGCAAAGGGAGGATCCCCAGCTGCTAGCTAGCTTCTCTCCCCTCCTTAACATGTATATGCAGATTATCTACACCAGGGCAGGTATAGCACTCACACCTGTAATCCCAGCCTTAGATAAGAATTAATCACCAACTCTAGATGCTGCCCCATGACTGCATGATGCTTTGGGGGGACACCTAGACACAAGCCATACCACCATCCCTGTATGCTCATATGTGCATGTGATAGAATAGGAATGAACTGCCGCTACAGATAACACACATGACCCTCAGGAACATAATGCATGTTCAAATAAGGACATAGTGTTTGGTGCCATTTTAATGAAATTCCAAGGATAGGTAGAGTAGGTCTGTAGTGGTAGTGAAGGGAAGCTTGAACAGTGGGCCTCCTGTAAGGGCTGGATGGGAATGGAGAGACATGGGAATGGGAGTAGCCGGGAAGGAAGTTAAGTGATAGTGATTTGACCTGCACTGCTATACACATTCCTTAAACCTTACAGGATGTATGCTTGAAATGAATACATTTCATTCTATGTGAATGTAATGTTACAAACTATAAAGAAAGGCTGAACTGTATTTTGTGATACGCAGGTGGAAGTATTAGGGGATGCGTACTGTTCTCTACATTTTGAAATGCATTATACAAATGTGAAGGGGTCATAGATGGATTAAAGAGATAAGTAAATCTAAGTGACATCTATAGATGTTATAAAATTCTTTCAGCTTTATTATATGTTTGAAATTTTCATGTTAAAACATTGAAAACTATATATTTTATTAAGTCATATAAGTAGCCATTTTTATGTGTCAAGAACTGAGCTAGTGCTGCACATTTCCTATGCTTGAGACTGACTTGCCAAAGTATGTTATGTGGCCATTGATTTAGCCACCTCCACCTCACTGGGCACTATTACGAAGCACCTCCAGTGTCTTCCATTCATGTGCCTAATTAGATTAGCTTAGTGCCTCATTTCCTGTGGGTAGCAAAGTCTCTGCTCTTTTCCATCTTTGGGCAGATTCCTTAATATCTCAGTCACTCTCTGTTTTTAAAAGCCTGTCTGGTTTAGACCTGATCTCATTTTCAGTGCAGAAATTCTTGGAGACTATGCAGGCGGGGCTTGCAGTAGGGAAAGATTGAGTTACACTGTCCTGTGGTTATGGTTAGTGTTTGGGGCCTTGCCCTCCTTGCATCTGGGCTGTGGCATCCCAGGCATGCCTGAACAGGGAGAAGAGGAGGTCAGCTTCTCCCCTCCCAGTCTTCTTGTCAGTCTCTTCCCCAGGTGGTAAGCTGGACTGGCATGTTGCCCACCAGTGACAGTTGTCCATGTGCTGCCTCTTGAGTTCTTTGGAAAGCCAGGTAGGGACCTTTCCCATGCTATGCAACTTTTCCTCATCCTGTCTAGTGTCTGCTCCAGATAGGTATGATACTCCAGGCCTAGTGCTCCTGGGAGTCCCTTGCTTGGCATTCAGTCTTTTGAGTGGTGTACTGGCAAGATGGGACACACCTTAGAGCTCACAGTGCTCCGTGGAGTGCTGACATCTTGCCAGGGCTCAGGCTCTTTTATAGTGGCTACCTTTGTCCTGTCGCCCATCCTCCTTCATTTCTTTTGCTCCTGCTCAGGTCTAGAGTGGGCTGGTGGATGTGTTGAGTATGCATCCCTGGAGGAATGAGAAGTCAGCCCCCGCATGCAGGCATGGTCTCCACAGGGAATTCTGTGCTAGTGAGGCAGCAGGCGCAGAACTTATGGAATTGGTGTGTATGGATATCTTACTAAATTAGTTGAAAACTCAGATTTACTATTGTGGTTATTCAGTGTTTGAAAAAAATTTCTGCTGAAGATGTGTCTGTTAGAACATTTGGAGTTCATGCAGTTTGAGAGAAGAAACCATAGTGTATCATCAGTGCATTTTATGGTTGTGATTTTTGCAGTGTTAGGTAT
>NW_004524728.1:3327826-3332517 GCF_000260255.1 Octodon degus | reverse complement strand
GTTTTGAAAACGAACCAAGAAAAAAAATCTTGTGCTATTAGCTTTTCTTTCATTACCATAGAATGTCTGTCTTCTTTTTTTAATGTATTTAGTGCAGGGTCTCACTATGCAGCTCGGACTAGTAGTGATCCTCCTGTTTTCAGCCTCCCCAGCCCTGGGATTACAGGGGTGCACTGCCACACCTGGTCTTTATGGCCAGCTCAGTGTGCCCGGGGGCAGTGCTGCTGTGTCACCACATGTGGTGCTGGGGATCAAACCCTGATCCCTGACCTTGCCTAAGCAGGCGCTTCGTCCGCTAAGCCATTGCGCCAGCCCCCCTCAGAATTTCTAAGTGGACAGCAACTGACTTTTCTTCATATCTCATCTCCAGACCATCATGATAACAATTGGTACCCACTCTTATGCATGAAGGACCCCAGTGCTTTTTTCCTCTAAGATGAAGTCTTCTCAAGTGAATTTTTTTATAAGAACTAATCAAGTTTAAAGAAATCACTCACTAGGGCTAGCTTTTAAAAAAACTCGCTTTTTAAGTTAACTGCCTTTTATATTATTAGCTGCTTACCATTGGAGTCACATTATGGTATCCCACAGGTTCCTAGGGTGGGGGCTGGTGGACTCATGTTCTGATTGAGTTGGTGTCCTCTCCAGTGGATTAGCATCAACAGGCCAGTAGTAGCACAATAGTGATTCGACAGCTGGGGATTTCAAAGGGCAATATAGGTTCAAAAAACCCTAGAGGCTGATGTGGATGGATAGAGCTAATATTTCACCTTCATTTACCAATATTGATGAAAATGCAAACAGCTTTCTCAATTTTGTTTTTCTAAATTCTGAGATTCTGGGTGACCCCTTGCTGTTCTTCCAGCCACAGTGCCTTTTGTACACAGCATCCATCAAAAGTGAATTCTTGGGGCTGGTGAGATGGCTCAGTGGTCTAAAGCACCTACTTAGAACAAGCTTAGCAAAGCACATGGACCGCGGTTCGATTCCCCCAGCACCACATGCCAGCCAGCCCCGCCCCCTGGTGGGCTGAGCTGGCCACACACACACACACACACACACAAAAAAAAGTGAATTCTTCAGTGTCTGGCTACCTGGCTGTCAGGGCAGGGGAAGGGGGCTGCAGAGCCCTTTCTATCTGTCCCTGTTCCCATTCAGCCTGGGTGTCAGTCACCCAAAAGAGGTCATTGAGGAGTTTATCTGAGCCAGACTGTGAAAAAGCAGTCCTTACCCAGGGTTGAGGAATCAATGGGCTTTATTCTTTTTTTTTTTTTTTTGAGACAGAGTCTCACTGTGCTCTTCAGTCTGCCTTTGAGCTCACTTTGTAGCTCAGGCTGGTCTTGAATTTGCAACAGTCCCCCTGCCTCAGCCTCCTGAGTGCTGGAATTACAGGCATGTTCCACCATGCCTCATTTGAGCTTCATTCTTTTTTCACCATTTGTAGGTGTCTTTTCTCAATCATTAATCAGTCATTAATCATTAAATTGATGGAAATCAGGTAATCTGAAGTGACTTGACAATTGTCCTACTATATATATTTGCTCCCATATATATATTTAATCTTTTATTTATGTATTTGGGACAGGGTCTCACTATATAGTTTGGACTTGTAGAGATCCGCCTGTGTCAGCCTCCCCTGTACTAGGATTACAGGCATGCACCACCATGCCCCACTATAATCAGACTTGTAAAGATTATTTTGACTGGTGCATGGAGCAGTAAAGTTTATGTTAAGGATAGTCATAGCCTAGGAAAAGACGATAACTTGGAGTTGGATGCTTGATCACAGTGGAGAGGCAGAAACTTGGGCGATTTGAGACAAGATTTCAGTTTTTCATGTTATATATGCAGTGCTTTTTAAAAAAATACCATTAAGTAAATAAGTGGACAAAAATGGAAAGGTGCTAAGAGGAGTCTATATCCTGGGATGGTTGTGACTTTTTTGCATCAATCAGATGGAGAAATTCATCTTTTTTTTTTTTTTTTTTCGGTCTTTTTGAGACAGGGCCTCACTATGCGGTTCAGGCTGGCCTTGAGCTCACTATGTAGCCTAGGCTGATCTTGAGCTCACAATGATCTTCCTATCTCAGCCTCTGAGTGCTGGGATTATAGTTGTGGGCTACCATGCCCAGCTGTGAAACTCGTCTTTAGGGATGAACTTTTTTGGGAAAAGGTCAAGGACAATCTCATATTTTTGGCTTAGGCAGCTGACATCATAGAAATGTTGAGATATGAAGGAGAGTTATGTTTTGTGTCTAAATCCTTCCCCAAAGCCTCACGAAGTCATGGGAGGTGCTTTTTGGAGGTGGCTGACTCTGGAGTTTGTGACTGATTTATTGTCTAGTGCTAGGATTGTTGGTGTGAATGCTACACCTGCCGTAGGGTGGTTCTATGTACAATATAAGGGACAGAAAGAGTCTTCTCTCACACTCCTTCCTTTTTTGCTGTTTTCTGCTGCTATGAACTGTTGCCCCTGTGCCATGACCCTCTCTGCCTAGGAGCCAGCTGATTATGGACTGAAACCTCTAATACAAACTGTGAGATGAAGAAAGCTTTCCTTTGAGTATTTTGGTTCAGCAGTGAGAGAAAAGTAACTAAGACGAGGACATGGATACATGATCTTGAAATCCAAAGGGGAAAAAATTAGCCTTACAGATAGAAGCCAAAGTCATATAGGACTAAGTTACACTTCCAAGTCAGCTGGGGGAGAATGGTCTAGCAAAAGGGGCTGAAAATTAGAGTCCAGAGAGAAGATAGAAATACCTGAAATTTATGAGGTTTGACATTTAGAGGAAGAGAATGTTTGTGAAACAAGTAGGACTGTGCTGAGACGTTAAATAAATTGAAGACAAGATTTTCTGTTGGGTTTAGTGGCCTAAAAATCACACTGTGACATTAGAGTGCTGCCCAGAGGTCTTGTGCAGAAGCCAGGTGGCAGCCTGGAGGTTGTAGGGAGTGAGAAGTAAGAAAGTGAAGGCAGTGCAGTAGCATCTCTGTTGAGATTCTTACCTGTGAGGGCAAGGACACTGTGGAGAAGGTGGTGTGGCTGCTGGCCTGGGAGAGGATGAGAGAGCCATGCATATGCTGGAGTGGAAGGGCTGTGGCTGTGGAGGTTGGAGGAAGGGGGGATGTGTGCTGGTGAGCATAGGGGTACATTGTCTCGGAGGGCAGGCAAGACGGGTTCCTGCCTCTGATTCTGTTTTTTTTTTTTTTTTTTTTTTTTTCCCTGTGAAGAGACTAGTAGCATTTGAGCGTAAAGCAGAATGGCTTAAGAGCAGGGAAGTTTAAATAGAGATTTTGTGTGACAGGAAGGTGAGTATTTTAGAGAACTGCAAGGGATTGACAGGCAGCATTGAACTTTGTGGAGGTAGGCTGTTTTGTTTGATTTTCACTGGTGTGACCAGCTGCCCTTGCTGTCATGAAGAGGGTGATAACTTCCCCCCCCCCCCCAAGGAGTCAGAACTGGTAGTTCAGTGCAGTAAAAGGATAGAGGATCTAGTGTGTCAAGAGAAAGGGATTTAAATAATGAACTGTGTGCTCTAAGATGGTTTTATTTATTTATTTATTTATTTTGTATTTAGGACAGGGTCCACAGGGTCTCACTACCTAGATCGGACTCATAGTGATTCTCCTGTTTTCATCCTCCCAATCGCTGGGATTATAGGTACATGCCACCACGCCCAGTCTTAATCACCATCTCAGTGAACTCTGGGGGCAGGGCCAGCACAGCACGCAGAACATCACAGGGCATCGAACCCTGGCCACTGCACTCTGCCTAAGCAGGCACTTTAGTCCCCTGAGCTATCCAGCTGGCCCTTGTAAGATGGTTTAAGAAAAGCTGTGAAAGCAGGAGATAAAGAATATGTTAATCAGCTTTACAATGCTATAATAAAATACCCAAGGCAGCTGACTTGCAAAGACAAAAGTTTTATTTTGATCCGTATTTCTCGATTCAGAGTCCAGAGTGCTCACCATTACACCATGGAAACCATATTTGGTCCGAATTTCTGAAGTTTCCAGTCCAAGATTTGCAGGCTCTTATCTTTCAGCTTCTCATGAGGACAGCTGAATGGCAGATGAACGTGGCTGAGACCTGTTACTTACTTCAATTAAGTAAGTAACAGGTCTCAGCCAAGTAATAGGTTTAACTCAAATGGAAGTAATTTGAGTTAGAATTGAGAGACTTAGTGGGACCCCATAATGTTCTCCATGGGCGCACACTCCTGAGACATAGGCATCTTCCAGGTCTCACACCCTGAAGGTTCCACCACCTCCCAATAGCACTGTATTGGAAATGGAGCCTATAATACACAGACCTATGGGAATACTACTCATATTCAGACCACTGAAAGAATTACTAGATTCATGAAGAAATGATTACGTAAACAAAGTGAAAAACTAGGTTGTGCTCAGAGTAGATTTCTTCTTTCTGTGCATTGCTTGGTTGTGGAAGTGTTTCTCCTTGGCTGTGTGGTTCTCAGAGAAGTGGTGGTTATGTTTAAGTGCTGATAAAGATTTTACTCTAGTTGATGTAGATTTTACTCAGTGTCTGAAGAGTTGCCTTTTGGTAAACTTGACTTAGAGTGATAGCCCTTGCTTATGTTTATTTTGAGTACGATATGTAGTTGAAAACCTTTTTTTTAGTATTTCACAATATCCTGCAGTTGTTATGAGGGAAACAGATTGTAGCA
>NW_004524728.1:3325277-3326316 GCF_000260255.1 Octodon degus | reverse complement strand
CTCCTGTGGTCTCAAGTAACATCAGGCTGGTATTAATAGTCTCAGAGCATGCACATGGTGCAGGTTTGGTCTTTGCCTGGACTAAGAAATTGCTTTTGGTTCCAGAAGCTACTACTAGGAATAGTATTAATTTTGGTTGACTTTGCTAGGTTAGTTATCTTTGCTAGTGTTTTCAAAACACCACTTACTATACAAAAATTAAATTTGTTTTTAAATTTTTCATAAGTATTCCTCATTATAAAAATGAGTTTTTATAATAAGAGGTAGTTGCTGGGAATTCAGAAATTATTTTTTTAACTGAGAGACTAAAAGGTTTTCAGAAAGATTTCTTCTGATAATCCTACCCAAAATATAGACAGGCCACTATCATTCAGAAACTGAAGAGGAAAGATATTTTGTCATTGTTCAACTGTTACAAATGTGAGAAGGAAAGGGTTAGTTATAGAATGTGTGACAGTGATTGAGATTTGCCCCTGAAGAATAATTTGAGCATGAGAAGAAGCCCTAAGGCTAAGGAAAACTCCAAATTAGTGCAGCAGGAGTTGCTTCAGCTCAGCATTTGACCCCAGCTTTGCAATGTAGCATGCATCTGGCCTGGCCCAGGCTGTAGAGATAGAAACCCTAGCAGCCCTGCCAGTTGGTGGTGGGGGAAGCTTGAACTGTGAAAAGAGGAATTTGAAGTGAGTTATTCGTAGTCAGGTTCTGAGTGAGTCAATACATGTCACTTGGGTGACTTCAACAAATATACACGGACTAATAAAAATAAATGATGAATGCTTAGATTTTGAAAAGTACTGGAGTAAAGTACACATCGTTATTAGTCCTCTTCAAAATACTCTTGCTCACTTTAAATCCACTTAGCCATTATCCTTGCCACATTCTGAAACATTTCTCTAAGTCCTCTTTCATGAGGATCTTTAAAGGGTTTGGTCAAAAATACAGTTAATGCTGCTGCCTCATACAGTCCAACAGAAAGGAAGGTGGACTCATAAAAACGTTATGTTACGTTGGGCCGGCCAAGAAGCTCAGCGGTTAAAGC
>NW_004524728.1:3321639-3323567 GCF_000260255.1 Octodon degus | reverse complement strand
ATAGTGTGTAGCTCCCTTGTGAGGTGTGTCTCCTGGGTCGCTGCTCTTGCTGCTCAGGATCGCTCTTCCCTCCTTTTCTTCCAGCTTTCCCATTATCCCTTCCCCTCTTGTTCGTTTCTCCCAGTCCTCTCTCCTTCCTTCTCCGTTGAAGCACTTTTGTGCTGTTCCATTCTTTCTGCCACTGGAAAAACTGTTCCTATACTGTTAAGGCTGTGAATCGGATTTCTAGAGCATTAATTAAGTTTTTGCCATCTATGGTTCTGTTTTACTCAGACTAGTGGTCTTGCAGGTGTTTGGTTAAGAGGCTGAAGGGCCAAGTCAGAGCCTTTTCTGAGCTAAGGGCCACCTTTCCACTGGTTTCAGTTTTAAAGGATTTGTGCTTAGACTGAGCCAATAAAGCCTGCTCCTATGGGGAAAAATGGCAGCACAGTTTATTCCCTTTCATTTTTCCTATCTTGACTTTTTAGGAGTTGAAGTAGGAGATAGGACCACCGAGCAAGAAATCCATCCCCTAAGTAGAGGAAGGCAGTCGGATTTGTCCGAGTGCATTTCAGCCCTCGCAGCATTTGGCCGCAAGAAGAGGCCTCTAAAAATAACTGGTGAGCAGAGTGCGCAGGCAGGTCCAGTTTCAGCTCGGTGGCCCTGGCTGGCAGTTGGCAGCGCGCGCTGGAGGGAAGGGTGCGCCTTGCGCCCCGTGCCTACTGTGCCTGTGTTGAGGTTTTTCTCTTTAATGTATACATTATTCATGGATTGAAGAAACCAAAATGACTGAAGATAAAGGTATCATTTCTGTACTTCGGGTTAACAGGGGCTTTGGGCCCAGATGATGCATTTTTGGTTTATTTTCAGTTGAGTTCTGTTTGAGTATTTTTGACAAAGTGCTTTCATTGAATATTTTGCATTTTCTATTTTGAACTCCTGGAAGCATTAATTTTCATAATAGTTGCATTTTCTGTAGAACAGCTTGCCATAAAACTAAGTTTGTGTATGCCTTAATTTAGATTATCTTTTAATGTAGTCTACTGTCAGAAAACTGCATTTTACAAATTTTAGAATATATACAACCAGTCTTTTTTGTGTTATAAGTTAATTGTCATGCATTTAAAGAATTATGTGCATTCAGATTCCATATAAAATGATAGGAAACGTAAGAGATGTGTGTATTAATGAGGAATTTATTGGTTCAAGTAAGGACTTACCATGTATATAAACTGACCTACTTGCTTTTGAAATAGATTTTAAAAATCAGAATCAAATTTTACTGTCTGTTTAAAATCAAATATTTTTCTTTCTAATTTTCATCAATGACGTCCTTAATTTGCTTTTTGTACCTATCCACTTTTGCTCTACTTTGTGTAAAGTTTGTTTATTTAAAGCATATTGCATTGGCTTGTTATGTTGAAAATATGAACAAAAGATAAATGCTCAAAGATTGCTTCCAACTCTCAGCTGTCACAGCAGCAACTGAAAGAATTCTACTATTAAGATAAGTATGGAGTATCTCCACTTTGAAGATTGTTTCGAATAATTGGTTCGAATGGATTGCTTGTGAAGTATGTCATTCTTCATGAAGAGCACGCGCATGCATGTGCGCACACACACGCACACGACTGGGTGTGGTGGCTCATTCCCTATATAGTCCCAGCACTCAGAAGGCTGAGCCAGGCAGATTGCTGTGAGTTGAAGGCCAGCCTGAACTACAGTCATACCCTCTCTCAAAACACTGTGTATACATGAACATGAGAGAGCTATATGTGACTTTTAGTTCTTTTACAAGATATATCGCTCCTCCTCATTGAATTTTGCAGTTCTTAGATGAAACCAACTTTTAGTGATGCCCTGTTTTTAATAGTTGCACATTATCAAGAGGTGACATTTCATACCATGAAAAATAGCATTTAATGAGTTATTTGACAGTTTTTATGCTT
>NW_004524728.1:3318399-3319214 GCF_000260255.1 Octodon degus | reverse complement strand
GGAATGTCTTCATATTCTGAAAAGTTCAATAAATTCAGTACAACAATGCTGCTGAATCTGTGGAGCTTGCTATTGCCACAGATGCCTACTCACTTTTTTTTTTTAAATTTTGAAAGTTCTATTGATAATATATTTTGTATTTTTTTTGTAGTCTTTGTGGTTGAGATACATTAAAAACATTGGAAATCATCATTTCTTATTGACAATATTAATAGACCCAGTCTTCCCTTCCCATTTCTCTGTTCAGATAATGAAACAGTGATGTGTACTTTTGATTTAATATGTAAAAATGTGACCTATTTCCAGCAAATATTTTAATGTAAAGTTATGTTTTTATATAGCCAGCATTTATACTGATTATGTTTGAAACAAAGTCGACAGCCATATATTATTTGGTAAAGATACTTTTCACCATATGATTATTTGGGAATCTGGCCCATTTTGTTGTACTCAATGTTTAGAGACTACGAATAAAAGGAATTGTTGAACTTTTTCAAGAATGAAATGTTTTGTTTATTTTTGAGTGCATAGAAACATACAAGTGGCCTCAGATTGAGTTAGTTTTTATGGTCTTTTTCAAAAAGTTGATCTACTGATGGGTTTAAAAATGTGCATATCCTTTTAACAGGGACAATTGTTTTTTATTTCAGAAAATATATTGGTATTTATTATTTATTAGAGCCAATGGAAACTACTACTAATATACTTAGAACTGGACTTCAACGTCAGAGGCAGGTTCTACTTTAGAGCTGGTAGGATCCTGTGAAATTATTACATTTCCTCACTTGGTGCAACTCAAGGAATGTCAGGTTTAT
>NW_004524728.1:3315962-3317449 GCF_000260255.1 Octodon degus | reverse complement strand
GCATGCCAGAGATCAAACCTGGGTCCCTGATTCTGCCTAAGCAGTGCTTTAGTCCGCTGAGCTATCTGGCTGGCCCAGATGTCATTTATTTTTGACCTTCAAAATAAATGACATTTGAAGTACATTTCCAAAAAACCATAAGATATATATTACACATATCAGATGTGACCAGTGACGTGGTGGGCAGCAATTTACAGAGTGGTTTCCTTCAGAGACATCAGCTTGAATGCCCCTTTTCTTGTTTCTGCTAGCCCCAACCCAATGGATCTAGTCAAAGACAGGGACATGGTACAATATCGTGCTTTTCTTTGTATGCAAGTAGATTGATAATGACCTTAGAAAGAATGTATGTTATGGTAAATACAATTTTTAACAAAATCATTAACCTTCATCTTGCATTAGTTCTGTTCTGTTCTTTTTTCTTTTCTTTTACTGTGCTTGGCCTTGAGCTCACTGTGTAGCCCAGGCTGGCCTGGAACTTGGGGTTATCCTGCCTCAGCCTGCTGAGTGCTGGGATTTCAGGCATGCACTACTACCAAACCCAGTTTCTTCCATTACTTCAAAATTGGTGTTTTAAGAACACGACATTGGGTCTAAGCAGAAACTTTTCTGGTTTCAAAATCTTTGTTACATGTTTTTAGAATTTAAGTAAAAACTGCTTTTGAAACCATCTGCCATGACATTATTGGAGAAATAGTTCAGTGTGGTAGGAGTTCAGTGCAGCATTTCCTTCTCAGTTGATGACATTTGACATTTATTTCTAAACAGAGACAAAGCACGGAGGACACAAGAATGGAAGGAAAGGAGGACTCTCAGGCAGCTCCTTTTTCACCTGGTTTATGGTCATTGCCTTGCTGGGAGTCTGGACTTCAGTAGCTGTCGTTTGGTTTGAGCTTGTTGATTATGAGGAGGTTCTAGGTAAGAACTCTATATGGTTTCTTAAGTGAATTGGTAAGAGAGTGAATGACATCTCTTAGTATTAGCAAGTTTTGTTATCACCTTTTTTATATTGTTACTGTACTCTCATAGGCTTTCAGTACTTAATAAGATATTATTATACTGTCTTTAAGATAAACTAAAAAAGAATAAAACGGACAAGGAAAAAAATTCAGGTTTATTGAAAGGAAGAGTGAATGTTTAATTGTGATCAATCTTGCATATGTATATCTGGTAGTCTGAGCAACAAATTTGATGATTATAATACATAATATAACAACCAGCATTAATATTCCTGAAACTGTACTATTTGTGCTGACTTATATTGCTTTGTTTCTTTGTTCTAGTTTTTGTTTTTCCTCTTTAAAATTTTAAAAAAAGCAAAATGTGATGCTTCTAGGATTACCTTGGAGTACTGCCTTTTAACCTTTGAATATGACCTGTAATAACAAAAAAGGCTTTATAATATATGCATAACACACAGCTTTATATTGTAGGTATAATGCACAAAAATTTTATCAACATGAGTTCGGTCAAACTCATTCTCAGTA
>NW_004524728.1:3295231-3314966 GCF_000260255.1 Octodon degus | reverse complement strand
AGATTAATTAACAAATTTACAATTCCGAAGCACACTTCTGAGTAGATTTTCTGCTTTCACTGACTTATACTGAATGCT
Source organism: Octodon degus (assembly GCF_000260255.1). Taxonomy (NCBI): domain Eukaryota; kingdom Metazoa; phylum Chordata; class Mammalia; order Rodentia; family Octodontidae; genus Octodon; species Octodon degus. The sequence continues at coordinate 3,314,888 of NW_004524728.1, read as the reverse complement.
GTATTGCTAGGGGATGCATGAAGGAGACATTTAAAATGTACTGTTAAACACAAGTAACAGTTTTCATGTTTTTACATGCATGCAGCCAAAGCAAAGGACTTCCGTTATAACTTGTCAGAGGTACTTCAAGGTAGGCTATTGGCAATGTATTCAAGTGCATTTGCATCAGTCTCTCAAAGATCAACTGTTCTCCTGGTTATTAACAAAATATGAATGTGAATAAGACCAGTTTCTCCTTGTGAATTTGTTAGCAAAGGTGGTATTTTCTAATGTTTAAATGTCATTTGAGCTCTATTCTTTGTACAGTCTGGACTCATAGATGAGCACTTTTCATTTTCTTAACAGTAGATGGGACTGGGCATTTAGCTGAGCAGTGGAACACTTGCCTAGCAAGCTGAAGCCTTGGGTTTGTCCTCAGCACCAAAACCAAAAAATAAACCTCAACTAAAAAGCAATTACAAAAAAGACCAAAAAAAAGAAAGAAAGAAAGAAAGAAAGAAAGAAAGAAAGAAAGAAAGAAAGAACACTTTCATCTCTCCATGATTGTCATTTTTAATGCTTGTGTGATAAGTCAGACTTCTGCATAGCATGTTAACTTTTTTTAAGTAGAGCCACATGGGGAAAATAAACATGGGTCATATCTGCTCTGTGCCAAATTTGTTTGCTTTTATGCAGTCTTTTAAAGTGTTTTGAATTAAAGAAGTGGAAACAATATTGCTAGTTGTTTTTTTTACACTAATGTTGAATTTATGAATATTGTTTTAAAATTATTGCCCATTATGATGTTTCTTCATAGCCCTTGTCCAATGCTAGCTTTTGGGCCATGTTGATTATAGAATGCCTTGTAGGGTATTGACAGTATTAAACTCAGTGAAAATGCTAAATACAGTTAGTCCTCCTGATGTGAATTCATCAAGATGTTAAAAATATCTATTTTGTCTTCTTTTGATGATCTTTTCTTAGTGGATCTGTTTTTTTTGATCCCCGGCACCAAATGCCCCACCAACCCTGCCCCCAGGACAGGCTGAGCCAGCCAGAGTCTCGGGGTAGTGGCACATGCACACCTGTGATCCTAGCGCTGGGGAGGCTGAAAGCAGGAGAATCACCGCGAGTCCCAGCTGCGTAGTGAGACCCTGCAACAACCAAATACATTTAAAAAAAGCAGTTACCTAAAATATTTTTAACAATGTAATAAATTTTATTATTTACATAAATTATACTGCTTTCACTATTATAACATTATAGTACTTTAAAAGTGATGAGACCAGTTAGTGTATTGTTTAACCCTTAAATAAAATAATATATCACAGTCTTAGAATTTGTTAAGTGAACATTTTCTGACTCTAATTGACTTGCCTATGATTCCTGGTTAAAATATTTGCATGGTATTGCTTTGAAGGATTAAAAAAAAAAAAGGATTTCCTTTGTCAATAACATTTATGGTTGACGTGTGGGCCTTTAATAATTCATATTAAATGTGTCTTCCCTTTTGTTTTTGTATCTATCATTTCTTGCTTATTATAGGAAAATTGGGAGTCTACGATGCTGATGGTGATGGAGACTTTGATGTGGATGATGCCAAAGTTTTACTAGGCAAGTACTCATTTTATTTTGTGCTAGTGATGGGAAAATACTAGAATCAGAAGAGTGTTTCTGCTTTTAATTTATTTCAGTTGTGAAAATTTTCTGAGCAATAATTCCCCAATTTAATACATTACATTTTTGTTTAGATAATACATGTTTTTCTCTGTGAGACACTCATGTTTCAATTTCATTTGTGCTTTTAGATTTAAAGCACTTCATGTTCTGAGCTGTATATATATATCTTAACCTTTTTTAGCATCATTTAATGTAATTCTCTTTCATTTGAAAATGTAAATTTCTGAAGACTTTTATCAGTTTACAGTATTTTGAAATAAATACATGATAGTAAATATCTTAAAATGTTCAATGCATATTTTGAAATTGACTTTAAGCTATGAATTAATGGTCTTTTGACCAAGTTAACTTGTTCTGGATATCTTGGACTCTATTTATCATCACAACTGTCTTGACTTATTATTGAGATTTTTCCTGTAATGAAGATGTAGTAGTCCCTCATCTGTTTTAAAATGCTGCCTTTGGAGGCCTGCCCCTTAGCTCAGTTCTTTAAGTGGCTGCTTCAACAAAGCAGTCAGGCTCAGGTTGCTGTGGTTCGAGCCCCACAACTCAAGCCAGCCAAACCTGCCCAGAAGGCATTTGGAGAAAAAAAAAAAAAAAAAAAATCCTTATTCGATAAAATGCTGCCTTCCTAGAAAGGATGGTGCTGATTTTAATTTGCAAATTTTGTGTAATTTGGCTTGATGAAATATGTATTCTGGCATTTATTTATTTATTTTTATTTTTTGTATTCAGGCATTTAAATAGCACCACTTCCTTTACTCTAGTATGTAGCATAATATGTATTAAAATCTTACATTAAAGTATTTAGAATAATAATGGATATTACTTCATATCATATTCTAATCTTACTAGACTAATAACACAAAAGCTTCATAGAAGTACTATTTTATATGTTTTACTAACATTAAAAACTAAAAAGATACCATATCTACAGCCATTTAAATTGCTTCTGTATGTAAAGTTCATTTTTAAGGATAAAAATGCTAAATATGAAAAATATTTTTAAAACCTAAACTAGTGATTTAATGTAATACAGCTTCTTTGATTGAACTCAGGCCCTTGTGCTTACCAGGCAAGCACTTATTCTACTGAGCTATCTCTTCGGCCCCGATAGTCTGTTTTCTTACTACTTCTACTATTTAATGGGAATTGATTTCTGCCACTTAAGGTGCTTGCTATAAAATTTCCATGAAATTTCCTTTCCTGACTTAATGGCATTTTCACTATAAATCTGTCATTTTGTATCTAAATGAGGATGTCTGTACATACATTAAATCCTCAGATGACTATAATTTTAGTCATGTAAAATAAATAAAATTATATGAAATAACATATCAGGGTGATGGTAATTTTCTTACTGTGAATGATGTGTTACTCCAAAGTACTACTTTAAGGAATGAATTCTGAGTTTAAGTTTAAACTCAGAATTTTAAATCTGAAGTTTAAATTAACTTCACGTGGGTCAAGTTCTTTTTTATTTTTAGAAATAATTTTCTCATCTATTATATTTTATTGATTTTTTTCGGATTGAGAATTTGAATTTTAACATATTTTAGATTTCAAAAGTTTATTCCCTTTAAGATTTTTAACTGACCCTAAGAGATTAAGTAAATGTAACTTTGAGGATTACAGTTTGTAGATAAGCACATATGGTATAGATAAATCATAATTTGTTCCTTTTAGAATTTTGTACTAGGAAATGGAAATAAATTTGGTGACTTGCAGTGTTCATTTTGATAATTTTAGTAGTAAAGAAAATAAGGCTAAGATAAGGGAGCTCTTCTGTTGGCATGCACTAGCTCCTAGCCAGCTTGTGGCTTTAGGAGAGCTGTCAGTCTCACCTATAGCTGTGTTCCTGTGCTGTGTGAATTCTCTGTGTACAATAGAAACGTAAACATGGATCTGACGATTAGAGTCCTTCTCTAGCATGTGAGATTGTGATGGGTTAGCAGCTCCTATGTTACTGGCAAGTGACTCTGAAGGTAGAACTTGGTGAAGTTTTGGCCAATAGAGACTTCAGTGGCTTCTGTGTGATCAGAGAGGAGAGATAAAGGCACAAATACGATGAGCATTTATTCCAGAGAATAGGCTTCCTGGCATTGTGTTCATTGGGGTGGCACTTGAAGGGTTAAGGCTAAATTTGAATAATGCAGGTTTTGGATTAAGGTAGAAGGAATACAGGGAGGGAGGAAGGTAGGAGAAGAGAGCTTAGCATGGCAAATATAATAGTGTAAACTTTTGCAGGTGTGCCATTTATTTATTAGATATTTTTCTGAATATTTTTAATGTATATTTGTAAATCATCAATTTGGGGAAATATAGATATTCATGTTTACATTTTTGTATCATTTTAAGTTTGGGTTTTTCTTTGAACTTAATATATGCGAATGAACCATGATCAGTAGTTGTCATTAATTTTATTATTTATAGCCAAAGCCCTTTTGGTATATTTTGAAAATATACTAAGCTCATTCCTTTCATTATTTCCTATTTCTGTGGCCAAATAATCTGAAATAAAAGTATCTTTGATTTTGGTTTGGATTATTGGTGACTACATTGTTTGGAAATATATTCTTTGCAAACTTGTGTCCCACATAAAACCAATAGGAAATGGTCCAAGGACTTAATGCTCACAGTAGCATCACCTAAGGATCCACTGGTCCTTTCATCCCATCACACCTAGCTGGTGCCATATCTGATATGGCTAGAGCACAACGTGAAGCCAGCCTGCACTTCTTAGAACTTTGATAACTGTTCGTAGACTGGGTGGACCATGAGTGAGCTCAAGGCTGGAGCAGAGTGGCATTGATGCCCTGCTCTTTGCTGGGGGCCTGCTCTTATAGGCTAAGAAGGTATTATATACACACAGATTTCTTTGTCATTCTCCAGGACTTTTGTCTTTAGAACCACAGAAAGGTTGCTTAACGAACAGGGTTTTTTTTTTTTGGGTGAGAGTATCAGGAATCAAACTTGGGACCTTGCGCTTGCCAGGCAGGTTCTGTGCTCCTATATCCGTGGCCTAATTGAGAAGTTTTGCTTAAATGGTTTGCATGCTTGTTGCACATTTTAATCTGTTATACTGAAGAATGAATGGTTTTATGTTTTGTACGTAATGCTTAGAAGTACTAGTAATAAATTGGAACATGGAGAAAGATATAATTTTTACCAACTATTTAGCTGTAATGTATTAAGACAGAAGGAAAAACTTTTCTTCTCCCACAATCTTGGATGGAAATTTAGATCTCCTGTTCAAGCATTTGTCAGCTCTGAAGTTCAGTGAGAAACTTTATGGGCTTGTTAAAAAATAAGTTAAATACTAATTACAATTTGTGTCTTTCTCTTCAAATATGTGAAGAATGACATACTGTAATTCTTTCATCGACTAAAGCAGAGAAAATTCACTATAATCTTTAAAACCTAGATTAGCTGCCACAGTGACCTTTGCATGTCAATGTTGATTGCGCTGTGGAGAGATTGTGTGTTGCCAAACCTGGAAGTGACTGAATTGAGGGGTTACGTATACTCTTCGGTTGTGGAAGTTCATCTGTATAGCAGCCCATAGTACCTACCCTGTTTTTCTCCTCAAAATTATGGGATATATATATATATATATATATCCATTATTGGCAGATTTTGATACTTATCAGCATCAAGAGACCTTTCCTACTCACTGCCACTTCATAGGAAAAGTAGTAATGGACACTTAGATTTCTTTTCATTAGGAGGGTCTGTTCTTGGTAGTAATGTTTAAATAATAGTGAATCTTTTTTTTTTTTTTTTTTTGATGGAACTGGGGATTGAACTCAGGCCCTTGAGCTTGCCAGGGAAGTGCTTATTCTACTAAGCCACCTTCCCAGCCCCTTTTTAAATAATAGAAGTGGCAGTCTTTGCATAAGAAGCTAATTTCATGTGCTGCAGGGGCAAGGGGTTTAGGATGTTTCCATTAAAAAGTGCCAGCTGAGGCCTTGACCCAATTTCCTACAATTAGGCAGAGTGAGTTATTAATACCTGATGCTTGTTATTGACTACAAGCAAAGGACCACAAATCAGTTGCCCGTGTATTACAGACCTAACCCATTTTAATAGTCTTAATATTTAAATGTTTTGTCTTAAATTCCATAATACAAGTGCATTGGTGCCCACTCGTGGATGGCATAACCAGTGATCCAGTGTAGCTCCAGAGTTTCCTAAGTTTACCCCACATCTTAAGAGTTTGAGGATAAGAGCAAAAGAGTGTCTTTTTTTCTTTCTTTTTTTTTTTTGGCACTGGGAATTGAGCTCAGAACCTTGTACTTGCCAGGCAGATGCTTGTGTCACTGAGCTAAATCCTTGGTCCTATCTTTCTGTTGTTGATGAATTTCATTGAAATACATATATGTCTGTGTCATCAACTCTCACTAATATCTGAGTGGTGATTTAGTGCATCTGGAGACTGTCAGAAGTTTGTGTCTTTTTCTCTGATACAGCTTCTGTTTCTTCCCATTACATTTATTGATTTGGGCTGAAACAGTTGTGTCAGTTTTCCAATTTCAGAGTCTGTAATGGGAAACTGCAGTCCTGCTCAGCAGCTGGGAGGCCTGGCTGGCGGGGAGCCGTGTGGCTTTGTAGCACGGACGATTGACAGTCGGGCACAAGGGGTGCAGCCCAGGTCATTTCCTTACTTTCCAAGATGCCATTTCTGTAAACTTCTGTGACCCTGATGCACATTCTTTTTGAAATCACTCTTTCTGGTTTTCCATCTAACAGATTTTCCATCTAACTGCTCTCATTTTCTTTCTCTCTCTTTTCCTTTATTCTTATGTAGGCCTGACCAAAGATGGCAGTAATGAAAATATTGATTCTCTTGAGGAAGTCCTTAATATTTTAGCAGAGGAAAGTTCAGATTGGTTTTATGGTTTCCTCTCATTTCTCTATGATATAATGACTCCCTTTGAAATGCTAGAAGAAGAAGAAGAAGAAAGCGAAGCCACAGATGGTGTTGATGGTACGTCACAGAATGAAGGGGTTCAGGGAAAGACTTGTGTCATTTTGGATTTACATAACCAGTAACTTTGATTCAGGGACTGCAGTCACATGGCTTATGAAACCTGGAGCAGCCTTCTTTTTTCCCCTTTCCTTCGCTTGTGCAGGGCTTAATGTGCAGTGGGGCAGTTGTGACCTTACAGTAGAAGTCCACCGTGTGCCGCGCCCAGTTAGGCTCTCGCTCTGCTGCCCTCACTTCTCCTGAAGAAAGTGGGATTCCTTCTTCTTGTAGCTGTCTGCAAAGTATATTGAAAATGATGTTCCTGGTGGTATAATTGGTTTCTGTATCATTTTGTTTGAACCCCTGTATTCACTGACCCAAATTTGAAAATTAATAGTAAATTGTGTTGTGCTTAACCTTCGATGCTTGTCTTACTAACCAACAATGTTGATTTTAATGGGCTTGATTTATAACATTATTTCTGGCATGACCCCTAAGTTGAATGCTTCTCTGTTGATCTTAAACTTGTCTGGTGTATAAAATGATGGTTCTTTAAAAGGATGATATTTTCGATCTGTAATTTGTTTAGGGTAGCTGACTTGTCAGATAGAGTCATACAAATTTCAATGTGAAATTCTGTGAAAAGGTGCTTTGGAAATTTATAATACACCATGTTTTTGCTCTAGGGTGGTTAAGTTACTTAGTTCAGATATTAGTATGTCTAAATATTTTTGTTTATGAAACAATTTATTTTAAATTTTCTTTCTAAGTATACATCCAGAGAAGGTAATTTGTATTTTTTTAAGTAAGCATATTATGAAAGAGTGAAAATGTGAATATGTATCTTAAATAATGTTGTACATATTAAAATTATTCATCCTAAATAAGTCTTTCTCTATTTTTTCCTTCACTAAGTTATTAGTTACTGATTTTCACATAGGCATAATGTGATTTTTAGATTTATAAATTACATGTATTGAAGTGATCATTCAGTGTTAGGAGAATGATTTTCTTTTCCTATCAGAAAACCTAAAAACATCTTTCAGCCAATTTCTTCAAAATGAGTTTGCTTTAATAAAACAAAAAGCAATTATATTGGCTATACATAAAATTTATTTCTTAAAGTGAGATTTCTTTCAGTTGTTTACTCCCTTGTATGGCTCTCACAACTGGAAAGGAATAAGGCTTAAGATCTTTGGTTACCACTACTCTTTGAAGGAGTGATGTTTCATATTTTAAAATTTCTGTACTTTTCCAGAATTTTGTTTAGCTTTGGTTTCTCAGAGAGGTTGAGCCTAGAAAATATTTGCATGTTAGAACATTTTTACTTAGGTATTATTTCTAATTATCAAATAATATTCCTTATTTTCCCATGTTTAACCAATTTACTTTCAAGTAGTTGGATTACTTGTTCTGCGGGTAATATGATAAATTGTTTTTTAATTATAAAATGTTAACATGAACAGAGATGTCTGAAGTCTAAATACAGGACTCTATCGGCTCAGCCATTATTTACATGTATCAGGAGATTTTCCAACTTGCTAATCTTACCACAATGTAAACAAATATTCTCTAGGTATTTTTAGATAGGGATGCTCATATTGGTCATTGGATGGTGAGTTCCTACAACTTAAATGACTACTAAAACTCCAGTTTGTTTCTGCCCTCATTACTTATGAGTTAACCATTCTGTTAATATTTCTGACAGTAAAAAGCTTCTGATTTTCACATATGTATGAACTTCAGTCAGCCTGTCGTCTAAGAAGGAGAACAGTGTTCCTTTTGAAAGTTAATTCACTCTGTCTACTACTGATCCTTTTTTTTTTTTTTTTTTTTTTTTGGGGAACCGGGGATTGAGCTCAGGCCCTGTACTTGCCCGGGAAGCACTTATTCTCCCTGGTCCCTATATACTGATCTTGTTTTGACTTTGAATTCTGTAAAATATCAAAGAGTACCAGGTTGAAGTCTAAAGACAATCTTAAGCCCTATTCTCAATAAAGTTCACTTAGCCAAATGTCTGAGAAATATTTTGAAAAGTAAATACTTCTTAATGTACCATGACTACTAACTTTAGAAGGTGTTTTACTGATGACAAGTGAATAATACATTAAAGATGTTTACATGTAGTTAACTTCACAAGCCTGTGTTTTTTTTTTTTTTTGTCATGATACTAATGCACATTTTATATACAGAAATTAATTATGCTTTAGTTTCACAAGTAAAGAATAAGAATGCAAGGTGATAGCTTGCCATTTATGTTGTACCATCTCTAGTCAGCTCATTCGAACAGCTTTGATGAAGTTTAAATACAACTAGCCAGTGAACCCCTGACTTCTGTGACCTCCTTCAACTTCTGCCTGAGGCTTTGTGTGGGTGTGTGGGGAAGGGGATAAAATTATTTGTCAGTCTATGGTCCAAACAATATGAAAGTTGGTCATCATAACTTGCTTAAGCATAATTCTTAGTTTTGTAAGATTCATCTTTTGTAATTTTAGTTCACAGTAGAAATGTTTTCCTAGTTCCTGTCTTTCAAACTTAAGAGGTTACTTTAAAAAGCCAACGTTGTATTTGGTATACTTGAATGTATTTATAGACATGGAATTTTGAATCGTACTATATTTACTTCATGCTTTTTCAGTTTTGAAAACCCTAAGAATCTCTGGAATATGCTGTGTAGCAGTGATGGTGTTGGGCTCTTACAGTGACTGTTTTAGAGGCTTTGGGTACATTTTCGTTTGTTGACATTAGGATATCTGGAGTTCTCCATAAGGCAAGGCGCAGCACACAGCAGTTTGTACACTTTCAGTTTGGATGTTTTGGATGACTCAGTGGTGGGTGCGTCAGCTGTGGACGTGTCCTCCTGGTGCTGCCCTTACTAACTTCTGGGTCTGGCTCAGCCTGTGGGGAGCCTGTGGGGAGCTGTGGGGAGCTCGCAGATGTGTGGGACAGAATGGAGCGCTGTTGGCCTTGCTTATTTGTGTTTTGCACTGGATTCTTTTCTCCATTGCATTACTTTCCTTTTTTACCCAGTAGCATCTGAATATGTCAGAAAAATATTTTTTCTGCTTTGAATTTTTTTATAAACATTTATATGGAATATAGTTTTCTTGTTTGAATATTTGCACTTTCAGAAAACTGTCAAACGCAGATATGTGTATAAATTTTATTCTTAATTTGATTACTTGACACTTATGCTATGTTTGGTACCCTGATCCTTTTTATGTGAAGCTCGCTAAGTCTACAAAGTGCATAACAAGCTTTCTGTAATTTAGCATGTTTGGTCTTCGTCAATCATAATATATGAGGTGTGATAAAGATATAGTAATTGTTTAAATTGTTTTAACAAATTATTACCATAAGACACATACCTTTAATACCCCTTAAAGTACTCCCCACTGCTTTAGCACATACTTGTCTCATTGTCCTGGCCACTTTCTGAAGCAGTTCTGGAAGGTTTTTTGTTTTTTGTTTTCCCAGTTGACATTGTCTAGTGGAAAACAGGCTCATAAAGACATTGCAGCATATCTTTGCCTGCCTTGTTCACTGGCTCTGATACTGGATCTGACTCTTCCCCAAAGTCAAAATGACCATGAGAGGTAAACATTTTAAATGGATTCAGGACATCGAGGCGGCTGTTACAGCACAACTAAAGAAAGACATTTACAGAGGACAGTTTCTTCCAGTGGTCATCTCTTTCCACTTGTGTTTTCTCAGTGTGGCTGTCTCTTCTGTGACTTCAAAACCCAGTGTGAAGAAACTCACTGCATGAAGAAACTCACTGCAGTGTCAGTCCGTCGGCGTCCATAGCTTTGCCCTCTGTCCATGCACTCCTGCCTAAAATGGCTCTTGGGACTTGTAAATCCTGTACTTTGTTGACATTGTTCCTGCTTCACTGTTACTCAGTGGATCCTTAGTTTCGTTTTCCGAGTGCTGTGAGTTTGTCCTGTCTGTGCTCTCAGAGACTGAACCTGATTGTTGTAATTTAATTATTAGTTTGATCTCTTTATCTTAAAATATTGAAAAATTATTGGCTGTGTATTTTAAGTTCCAAAAAAAGGTGGCTTAAATCGAAAATTCGTATCATTTTAAGAATTTTTATCCAAACCTGAAGTCTGTTAAGTTACTCATTTTAAGTGTTTCAGTAATCTGATGTTAATCTATTTGAGGCAAAATTAATGATAACCTTTTCATTAGTATAATTTTTTTGACTATGTCAGTTAAGTGTAAGGAATAGTGTCTGATTTTTGTGAGGTTAGTTTCTAGTGGATAAAATCTTGATCTGTCTTGAGAGAATATGCAGCAGGGGTGGTGAGATAGCTCAGTGGACTAAGCAACTGCTTTGGGAAACACAGGGACCAGGGTTCGATTCCCAGTCCGGTATTCTACTCTGGCCCCGCCCTGCCCCTGGGGCATGCTGAGCCAGCATACTGGGCCTGTTGGTGCACACCTGTAATCCCAGCACTGGGGAAGCTGAAAATAGGAAGATCTATGAGTCCAAGCTATAGTGAATACATTAATAAAGAAAAGGATTTGCAGCATCAGGAGGGACAGGGGAGGGAGGCACTAGCAGTACTAGAAGGCAGTTCATTTGTTTTATTGTTTTGCAAAGTTTACATAGCAGTAGTAAAAAAGACAAATAGCCCATGGTCTTTTTCCAGCTTCTAGGGCAGAAAGAGACCAGGAGGATGATTTTCCTGAGGTTCATGTTTGATCCCTGCCTGGATCTTTCTTCGGGATAGGAGTCCGGTTCATAATTTTATGAACTAGTATGGGCAGCCTGATTTCCATGGGTCTCAACCTCAGGCACCTGGTTGGTAGAATCACTGACGGTAACTTCAGGCAGCTGGGTACTCATGCCCTATCAGTCAACTGTAGGCGCGTGGGTACTAGTATTCAGGAGCTCAGCTGCAGTACTGGTCTGTAGCTAGCTCCAGCCTGATGTGGTAGGCATCCTGGTAGGCAGAAATCATCTCCGAGCCTCCCACGGGGAGCTGGCCAAATTGTCAGCCAGGTTCATGCCCATCTCAGACACATCTTATTTTCAACAAGGCCACCAATGTGTCCATCTTGCCTTCAAGGTGCCACTAACTCGAGTGAAGCTGGATAGGAGCTTTGACCAGAGGGTTGTGCTCTCCATCTGGGTCAGACTGTGCAGGTGGCGGGAGCCTCAATGAGCACAGGGCCGCCATGACAAGAACATGGAGTTGGAGGTGGCAGCCATGCAGAGCAGTTTAATGCTTTCTGCTATATATATTTTTGTATATTTAATAATGCCCATGTATTTAATGCTTAGTGTTATATGAAATTTGCTGTTGTAGTGTGACATAAACTTTAGTGGGGAATGGCCCAAGATAGTGTTCCGTGTCTCAAAGTGAGATCCTGTTTTGAAAAAGTTTAGGAATGAAACCATTTTGTCTGTGAAAAATAAGTGTAAATATGTACTGTTCAGGTTAGCCTGCCTGAACCCATCAAGTTACTGGGAGAATATAGCCACAGGAGGCAGTTATTTGTGTTTGTTCCCCCCTCTTCTCCTGTCAGTGCTAAGACATACTTGTTTTCCCTGAATGATGAGTAGATTAGGAATGAGGGTTGATGTGAACAATATAAAAGATGTGAAAATACCTCAGATTAAAAGTGAGAGTTTGAGAGTGGTGTCAAAACATATAGAGTGGGTTCTGCAGTTTGCAGCAAGAGAGCCAGGCTTACAGGGCTTGCTTTTGGCATCATCTTAAGACCTTAGCTTTTTTATTCCTGGTGCACCTCTTCAGGATTGAGGACTATGCCTCCCACCTGACTTGCCTTACGAAATGGATTGGTGGCTTAGAATGCCGTTTTAGAAAGTTTGCGGATACATGAATGTAGAACACCATGTTGGTGGCTGAGAAGTAGAAAACTGAGGGAGCTGCTGCTTGCAGGCAGGTGGTAGGAGAATGCATTGAAAGGCGTGTGGCTGGTGCTCACTGGAGGGTCAGAAACTCCCAGAGTCTTTGTCAGACTTTTGTGGGAAACAGCTGTTGCAGGATTTTAGAGTGAAAAATTACTATGTGCCTCTGCATATTATTCTCATATAATTTTCAAAAGGTTTGAAGTGATAGGAAAGAGAAAAGCTTATGCAAACAGCAAGATTCTGCATTTTATCAAAATATGCTGCCGTCTTTGTTGTGGCAGCGGCGGCCATCTGCAGCAGCGGTGTCTCTCGTGGAGTGCATTGCTAGTGCATTTCGTGAAGGTCCGGCACACGTGGTGATTACAGTGCATCTATTTGTTACAAGCAGCTAAATTGAGGACTTAAGAACAATACATGAATGATAGAAAAAGGCTGGGAATTTTTAAAAATGGTGAATTTAAGTAAGTTCATTTGTTTTATAAAAGCGTTGATCTTTAATATGTGCTAGATGCTTATTTTTGAATTCCCTCGGTTTTTTGTCTTTATAACCTATTTTCATCTTGTGAATGCCAACAGAAGGACCTGGTGGGGTAGCCAAGAGAAAAACTAAGGCTAAAGGTATTTTCTGTTTTTCCAATTAGCCTTGAGACAAGTCTAGTGCCTGACAACGCATGATGTTTTCTGGATTGGTAATGCGAGTGCAGCTACTAATGCTAAATAATACTGCCTTTTTGATTTTGAGTGAGCATTTTAAGTAATTGTTTTATAAAACTTCATTAAATTTTCTACTGGAAGCATACAATTGATTTCATTTTCATGTTACCACAGTGTTGTCATGCTTTTACATCAAAAGCTTACAGTAGTATAATACATATTTAGAGTGTTTGTATATTCACTTCTTACCTTGCTACCCCAAATTATCCTTGTTTTGACCTCTTGAATTAGTGCTGTATAAAATATAAATTCATCAATGATTGGTTTTATTTCTCCAAAAACTCTAATCCTGTTTCAGAGCACAGTAAAAGCTAGTGTGGTCAAATGTGTACTTTGTGGTAAAACAAAGTTTGTAACCTGAAGCACTGCATTGTTCTTCCGAATTTACTGTGGTAATTCATTAAAACTACTCTACTTTTCAAATTTTCTAAGCTAATTGTTCAGTGTTACAGCTTTACTTATACACAACTGACCGATGTGCAAATGCTTTGTGTTCTTTAGCCAGAGGGGCCTGAAAGAAGTGCATGGCTATGAACTTTTTTCTTTTTTGGCCAGCTCAAGCCTGCCCTCCTGAGGGAAGGGCTGGTGCAGCATGTGGTGCCGCAAATTGACCCAGCTGCCTAAACTTGCCTACACCTACTTCTTTGGACTGCTGAGCTATCTCGCTGGCCCCGCGTGGCTATGAACTTGTTCAAGTGCTTGGCATATTGTTTGTAGTTTCTTTCTTTTCTTTTTCTTTCTTTCTTTTTTTTTTTTTGACAAAACATGAACATGGAGCTGGGGAGATGGCTCAGTGGAATAAGTGCTTCCCTGGCAAGCGCAAGGGCCTGAGTTCAATCCCTGGTTCCGAAAAAAAAAAAAAAACAATATGAACATGTAAGCCGTTCACTGTGATCTGCAGATTTTTGTGACTTGTATTTTAAGAGGAGGGAATTTTTTTTACACTAGTTCCACACTAGAATAATTCCCAGGAAGAAAACACTTTTGCCATTGAATTATTTTATTTTTTGCCATAAATAATGATAAAACATTTTTACTTTTTTGTGTCAAAAATGATAAAATTAATGTTCAATAAAAGTTTTTTTTAATTTAAAAGGCAAAGTAAACATTAAATGTTTAAGTTTCTAAAAAGCATGCAGTGTAGGCCTGACCTAACATTGTACAGGCACTTCACTTTTCTGCAGTGCTGTTGTCTGTCTCTCCAAACCCTGAAGGGGAATGAGGCCTTAACACGCTTTGGGCATGCTGTTGTTCTACTTCCTTACAGGAATTTGGGGAGATTTTTAAGAAAGATTTTTTGAAGAGTTTCAAGGTGGCTTAGTATGAAATGCAGCTAGTAAGAGAAACCTTTCATGATATTTTTGCCAGTTGATCACGCTTTTGTTGAACAGTGGCGGTGGGCCTTTGGCACCTGTGCTGTAGCAGCAGTTAGTATCGTCGAAGCTCTGAAAGGTTCATCGTCGCTGGTCTAGAGAGACACCGTGCAGAGGCGCTTTTTGTGAGCACCACACAGATGGTGCTCAGTTTTGAATAACCTTTGTACTAATGAATTTTGCATGATTTTGATTTACAAAATCATCTTGCACATTTTATTATATTTAGGAGATTGTGGGTTTTTTGGGTCATTTCTTAAATGGTATCTTATACGATAAGCACCTTGCCTCATGATTTCTTGATGAGAGATGATGAAAATTAAATTTAAGTCTTCTGCTTAACTGATTTATTAAGCTATATGTAGAACAAGTGCAAAGCAGTATCTCATGTGAAGTTTGGAATTAAATGTATATTCCATTTAATGACTCCCTCTCCTCTGATGTTCAAGTTTTGGTACTGCTGTATAAAATACATGTTTTGTTCAATTGCTTGGCATATTGTTTGTAGGTATTTTTTGGTCAAAACATGAACATGTAAGCCTTTCACTGTGATCTGCAAATTTAAGACCTATTTATTGTCATGTGTGACTCTCCAGAAAATACTAAGAAAGCATCCTTTAAAGGAATACTGATTTTACAATACTAACTTTTGTTTGTCATTTTATGTAACACAAACAGTGGTTTTCAATTTTCATATGCATGGAAATTGTTTTCTGCTTGCTTAGCTAAGATAGCTAAGTGGTATGTAGCTTTTATTTATTCATATTTTTCTTAAAGACTATAGATAAAAGTATACAAATATAAGGACAGAACTTTTTGTTTAAGCTAAATATTTTAATTGTCTTTGTACCAAAACAAGTTACAAAAAGCTTATTGTATTGTTAGCATTCCTTTCTTTGCACTGCTACAGTCCCAAAGTGTGAGTTAACACATTGTATAAAGTGCTACCCCAATGGGTAGACTCTTTAATTTTGCATGTTAACCATGTATTGAGGCAAATCATACCATACTTGAAACCAAAAAAGAAAAAAAAAGCCAAGTTTATAACATTTTTTGTGACTGATGTTTTAGAGATGTTTGTATCTCTTATTGGCTAACCTAAAAGCTGGTGAATTGAAGTTTTCTTTTTTGATGAACATTTCCTGTGGTGGGGGAGATAGATTAAAAAGTCAGTACTTTTCCACTAAATAACTAAATTAAGAGATGCCATCAGTAAACCTGTTTTTCCTTTAATTGGAAAACATGAAAATTAAAGAGCCCAGTAAAGAAGAGCTCAAGAAGGAAAAGGAGAAACTTATGTCAAGGAAAGAGAATAAAAATGAAGAGAGAAAAAAGGGGAAGACAGACAAGGAGAATGACCGGAAGGGTAAGAAAATTGCTGATGCAGACATCTCCCGGAAGGAGTCTCCTAGGGGCAAGAAGGACAGAGAGAAGGAGAAACCGGACCTAGACAGAAGTGCTAAATCCAAGGACAACAGGAAAAAGTCAGCAAATATGAAAGACAAGGATGACAGAAAAGAAAGTAGCAGTTCTGCCAGGCATGCACACTTGGAAAAAGGAAACAGCCGTAAGAGAGCCAGAGCCTGACGTGGTCCTGGGAGATGGTAATAGTCCTCACTGTGATTTGCTGCTAAGGGGCATAGGAATTGTAGAGTCCTTGCTGTGGCTAGAGGAGACGTGCACACTAGCAACTGAATGTATTTAGTTATTGGTGCTCATTAAGTAAATTCTTTAAAACTTAATTATACTATGTCAGTGATTCTAAATTCAGAAAGATGAGTTTTTAAAAATGTTATAATAAAATAGGTAATAACTTCTATTTTTATTTATCGATCATGTATTCAGATAAATATATACTATAAATTGTATTAACATATAAAATGCTTTTTGTTGAAATTAAATGAGAATATTAAAATGATAAAACTATTTTTGTTCAGGGTAGCATAAATTTCAAGTATGCTAAGTACTTGGCTAGGTACCCTCTTTCTCTGATTGCCCTTTGTTTTCTTCCCTCTTTCCTTCCTGCTTGCCTGTTTTTCTTTCTGCTGTACCTACCTCCCTTTCTCCTCCCCATCCTGGCTCTTCTCTGGACCCCTGTTCTAGCCCGTGTGGCACCTCCCTTCCCAAAGCCTTCTACCAGTAGCCCTCCCAGGCTTTTCAAGGGCTGTGTCTTGCTCAGGCTCCTCCTACGTTGTTTCATTTCTCCAGTTTTCCTGTCCCCTTTGCTCCCCGTTGCACCCCTCCTGATCCATCCCCCCCATCCCTTTCTACCTATCCTATTCACCTATCATCTGTCAAATGCTAAGTGTTTATGCCACGCCAGATCTACCACTTTGTCCATTCATGGTATCTTTATAAATAAAAGCTAGAATTTTATTTAGGAGAGCAGTTTCATGATACTGTACTTATGATACCATCAAAGAATCAGGATAGTTATGAAAGGCTTTAGTATTTCACTTTAGTATATTTTATAGTACACTCTTTTGGTTATTTTTTCATATATTTTCATATTTGATTTTATCATAACTGTATACCATTTCTAAAGAACCACAAATTTGAAATTAGAATTTAGTCCCTGATAAAACATTCAATAAAATGAAATTTTAGAAAGTAGTCAATTTCTATAAATGATGTGTATTCTTTTGTGGATGAAGTTTTAAGTCTGATTTTGATTATTGGTTGAGCAAAATAAACTGATAATCAAAAAGTACTTTCAAAACTTTCACTTTTAAAAAAATAATCCTTTTTCTTTGAAGAGCTGGAAGATTTGTTTTGGGCCAAAATAAAAATATCTCAAATTAGAAATGAGTAAACTAAATGAAAGTATTTCTAAAAGTATCATACACATTCTTTTCTATACTAGCAAATGTGGTTAAATATATTCAGTCTAACATTTAGTTGACAAAAATTCCAATTTAAGGGCTGGCCAAATAGCTCAGCTGATTAAAGCGCCTGCAAGCAGGCACAGCTGGGGTTTGATCCCCGGGCTTGGCATGCTGGCCCCGCCCCCAGGATGTGCTGAGACAGCAATTGAGCTCTTGGCAGGCTGTAAACAGGTGGATCAGTACGAGTCTGATATAGTAATGAGACCCAGAACACCCTGTAGATACTTCCCTAAAATTTAAAAAAAAAAAAAAAATCCTGTTTACATAATAGTACTATATAGTAAAGATGAAATCCCTAGACATGTATCCAGTATCTTTATCTGATCCACTCCTTTATTGTTTTTGGGTAAGACCCAAAGAAATTTCATACACTGATTAGTCACTATTTCATTTATATAGATGATCAGGACATAATAAAGCACAAAAGGAACTTTATAACTCATTTGCTTCACAAATAAAGCGTCCTGACTTCAAGTCATTAGATCACCAAGCCAGAGCTGTAATCATAGTGTTCTGCCTCTTCCTAATAGTTAT
This sequence comes from Octodon degus, assembly GCF_000260255.1. Lineage (NCBI taxonomy): Eukaryota > Metazoa > Chordata > Mammalia > Rodentia > Octodontidae > Octodon > Octodon degus. Next base: position 3,296,870 of record NW_004524728.1, on the reverse strand, counting down.
TTGGGCAAATCAGCACCCTACTGGTTTCTGTCCAGCTTTATTCCTTATGGACAAAGAGCCCTGGTAGTTCCCAGATTCCTCTGTCTAGCTTTCTAGGATGGGTCTGGGAGAGAAGTCCCTGGCAAATTTGAACTGATTTGATTAAATCTGATGGCTCTCTGTGACTATTCTTGAAGCCGCAGGTGTTTCTTTTAGCTAATCTGCACTGTCTCATTCCTATGCACAGAGTTTTGGAGCGAGGTCTGAGTAGATTCTTTCTTTGCTGTGTGAAATGTTTCCCACAGGTAAAGAAGGCTTCTGAGACCAGAGGGAGGCTTTGAATATGAGACCTGGACAGAACAGAAGGGACATAGTTACCCGCCTTATGTTAAAGTTACACAATTTTTGAAACTGTATCCTGACACAACATCTTACTATTGGAGTAAGTTATTTTAAAAACAACCCTCCCCCGCAAAAAAAATGTAGTTTATTTCTACTTTGTATGACAAAATTAGTTGAATTTAGTTAGGACATTTCAGTAATTTTTACCATGGTTTTTGAAGATTAGCTATAATGGGGTACCAACTACTGTAATTTCAAGGCAAATCAGTGAAAAAGTTTTAGAATAACCTAATCAGCATAAATTTAACTTTTATGTTGCTGTTTAATAAAGTACTTTGAAGTGCTTTATTTCTGTTAATGATTTCTTCAGATATCAACTCAAGAATTGAAACAGTTCATAGATGGAGACAGAAGGGTACAAAAATAACATCAATAAATGGTATTACAAAATAATTGTATAATTTAGAAATTTCAAGACTATGAGGGCCAGGGAGATAGCTAGGTAGAAAAAGTGCTTGCTTGGCAAGAGCAGTGTCATGAGTTCAATCTCCTGAAAAAAAGAATATGAATTGAGACTTGATTTACTTTCTCTTTCTCTCTTCAATAAATAAAACTTCAGCTGAATGTTTTGCAGTTGAAGTCACACTTTATTCAGATGCATTGGTGCTTAGGGTTCAACTATAAAACACAGTTGAGTTTCAGTTAAAACACAAGAAAGGGGCAGCACACACACTAAAAAAAAAAAAACCACCCCTAATTATGGTTGCATTGTTTTAGGTTTTGCATTCACTGTTACTCACTAGGCTATTTTTTGTTTCTCTTTCATATTACCAAAGGATAATTAAAACTTGAAAGTTTATCTTTTTTAAAACAAGTCAACTAAAATCAGGTATAGAAATTTTATAAGTCTAAACAATTGAGAACCAAACATCAGAAAAATGGAAATTAGATACAGGAATGTTTTTGTCATATCTCTTAACAGAATCCTATTTGAAATTGTTATATTAGGGTTAGAATTTTTAAAAATCATATTGTTGGCATATTTTCCTTAAATTTTGTGTGGTGGTAGATCATATTTGAGTAAAATAGTCATCCTAAAGACAGTAAATTTCGCAAAAATACTGAGAGACTATTGGTTATTTCAAATATCTAAGATGTAAACTATTAAAATTACTTTTTTTGGAAGCATGAATATTATCATTGGATGTTTCTGTTTACTTGTTGGGCTGACTTCTGTGTTTAATTGGTTAATGACTTTGTGAATTTTCTTGTCTTTTTTTTTTTTTTTTTTTTGGAACTAGGGGATTGAACTCAGGCC
>NW_004524728.1:3291947-3294049 GCF_000260255.1 Octodon degus | reverse complement strand
GATTTCCTCCAGTTGAGGATGTTTGGCCTCTTTATTGAAGATAAGGTGCCTGGTGCAAGCACTGTGGAGATCAATGTAGATTCCGCAAAAAACTACAGTTAGAGGTTACATTTGATCTAGCTGTTCTCCTTCTTGGTATCTGCCTAAAAAATTAAAGGCAGCATACCACAACGAAGATGCACTTCCATGCTTGTAGCAACTGAGTTTGTAGTAGCTATTTGGAAATAGTACAAATGTACTTCAATAGATGAATGAATATTTCTTTTGTTAGTACAATAGAGTACTACCCAGCTATAAGGAAGGATAATCCTGAGCTATTTCTGTGTAAATAGATAAACCTGACACCATACTCTTTAAGTGAAATAAGTTGGGCACACATGAGTAAATATCACATTGTTTCTCTGATGTGAGAAACTGAAAGTATAAATAAGGACCAAAATGTGTAATAGATATTGTGAAATAGGAAAAACCAAACCAAACACGTTCAAATAGAAAGGAGTAGGGGTGGGAGAGGAAGAAAGAAGTAAATGAGAAAAGAAGGAAAAACTGGAAGCAAAGCTTGTGTGAATAAAGAGGGGAGGAGGAGTGAAAGATGCGAGGAAGGGAATGGAAGAAAGGTATGTAAGATACAAATTGTGAATGTGATCATTATGCATATCTAAAATGTGCCAATAGATTTAATTAAAAGATAAAATGTTTTTAACTGCAAGCAGCTAGAGCTTTCAGAAACAGGTATTTCCATTTTTTAAGAAAAGTACACAAGTAGGCTTAAATTTTGAATGCTTTTAAGTTAACTGTATGGTGGTTTTTCCCAGGAAATGTGTCTGCTGACTTAGGATATATCTTCTAATTTGGTTCCTCTCTCCTTTGTCTTCAACTATTGTTAATTTAATGTCTGTTTTCAGTAATTCTCAAAAATACTTGGCCTTTCTCGCTATAAAATACCTTTTGGAAATGGTTGTTTTCCTTCTTGTAAGTCGAAGATAACACAGTCTTGCCAGGTGGCGGCGCGGCCCCACTGGTGCTGCCGTATGTTTAGGCAGCTGGCATATTATTGGCCACTCAGGAATCCTTTATGTTTTGTGGAATAATGATGACGTTTTTAACCAAGGTGTCTTTGAGGTTAATGGTTAGGACGCACTGGAGCAATGATTCCTACTCTTACTTTTGATAGCATGTTAAAAGCCTAAAGCCTTATTCCTATATCCTTTATTCTTTGTAACAAATATGTGTTTGTATAGGATTTCCTGGATTTGGGTCTGTTCTATTGTGTTCACCAAGAAAAGTAAAAGCAATCACAGATGTTATGGATGTGAAAATGCATAAGGATGCTTTCTTTGTTCTTTAAACACTGTGACAATGTGAAAACAGGATATAAATGTAAAGGCTAAAAGTAAATTACAATCCTAGGTACAGTATTTGGTACAATTGAGACTTTTAATAATTAGCCCACTGCTCTCAATCAAATCATCTTTATGTTTGCTAGAGGATTTTTATTCTAGTCTACAAAAACTATTTAGTCCTCGACTCCCAGTTTCACAAGTCTCAGTGTTACAGTGTTTCAACAGTTCCTCATTTGCACTGAAAGTGGCAATTTGTAGTTTGTTCTCCTGTTCCCCTCTCCCATGCTGGGTTTTGCCGCTGCCTAAATACAAAGCTGAGTAGGATGCATTAAAATGAGTATTCAGAAGAAGAGGCCATGGGACGTGGAGATCTCATCCTAGCCCTTGGTGAGCAGTAATTTTAGACAACTGATAAAATGGTAGAGAATATTGACAATGATAAATACAACCACTTGCTACATCGATTAGGTTGATTTTTGTTAAACTCTTTCCATTTCCTCCTGTTTGTAAAAAGCTTTATTTTTTTTTTATTCTGAGGAAACTGAAGGATATTACATAACAGAATAATAAAGGTTATTTTCATGCAAATATTGTTTGGGTTAATCTGAAAAATCCTGAGTAATTATCTTCCATCATATATTGGTCATTTGCCCATGATATTATTGCATAAACGAGAGTTTTACTGCAACTTGGCTGTAATTTTTCATAGAAAGTTTCAACTTTGTAAACCTACAAAACAAGTGTTTTTCCCCCTCCCCT
>NW_004524728.1:3257563-3291762 GCF_000260255.1 Octodon degus | reverse complement strand
GGTGGGGATTGAACTCAGTTCCTTGCGCTTGCCAGGCAAGCACTTATTCTACTGAGCTATCTCCCTGGCCCTTCTCTTTTCATACCTCATTTAACTTTATATATATATCTATTACTCCATCTTGAATCATATGTGTATACATTATAAGAAGTTTATTGATTACACCTTCTTTGCCTTGAACATTATTAAAGAAAGACAATATTTTTGAATTATGTTTGGTAATTGTTTAAAGCTACCACGCTCGGTATCTGTATTTCTGCCGATTGATTCATTCAGCACCTGCTCAGCATCTGCAGTGTGCCACAGGCTGAGGGAGCACTGGGGATTCACATGACGAAGTGTCTGGTCCCTGTGCTGAAATGCTACAAATAAAAAGGCACCAGAGGAGAAAAGAATAGAAGCGGCGTTGTTGCTGCTGTCTGCCTAGAGTGAGCCCCGGTGTGTGGCAGCCCAGCGCCTGCCCCTCCTGGGGTCCAGCCCAGTTGTCACATCTGCACAGCACAGGGGACTGGACTCTACCCCATGCCAGTTGTAGGACTCATCACCCTGCTTCGTCCTTGGGCTGTGCTGCCAGACTGAAGTAGCTCTGATTCCGGTGTCCTGGAAGCTGAAGACACGTTCAGTGGTGGTCCACGGAACAGTGACAGTGCAAAACAGGTCATCTGAAATACTTTAGGTCTTTTAGTATTTCTGAATACTTTGGAAGACTAAAAGAAGACTTTCAGTGTTCAAATGCGGAAGCTCAGGTGGTTCTTCACTAATTGCAGTCAGTTGTAACTTCCATGGATGTAGCTTGCAATTGTGTTCATGTTTCTATGTGTAAAAAGAGAACAATTTTTTCTTGCTTTGTTTTTCAGATAGGGTTTCACTATGTAGCCAAGGCTGGCCTCCAACTCAGGGTAGTGCTATCTCAGCCTCCCAAGTGCTAGGATTATAGGCTTGTGCTACCACCTCTGGCTCAAATTTTTCTTTGGAAAAAATGAAGAAAAAAATAAATTGGTTCAAAAATGTGTGTTCATTGGACTTAATAATTTCAAGTTTTAGAACTTTTTAAGGGTCATTATGTTGTCTTTCTGTATTTGTGAAAATCAAAGTTACAGTGGAGGTAACTTGGTCAATACAGGATTCACAAGGAACTAGCCTGGTTCAGGTGCCCAAGCTCGTGAACGTCACGCGCATGTGTATTGCGTAATACTTAAGTGCATATTCTCTACAGCCTATGTGAAGTCCCTTTGTTATTTCTGAAACTAGCTTTTTAGGAGCCTTTTGAGCAGTATTTGATTCTTTGTGATGTATCTTTTTTTGAGCGTGTTGATGTATATTTTTTATTTTAATTTAATTTTTTTATGTTTTTGTATTTTGGGGAAGGGTCTATAGGGTTTTCAGGATCTCACTACTAAATCGGACTCATAGTGATCCACCTGTTTACAGCCTCCCAAGAGCTGGGATTACAGGTGCGCGCTACCATGCCCAGTCTCAGTTGCCATCTCAGTTCATCCCAGGGGTGAGGCCAGCTCCTGCACGGCAGGCTGGGGGATTGAACCCCCAGCCCCTGCACCTGCTTGCAGGTGCTTTAATCCACTGAGCTATTTGGCTGGCCCTTAATATTTTTTATTTTTTAAAGAATACAAAATAGTGGTAGGAAAAAAACAGCTTTAGAAACAATACAAAATACAAAATTTCACTAAACAAAGTAACAGGAGTTTAACTTGCTGTGTATGCTATCTTCAAATTAGTTGCTCAGACTACCAGATATAAACATGCAAAATTTGTTTAAAGAAAAAACAAAACAATAACAAAAAAGTTTTAAGAAATTAAAAAAAAAAAAAAGAAAAAATTTAAACATTTACTGCTCCTTTCAAGAGACCAACAGAAATCAACAGTACAGTCATCCAAACTATTCTGCATGTATACCTAAATATGTCTTTTTCCCTTTCATCTGTCCTTTTCCTCATCTCAGGTTTTCATTCCCATTGAACAAATTCTTTCTCTTTTACAGTATTTTTAAATTTTTTTTTATTTTCAATTTGTGTATTTGATACCGGATTTCACTATGCAGATTGGGCTAGTGGTGATCCTCCTTTTTTCAGCCTCCCTGACCCTACCGGATTTCACTATGCAGATTGGGCTAGTGGTGATCCTCCTTTTTTCAGTCCCCCTGACCCTAGGATTACAGGCTTGTGCGACCACACACGTTCTGTGTCTGGATTCAGCATGTCCTGGGTGGGCCAGACCAGCGAGCCTTTGGAACCAGGTATCGAACCGTGGTCCCTGCACTGGCCAAAGCAGGTGCTTTGTCTGCTGAGCTATCTTGCCAGTCCCAATATTTTTTAAATTTTAATTAGTATTTCAGATTCTCACACTAGTAAGACAATATGATATTTCTATATGTGGATCTGATTTGTTTCACTTACCAGTATAGTTTCTAGCTGCATCAATTTATCTACAAAAGCGTCAAATTTATCTTCTTTTTTATAGTTGAATAATACTCCATTGTGTAAAAATACCACATCTTTTTTATCCATTCCTTGGTCACGTAGACATATTTTGAATAAGATGCTTCTTATTTTATATAATGAAGAAATTTGTAAAAGTTCCAGGTAGTCTTAGAATCTTTTTTAGTTTGAGGTTCCTGTTAGGATAGTGAAATGTACACCCTTTGATTTTATAAGGTGGGAACAAAAAGCTTAGCATGGACAGTTAGTGCGTGTCTTTCTGGTACAGTGAATTCTCTATATTTTTCAGGCCATGTGCTCATTCAGCAGCACATACACTAAGATATTTCTCAGGTTACTCATACTTGTTACCATTTTGAGGTCCATATTGATTCATATGCTATTAGGTCACTTGCCTGGGAGGCAGGTTTTGTTCTGGACACTTGCTCTGCACCTACTACATTAGCTGGAATAATCTGAGTGAGGTAAGACAAATTTTCTTCTTTAAATGTTTTGTGTGTAGTACAGGGTCTATGGGTTCTCACTACACAGATTGGACTTGTAGTGATCTTCCTGTTTTCAGTCTCCCAAGAGCTGGGATTACAGGCGTGCACCACCATGCCCAGTCTCAATCACCATCTCAGTGCTCCCCGCCAGCGGGGCCGGCAGGGCATGCCAGAGATCGAACCTGGTGCCCGCATCTACCTAAAAGACAACTTTTCATCCATCAGTATGTACTTCAGTAAACTGATGATTAACTGGTTTTTTAAAAAAGTCAGTGTATGAAGTCTTGTGAAACAAAATCCGATTTATAATTCCCTTCTAGATTTTATGGAGGAAGGAGTTCCCATGGACAGTCAACTCTGTTTCTGCAGTTTCCACATCCTCAGGTTCCTCATGCACACATATAACCAATCATGGGTTGAAAAATCTTTAGAAAAAAATTTATGTCAGTACATTTTTATGTTCATTCCGAGTATCCCAGTGCCCCAGGGCCTTTCTCTCCTGATAACCTCTCCAGCCACGCTGGTACCCAGCTGCAGAGTTGTCCTTATTTGTCCCCTCTACCTGATCATTTCTAGTGTAACTCTTGCATTATCCCTGACTTCCCTCAGCAGCCCACTGACGGGTGGCGAGTCCTTCCTCACTCATCATGCTGTACACAGCCCTGCTCCCTCTCCTGTGCCTGGCCCTGGCCACCCACATCTTCCTCAGGCCATCAGTCCTCATCTCTCAGAACCTAAATGTTTTTGCTTGCCCTCCTGTCCACATGGTAGGTGTTTTGTATGTTTATTAAGGTAAAGCACTTCCCTTCATGAATAGTTGGTAATTATACAATGCAATGTGCAGTTGAGTAGGTTTATGACTATCACATATTATAGGAAGAAAAACATCCTGTTCCTATTCTGCTCAGCTATGTTGGACAATACTAGACCAGTTTAGCTGTGTTGGATGATCGAGATGGCTATGAATAGTGAGTTTAAAGTGCTGACTTCATTAACTTTTATAGCTTCCATTATAATTAAAATTGGGGTGACAGTTTTGTGGTTATTAAATGTAACATTTAAAATGTTTCTAATGTGTCTATAAAAATAAAAGCATAGCATGTTTGAAGGGGATTGATTCATTTTCATGTTAAGGGGATTCTAGTGGCCTCACAGCATTCATCCCCAGTAAAAGATCATAAGCCATCTGTGATCATTCTCTACCTTGTGCTGGCTTAGTAATAGAAACAGTCATGATTGAATTGAAACTGAAGGACCACTGGGAATGTCTCAGAAAGATTTCCTGCAACCCAACGAGCAGAGGGAGAGGTGTCCTCTTCTATATGGCAGCGTCTTGTCTGAAGGAACCTGACTGTTGGCCTGAGGATGGAGCCGGCACTTAGGACCAGCCAGCCTGCCTCTGCTCTCTGCGTGACTTGGCTAAACCTTGGCATTGCAAGTTGGTCTTCTGTTGTACTTATAGTTCCAGCGACATGAAAATGGACACCTCTTTCATGATATAATTTTGAATATTCCAGTACTATGTACCTGTCTTTTGTACTTCTAAATAAACCCAGTTTGAAAACCTTTTGTTTGATTACAAATTGGAGTTGATCTATAGTGGAGATAGTCATGGTTCTATTAAAACTGAAAGACTACTGGGAATGTCACAGCAAGATTTCCCCAAATCTAAGAATGAAGCAGAACAAGAGGTATTATTTATGTTTTCCATTTAATTGTTTGCTTTTTTGCTTCAAGTCTTAAAAACCTAAAGGAATTTCGGTGGCAGAAAGTTGTGGAAACAGCATAAAAACTTGTAGAGCTAATTTGTTCCATGCAGTTATTAAAGGAATTCCAATCTAGAATATGTTTCATTTTGTTTTACAAGTTTACAGGGTTCTAGAGAAAACACACAATCATCTTATAGGGCACTTACAATACTTAATATTATTTTGCTGATTTTATCTCTGGAAGGAACTGTGACCAGGTATTAATAAGTTTAAAGTTTAACTACTAACTTGGTTCTCATAGAAAACTGCGTGATACTTTCTGCTGTTATGTGCTTTACTTTTTTTTTTTATGTGCTTTACTTTCTTCTGTTATATTTTTTGTATGTTGTAGCATTTTGGTTTTGAAGACAAAATAGCTTCCAGTTGACTTAAGGAGAGCTGGCTCTTAAACGCATGGTTTGTTTGAATAGGAATATACAAATATCCTCAAATGCTTCAGTATTATAATTCTTTTTCCAAATGAAACCTAAGGAAGGCATTTTCAAGCAGTTTAATCCTGACTGCTTGATGGGAAAATAGTGTTTATTTTACTCATGGTGAGCATTTTAAAAGCATGCTGCCTGTGTGGTTAGGGAGAGATGATAGTATTAAGTTTTTATTTAGACTGAAAAATTCTTGAGAGTGACATAATGATTCCAGGACAACAGACATGAGCCGGCACTGTGCAAAGTGAGTGGCCTTTGGTACTGAGTGGAGGGAGGCTGGCACAGAGATGAGCATCTGTAGAAGGTGGTAGTGGAGAACTGGAGGGAATTGCTGTCCCACTTCCAAACTCTCAGCCAGTCTGGGGCAGCAAAGGATCCCGGGCCCACAGGGGCTCTGCAGCCGGAGGTGGGAATGGGCGCACCTGGGTTCCTTCCGGTCCTCTGCAGGTGCTTAGGGGCACCTCTTACATTGCAGGTGTTAGCTGACAGGCTCTGAGTGCAAAGATAAAACCTGTTTCTAAGCACTTTCAACCTTTTCTTCCACTCAGCAAAATTTGTCAGTGAATAGTTGGAAACCTATCCTACCCCCTGTTGTGATATAAAAGGGATTATGTACATTGCTAAGGGCAGAGCATTTCACTCCTGTATTTAAATTTAATGGTGGTGAATTTTAAGAGGGCTTCATCCCTACCCTCCCAAAAGGTGAGCCACAGTTAGAACCTGTGGATACTTGTGTGTAATCCTTTTGTGATCTACTTTTTAGTGAGATTTACTCCCATACAGAAGTCAGCTGTGTATGTTGGTGTTTATGGTACTCTTTGGCTTGTTAGTATACTAGTGATTGTGTGGACTTAGTGTTGGACCCAGGCAGGCAGAGGACGTGCAATCACGTGATCGTCTTTTCCTTAGGATTTCTTTTTTTAAAAAGGATTTTTTCTCTTCCTGTTTTTTAGCATGTGTAGAATAATGTATTTACATTACTTGTAGGTGTAACTGAGACAGTTCTAAGTAGACATGAGTGATTTCTGTGTAACTTCAGTTTTTCAAGAAAGATAATTATAAAAAATAAGTAATTATGAAAATCATAATAGAGTGCACACAAATAATCGAAAGTTCAAATGCCTCAGTGTTGTCTCTGAATTTGGATTTGGAGACTTAAGTAATTAGTCACATGAACACAAGAAATTCGAACTCATACTCAACTTTTGGCAAGTTTAGACATGACTTTTAAAAACTCACAAGTGACTTTCTTTTTTTTTTTTTTACTAAAATTCAGAATAGAAGTAGAAATATTAAAAACCTATATAGAATTATAGAGCCAATTATTTCCTACTTCATTCCTTAAGCGCATAAATTTAGAAACTGAATTATGAGCACTAAGTATTGGAGAATGTTACATTTCCTGGCTTAATGTGTCCAGAAAACTAAAAAGCTTAAGTTAACTTTGTGAATAAAAAATGCAGGCCTTAAAGAAAGAACTGCTTCAGAGCCAAAGTTCCCAGCAGAGGACGCTGAGCCACACATTGAGCCCGAGGACCAGGCTCCCACGGGGACAGGTGAGTTGTCCACAGGTCAGCAGGTCATACCAGACAGGTGTCTTATGTGCACTGTACAGAGTCTTGTTGTACATGCAGCATTTTGCATATTGTTAACAGGAATGAATAATGTTTTTTTAAATTTTAAAACAAACCTGCATATCTCCTGGTAACAGTTCACATAGGAGAGTGGTTCCTGCAGAGACTCACATATAATCAGGAACAGCAGGCTCCATGCTTTATTCCCATCCCAGTGTGGTTGTCTCATTCTATTGGAAAATAAAAATATATACGCACTATACACTGATGTTGGCATCACTTGCCACAGAATTTATTACAGTAGTGGATCCCCAGTCTTCTTTTATGGGAGAGTCTCTTACTGGGGCCAAAAGACTTTCCACATCTCCTCGTGCTGCATCATGAAACCTGTTTCGTATTTAGATGGACTCATAGATCAGTCCCCATTATGTCTAGTCATCCTAGGGTGACCTCATAGATGAGAAAGTTTTAAGATACTTTAATAAATAAGTAAATTAGACTTTAATACTTTACTATCTTTTTAAAAACTCATGTTATTTTAATACATAAGCTGTGTAGTTTTTCATTTATTCTCCAAAATTTGGTCTCATTGTGCCACCTTTTGGAAGAGGTAAGTATGACATTACATCTTTACTGGTAATTTAAGTTCTGGGTCCGAAGGATGCTGATGAATGCTATTAGATTTTTCCTTTTTGTATTTCCTTTTAAGATTAATATGTTGCCCCAGGGTTTATTAATAATTATCCTTGGAGAATTTTTTTCTCCTGTGAAATTGTCATGGTTATACCATCGCTCTGGGACAATGACTGATTTTTTAAAATTAAATTTTACAACTAAATGTGTAATTGGATTGAATAGCTAACATTTTACTTTGTACTAAGTGGTTTTATTTATTTATTTATTTATTTTTGCGGAACCACGGATTGAATTCAGGCCGTTGCACTTGCCAGGGAAGCGCTTATTCCACTGAGCCATCTCCTCGGCCCCTGGTTTTATAATTTAAAAGATCTTGTTTTGAAAGCCAGTGAAATAATTTTGTTTTCTACTTTCAGTTTTTGTTATCACTGTTGCAAATTATTGATAATCTTGTCTTAAAACCTATTAGCGTATTATTAGCCCATATCCTTTTCACCTTTGCAATATTTGTTTTAGTCTCAGTGTTGCATCTAAAACCTTTTGTCATTCTGTTCTTAATTTTTCTTTCTTCACTTACTCTATTTATTCTGTAAACATTTATGCAACTCATAAAAGTATAATGAAATAAAGTGCTTCGTCCCTTCTTGACCACGCTCTGCCATCTAAGGCCTTTCATCGCTCCAGTTGCCACGCTGGTGAGAGAAGACTGCATAATCACCTTTCCCCTTATTTATCCTCATTCTTTATCTCAATTCAACCGGGTTTCTGTCTCTACAGATCCTCTCTTCTAAGTGAGAGGAATAAAATTGACAAAGCCGTGGAAACGTGAAATGCCATGGCACACTCAGCAGATTCAGACAAAGCTGGCTCTTCTGGTAGCAGAACATTGTTACTTTCCATGAAGTGCACATACTCATTTTGGCAAAGGGAGCCGTTACTGGGTTAAACAAAGAAGCAGAGAGCACCACCCCTACTCCTAGCAGTTCAGTCTGTGCGGTGCTCTTGGCAGTGGTGAGACTGGAGGCTTACAAGCCACCAGACGTTGTGGGCCGTGGCAGGGAAGTGTGGAGGCCAGGCATTTCAGTGACTGTATCAGAATATATGCAAAAGTGATTTGTGAAATATAACCATGTATAAAACCCTGACGTTCTAGCAAGAAGTATTGTGACTTAAACATGTCATCCAGCACGTTTGTTTCTGTTGCTCACATTTATTTGAATCTATGGATCTGAGTGTGGGATGTAGTTCTCCAAAGCTGAAAGGACCATTGTTATAACACAAGTTATCTATTCACTTGAAGACTTTTGGAGTGATCCACCAACACTCATCTCTCTGGCTCCTCACGCTGCCTAGGGGCCCTTTTTCTTGTCAGGGAACAGAGGCTACCATATTCTCTAATCCTTATTGATTTTATATTTCTTATTTTTGTCTATTTCTAAATACTTCCCTTTATGAAAGCTTTGTTCTCTCTTCTATTGTTAGTATAAATGTAGTAATTAGAAATTGAAGCCATTTTGCTCTTAGTTTTTTAAAGACAAAAGTCTACCCAAATTATTTTATCTTTAAAAATCTTAATGGAAGTGTTAACATTTGTATTTACTAACCAAATAAAACCAGTTATGAATGTCAAGTGTGTTTATCAACATAGGAAAAAACTGGTAAACTGATAAGACAAAGATGCACCGTTGCCTAGCCCAGTATGCGCATTTCAGTGTATATATACAAATACTATATCATGTTTAAATATTTTCTATTTAGTAATGTTTTATAATTATTTTAGAACCCCAGAATATTGAAGATGAAGTAAAGGAACAAATTCAGTCCATCCTTCATGAAATGATACACACAGAACATGGTATGAATTAAAATCTATTGTCACAAGTTATTAAAATAATGTGTACTTCAAGTTACTTAGCATTGTTTTACATTTTAAATGTTAGCTGGATATTTAGGGTTTGAAAAAATAGTTACTAAAGAATATTACTTTTGAGGCAGCACAAGATGTACTTTTATTTTACCCAATCTCACCATGGAGTGAATGTACCTATTATAAAATGGTGAGAAGCCATTCATGATGGTATATGGTTTCTGTACCTGCGCTGGAGAGGCTGAGGCTCAAGGATCACAAGTTCAAGTCCAACTTGAGATATGTAGCAAGTTCCTGTCTCAGAAAGAAAATAAGACTACGTGAATATATGCAGATCAGAAGCAGTGACTCACCAATAATAAATGGGAAAACAGCAGAGGAAGATGCAGTACAAACAAGTTATGATAGTTTATCCAGTAGCTACTGTCAAGCCTTGGAGTTTGCTTCATAATTGACTGGCTGCCAAAGTAAAAAAGGAGGAATTTAGTTATATTGGTTGTATTCCCAGAGCAAGCAAACACACACTGTCTCCTTAGAGAACATAAAAAATATTCCCACAACACTCACTTAAATCTAAAAAAATCTCTTGTTGAATTCAGTAGAAAGTTTATTAAATGATATTCCCCAGAAACTTGTATTTTAGAAATATCTAAATCTCTTAAAGCATCCTTTGATAAAAGCAGAGGTATTCTAAAATTAACTCAGAACGTGATTTTAAAGGCACATAGTTTAAAAAAAAAAGCACGTGCTGCTGTCATATCCTGATATTCCTGATGGTTTGGTATGATCAAAGGATAGCTATAATGGAGAAAAATAAGTTGTGTTTAAAATGATTTCCTGGCAGTATAGCTGGCTGTTGTTGGTAGCTGATGTGGGTGTACCAGCTTCTTTGCATGTGGAAGGCCACTTCGCCTAAGTGTACATTTGTCCATGTGAGAAAGTGCAGGCTTCCCCTTGCCATAGTTTTTTTTTTTTTTTTTTCTTTAAATCTTTAACACAAGGAAGGTTGAGTCTAAATAACTTCAATGTTGGGCCAGCTAGATAGCTCAGTGGATGGCTCAGCGGATTAACCCCAGATGCAATGGTGGCTGGGGTTTGGATCCTGGACATGCCATGCCCACCCCAGCCCAGGGCACGCTGAGACAATGACTGAGACTGGACGTGGTACCTATAATCCCAGTGCTTGGGAGGCTGAAAACAGGAGGATCACTAGAGTCCAATCTGTGTAGTGAGACCCTGTAGACCCTGTAGACTATATATATAACTTAAGGGTAGTAAGAAGTATGTGATAAAACAGTGATACTTTTTTGGGTAAGGCTTACCCAAATCTCAGGCTCTGAAAAGGCATCTTGGAGGAAATGACATTTAGAAACTTCATTTAGAAGCTGAAAGAAGATGGAGAACTGCTGGCTTATGGACTCTGTAGAGGGCACACCGTGTAAAAGCCCAGAGGCAAGAGTGTGAAGCCAGGCATGGTGACACACATCAGTAATGCCAGCATCAAGAGAGGGGAATTGCAAAGTTCTGCTTGGACAATTTAATGAGATGCTGTCTCAAAATTAAAAATAAATACATAAATAAAAGTTCTGGGGATGTATCTGAGTGTGAAGGCCCTGACTGTGATTCCTAATAGTACCAAAATTAAAAGTATCAAAGCCATTTAGAATTACCAGCATATATGATGCATAAGCAGAAGATGATAAAGGAAAATAATATTTTAATATTTATACTTGATTCCAGGAGTGTTTTGGATTATATAGCCTTCCCAAAACCTAAAAAAAATGGACAAGAGGGGCCATTGTGCAGTAGGGTCCAGATGGTAACCCTAGTGAGTCCAGCTGGCTCATCAGACTCATGTGGAGATGGGGAATAGACAGCAGGCTTAAGTGGGTGGGGGTGTGGCCAGACAGAAGAAGAAAAACTCTTCGTGAACTGCGTGCTCTTTTTTATATTTTTTCTCTTGGACAGTCCCGTCTGGCTGTGACGCTCGGTGTGAGTCACTGCTGTGACTGATGACTGGCTGCAGCCCGATGACTCCTCGCAACCCCGTCGGTACCCAGCTGTGTGCGGGTGTCTCAGCTGCACAATGGGGAACTCTTCTCCTCCCTGTCTCACAAGTGTCCCACAAATGACTCTTCCCTAACCCAGATTGCTCTTACTCTGGCCTTCGTGTTTACTAAGTGGCTTTTTCACCCATGCGTTATATAAGCAAAACCCAGGCGTTTCCCTTGACTTCTCTATCTTGCAGTTTGAGGTACAACAGAAAACTAGCAACATTTCTTTTTCCGACTCTCTTTGATGAAGATTCGTTCTTACTGTAGATCTTAGCCACCATAACATATGGATTTTTTGCTTAAATTAATGCACTTGTACCTTTTTTTAACTAAAGAAAGCACGTTACAGCTTGTCATTGGTGGCATGTCTGAATTGTGAGCATCATTCCCCTGTGCACTGGGCCATTATTGAGTAAAATAATGCTTTCTTGAACACAAGTAGATAGATGAATGCCATGATGTCCAATCTGGTAACCAAGACAAATGCTAAGTGACTCAAGAACTGATTTCCTAATATAACATGGATATGATATCAAAATGGCAATTCATGACCCAGTGAGATGAGGGCAGAATGACTCCATATTACTCTGAACACTTGCTCAGTAGAAAATGTATGAGTTGTCTATTTCTAGAATTTTTTGCATGCTATTTTCCTGCTGTGATTGGCTATCAGTAACTAAAACTTCAGAAAGCAAAACCACAGATAAAGGGGAACCTACTATAAATGTCTTCATAGATAGGCCTGCATGATTCAGTACACTTGAGAGTCTGTGTATGCCACAGTAAAGGCAGAGTAAGTACTCCTACAGTTTTGCTGGGAAGCCAAGTAGAGACAGAAATAGTAATGCAGCTATCATTGTAGTGAGGAGAACAAAAGCACTTGAATATTTAATGGGGGCAGGCATTTTTCCAAATGTGTTAACTTTACAGCCCTGTCAGGAGTGGTGATTACTGTTGCCATTGTCTGGAAGAGAGCTGGCAAGCGCAGAGTGGCGCATACGCCCTGGTCGCACAGCTGCTGTGCAAGGGCCTTGGTCCAGAGCCAGCCCCCAGACCTTGCGTCCCTTCCCTCCATGCTGCGTTGCCCAGCCTCGTGCAGCTCACTTGGGCTTTTTAGTTGGAGTGAGACTTATAGGAGGCTGTCCACTGGAAGCTGTACTGCATTACTGTGAGGATCATGTTCAGGCACTATAACAATCTAAATCATATGTAAGGGGAATAGTGTATTGTGTCCACACAAAAGCAGAACTACTCAATATACCATAGAAGTTAATCACAGAAAATGAGATGGGCATCTTTCCACATTTAAAGATTATGCTGGGGCCAGGGAGATGGCTCAGTGGAATAAGCACTTCCCTGATCAGTGCAAGGGCCTGAGTTCAATCCCTGGTTCTGAAAAAAAAAAAAAAAAAAAAGATTATGCCTAGGTTAGTTCAGAGGCACAGAGTAATATGAATCTGTGGCCTCACATCTGATGTAAATAGGTAGCCACCTGTTCTTTGCACTGGAACACTGGAGTAGTCATGTAAAGTTGTTACAGTTTTCAATAAAAGACCTTGATTGACCTTTTATCAGATCCAGTGATAAATGAAGAGGGATGTATATGGATAATTGTGAATTATTAATTGAACTATTTGTTTTTAATTTTTTAAAATCTTTATTGGTACAGGGTCCCTCTACACACCTTGGACTTGTAATGATCCTCCTGACTCAGCCTCCCTATTTCTGGGACTACAGGCATGCACCAGTTTTGGTGGCCATCATGGTACTGGGGATCAAACCCTGGCCCTTGCACTTGCCAGGCAGGTGCTTAGACTGAGGAGCTATCTCCCCAGCCCTAAATTAAGTATTTATTGCATAACTTCTATTTTAGAATGGCCCTAGGTGCTAGGCATATATAGTAATGAAACTTTGAAATGCACACCAACAATCTGTTGGGAAGAGGTGAATTCATGTTTACATCTTGGGTGACTAACATCTGGCTAGTTTGGGGTGGACCCCTCCACCTCTACAGTGGCCCTGAGAGAGAGTTAGGCTGGCTGTCCTTCAGAAGGGGCTGTGCATCTGAGTGGACGGTTGCTACTGGTCCCTGACTGTACAACCATGTCACTTTGTGCTTATTCTTGTTAAAGGACAAAACTTACAACAGGAAGAAGAGGGGCCGGCAGGAGAACTACGGCTGGAGGAGGAAGATTTCCTTACTGCATCTCATGTCGATGATAGACTTGAGACTCTGGAACCTGAAACATTTCATGAAGGTAGAGCATACTTACTTGAATTCAAGACAAAATAGGGCAGTTGTATTTGTATTTACTAAAGTTTTATTTAACATTCATCAAAATATGTTAGAAGTCAAAGCTTAAATAGCTTCAGTTAAAATGACTATTTCCCTAAAATAAAGGTATCAATTTTGATTCAAAGAACTATTTTTCCATTTTTAAAGAATATCATATATTCTCCATAGTATAAGAACTCAAAAGAAAAAAATACAAATAGAAAGTTGTAACACAATTAAAAAGAAAGCAATAACTTGACGATTGGACAATGAGGAGGGGGCAAGGAGAAAAGCTGGGAAAAATGACGGGCAAAACCATACATTTATACGCACAAGATGGGTAAAGCAATGGTCCTGAGAAACATCAGCAGGTTTTCAAAACTAGCAGTTGGTAGGATTCTCACCCTGACTAACTATATATGCTGATACCTGTGAACTAAGCAACTGCACTGAAGAAAGCAATATATAATAGGGTCACGCTTGGAATGTCTGTCATTCTGGTCTTCTAAATACGTACTGCTTGTCATGACATACCAATTACTACCATACTGTCTCTCAAGTAAATGTTTAAAAAAAAAAGGGTAATAAATGAAAAATAGAGACAAGAAAAAAAAATGTCATGGGACTGTCCTGCTACAATACTGTATATGGTTAGATTTCCAAATTGCTGTGTAAAAATATATAATTGTTTATTCTTATTTTTAAAATATTTTTTAACTTTTTTCTCCATATTCTGTAGAGACTTAAAGTTTAACATATCAAAACTAGATGAAAAATACCTGTTCCATGTTATGCCTAAAGTGTTTGATATTCAGACAGATAGTGAGGTTAAACACAACTGCATATGTTGTAGGGTAATAATAAGCTTCTCTTCTGGAGGGTTAACAACCTGCGTTTGCAGACCAAAAATTAGAGAAATAGAAGGGCTGCAAGGACAGCCAACATTTTGGCCCTAGCCTTCCAAGGTCACTTAAGACTCAGGATATAGGAGAACTTAGACTATAACATCGTGTCACTCAGTTGAGTCCCAAATTTTCTGATCAAGGAGATTATGGGGCCACAGAACAATGTGACTGATGATGTAGAGTGTGCCTATGGAGAGTCACCTGGAGAGAAAACATTCTCTCAGGCTTTCACGGAGAGCACATTGGCCAAGCAATGACGATGATTCAGCCACATAGCTAACACTGACAAAGGATCTACAATCCGAGGTACAGGGTCTCAGGATAAATCCTGAGGGGATTTGACTGACCTTATCAGATAGAAAAGATACATTTCTTGTTATATAAGTCTTGTTTTTTCTTGTTCTTAGCAATCCAGCAGAAAAGTGTAAAAATGAGGTATAAAAAGTAAAGCTGTATTAATATGCTGAGCTGTAAAAGGCTCGAGTCAACAACTTCTGACATTGCCAGTCCTACGGATAACCCACTACTATTATGACTACTGGACTATATTGAATTATTTTGCTGAATTCCTGTACCCACAATATTTAAATGGCAATGGAATACACATCTCTAACAAAACTATAAACAAAAGGGATACAAAGGAAGGACCATTTTGTATCTGTATATACAAAATAGCATAGATATACACCTACTTTCTCTTAATTCAATGAGAAGAAAGATTTGTACTAGTAGTATTTGGACAGGATTTAGTATTTCCAAGATTTAGCTCTGACAAATAGCACTGCTGTAAACATGTCTGCATCTTGTACTATGAGTAATCACTAAGAAGATAACAATTGCAATGCATTAATTATTGAAACTGTCCTATTAATCGGTTTTGAAACTGTCTTATTGTTTCTCAATAAATTAATAAAAATAATGAATATGAAATGATAAAAATATTAGAAACAATACAAATTTTCATTAAGCAAGGTAATAGAAGTTTGACAATGGTTGTATTACACAATGTTATCTTCAAATTAGTTGTTTAGGTTACATATAAGCCTGAAAAATTGGTTTAAGAAAAAAAAAAAACAGTTGCAAGAAATTAAAGGGAAGAAAAAAAATTTAAGCATTAACTGCTTCTTTCAATAGACCAGAAATTGGCAGTACAATTATCCAAACTATCCTGCATGTATACAAGAACATATCTTTCTCCCTTCTTTCTTTTGTCCTTTTCCTCATCCCAGTTTTTCCTTCCCATTGAACAGATTCTTTCCCGTTCACAATATCTGTTGTACCTTTCAGATTTCATTTACTCTTTTAGGTTCTCACACTAGTGAGACAAAATGATGTTTACACATGTGGGCAGATTTATTCACTTAAGAACACAGTCTCTAGTTAACATCCATTTACCTATAAGCCTCAAATTTATTTTGAGTAATATTCCATTGTGTAAAAATACATCTTTTTAGTGCATTCCTCAGTTGATGGGCATTTGTGTGGGTTCCAAGATTTAGCTCTGACAAATAGCACTGCTGTAAACATGGGTACACATACATTGCTGTAGTATGATGTTTTCAATTTTTTTTTTTTTTTGAAAAGTACCTAGGAGGGGAATAGCTGGCTTGAAAGGGCACTATAATCCTAGCTTTCTGAGGAATCTCCATACTGATTTCCGTAGAGGTTGTACCAATATGCAGTCCCACCAACAGTGGAGAAGGGTTCCTTTTCCCCCACAGCATCTCCAGCATTTGTTATTGGTTGTTTTCTTGATGATAGCCATTCTTTTTGGTGGAAGATGGCATCTCTGCATTGTTTTAATGTGCATCTCCTCAATGACCAATAATGGTGCACATTTTTTCTTGTATTTATTTGCCATTTCTATTTCATTTTTGAAGTTTGTATTGCCCCAAGATGCCCATTGTTGGATTGGGGTTTTGAATTTTTAGAGGCCTGATATTTTAAATCTTTATATGTTCTAGGGAAAAGTCCTTTGTCTGAAGGAGAGTCAGTTATAATTTTTTTCTAATTTGTGGGTTTTCTTTTTATACTATTAGTGATTTCTTTTGACATGCAGAAACTTTTCCAAAAGATAAGATACCAGTTGTGGATTCTTTGAAGTATTTCCCATGCAGTTTGCTTTTTGTTCATAAACTCTTTATAGACCCCTGTTTTTTGTGGTTTTTTTTTTTTTTTTTCAGAACCGGGGATTGAACTCAGATCTTTGAGTTTGCCAGTCAAGTGCTTATCCTACTGAGCCATCTCTCCGGCCCCTAGACCCCTGTGTTTTTAAGATTTTTAAAAACATCTTCTATTTCTTTATTTGGTGTAGCATCTCACTACGCAGCTCAGACTCATAGTGGGCTTCTCGGCTCAGCCTGCCCAGCGCTGGGAGTATAGGCATGCACCACCATACCTGGTTTTGGTGGCCAGCATGGAATGCCTAAGGTTACAGGTCCAACATGGCATGCAGCACTGGAATCTAACCTGGATCTGTGCCCTTACCAGCAGGTTCTTAGACCCCTGAGCTATCCCCTCAGCTTACTTTTAAGATTTCTATGTACTTGGTCCACCACAAAATTTAGAGTTTTGGTTTTAATTTTTAAATCTTTTTTTTTTTTAAATTTTATTTATTTATTTGTGTGTGTGTGTGTGTGTGTGTGTGTGTGTGGCCAGCTCAGCCCAGCAGGGGGCGGGGCTGGCTGGCATGTGGTGCTGGGGGATTGAACTGCGGTCCCTGTGCTTTGCTAAGCTTGTTCTGAGTAGGTGCTTTAGACCACTGAGCCATCTCTCCAGCCCATTAATTTTTAAATCTTTGATCCATTTTGTTTATAGGTTTGTGCATGCTGATAGGCATGGGTCTAATTTTAGCTTTCAGCAAGTAGAAAGCCAGTTTTTGTAGCATCATTTATTAAAGAGGCTATGCTTCTTCTAGTGAACATGTTTGGCCCATTTGTCAAAGATAAAGTAGCAGAGTGTGTTTGTAGTTCTGTCTGCATCTTTGAATCTGTTATATTCATCCTCAGGTCTATTTTATTGCTCATACCATGCTGATTTTATCATAGTAGCTCTAGTATAATTTTAAGTCAGGGGTTGTGATGCCTCCTCCTATTCTTTTGTTCTCAGGATTGCTTTTGGTATTCTTAGTCTCTTCTGGTTCCAGATGAATTTTAGGAATTTTTCTCTAGATCTGTGACGTATATTGATGGTATTTTAATTGAAAATGCATTGAATCTGTATAACAATTTTGGGAGTATGGCCATTTATACAGTATTGGTTCTTCCTATCCAGGAGCAAGGAATATCTTTCCATTGTGAAATCCTTCACAATCTCTTTTTGCAGAGTACTCTAATTTTCACTATATAAGTATGTTAGTTTCTATGTGAGACTGATTCCTAGCTATTTCATTTGGGGGGTTGCTACTGTGAAAGGCATGATTTCTATGATTTCTCTCTTGTTGTGTTCATTGTTTGTGTATAGAAATGTTACTGATTTTTGAGTGTTAACTTTGTATCCTGCTATGCCACTGAATTTGGTAATGAAGTCTACAAGTCTGTTATGGAATATATGGAGTCTTCCATGTATAGCATCATATCATCTGCAAATAAAGATAATTTTACTTCTTCCCTTCCAATCATTATTCCTTTTATTTCTTTCTCTTTTCTAATTGCTCTGGCTAGTGTTTCCAGAACTATATTGAACAGAAGTGGAGACAGTGGACATTATTGTCTTGTTCCTGATTATAAAGTGAAGGCTTTCAATTTTTGTCTTTTATGTATAATGTTGGCTATTGGTTTGTCATAGATGGCTTTCATCAGATTGAGATTTCATCAGATTCACCATCTATCCCGATTTTCTATAGTGTTTTTATCATGAATGAATGTTGGACTTTGTCAAAAGCTTTTTCTGCAACTATTGAGGTGATCATGTGATTTTTGTCTTTGGCTCTGTTGATGTGTTATTTCATTTATGGTTTTGCATGTATTAAATGATCCTTGCATTCCTGTCATATATCCCACTTGGTCGTGATATGAAAGGTCTTGATGAGTTGCTGCATTCTGTTTGCTACTTTTTATTGAGGATTTTTGCATCTGTGTTCATTACAGAGATTAGCCTATAGTTCTCTCTTTTGGTTGGATATTTCTCTGGTTTTGACATCAGAGTAATATTTGCCTCTGGGAATGAGTTTGGGAAAATTGCTTCCCTTTGAATTTCATTGTATAGTTTGAGAAGAGTTGGCATTAAATCTGTACATTTCTTGTAGAATTCAGCACTGAATCTCTCTCTTTTTCCTTCTCTCTCTCTCCCTCTTTCTCTCTGCTTTTGTTGGTAGATTTTTTTTTTTTTTTTTAGATATTTATTTATTTTGTGTGTGTATGGCCAGCTCAGCCCACCAGGGGGCAGGGCTGGTGGGCATGTGGTGCTGGGGGATTGAACCATGGTCCCTGTGGTTTGCTTAGCTTAGCTTGTTCTAAGTAGGTGCTTTAGACCACTGAGCCATCTCACCAGCCCTTTTTTTTTTTTTTTTTTTTTTTTAATGTATTTAGTACAGGGTCTACAGGGTCTTACTACACAAATTGTACTCATAGTGATCCTCCTGTTTTCATCCTTCCAAGTGCTGGGATTACAGGTGTGCACTACCACGCCGAATCTCATTCGCCATCTCAGCTCACCTGGGGGGTGGAGCCAGCACAGCTTGTGGTGCCAGGGATGGAACCCCAGTCCCTGCGCTTTGCCTAAACAGGTGCTTTAGTCACTAACCTATCTGGCCAGCCCTGTTGGTAGATTTTTGATTATGTTTTCAATTTTTTGGCTGATATTGGGTTATTCAGAGTATTTATATCTTCTTGATTCGGCTTTGGTAGTTCATGTATATCTAGGCATCTGTCCATTTCTTTAGTGTTTTCCAACCTGAAGAGTAAAGATTTGGAAGTAGGCATTGATGATCTTTTGAATTTCTATAGGTCTCTAGTGGTTTCACCATTTTCATTCTTTATTGCATGAATTTAAGTTTTCTATTATAAGTGATGTTTCTTCTCTTTAATAAAGAGAAGAATTTAAGTTTTTTCTTTCTTTTTTTGATAAGGCTAGTTAGAGGTGTATCAATTTCACTTATTCTTTCAAAGAACCAGCTCTTTGATTCATTAATTCTTTGTATTGTTTTCTTTATCTCCATTGCATTTATTTCTGCTCTGATCTTTATAATTTCCTGCCTTCTTTTTGCTTGACTTGCTCTTTTTTTTTTTTTTTTTAGGAGTTTGAAGTGCTACATTAGATAGGTTATTTGGGCTCTTTCTGTTTTTCTAATAAAAGAATTTACTTCTCTAAATTTCCCTCTTAAGACAACTTTCATTACATCCCATAGGTTCCAGTAAGTTGTGTCGGCATTTTTTTTTAATGTGTCTCCTTTTTTGTTTGATTGTAAATATTGTTTAATTTCTTCTTTGATTTCATCTGTGACCCATTGATTGTTCTGAAAGTTATTTGGTTTCCACATGTTTATGGAGTTTTTGTTGTTTCTTTTGTCAATAATTTTCAGTTTCATTGAATTATGGTCAGATTATGTGCATGGCATAATTTCTGTTCCTTTGCATTTACTTAAGCATGCTCTGTGTACTAGTATGTGGTCTATTTTGGAGAATGAACTGTGGGTAGCTGAGAAGAATGTGTATTCTGACTCTGGGGTGGAGCACTCTGTAAAGGTCTACAAGTCCATTTCTTCATAGGTTTGGTTTTATTCTGCTATTTCTCTGCTGATTTTTTGCTTAGTTGATCTGTCTCTTTGTGTCAGTGGGGTGTTAAAGTCCCCCAGTGTTATTGCTCATTTGATTTTTCATGTCTGTTAAAATTTGCCTTCTTTAGTTGGGTGCTCCTGCATTGGGTGCATATATATTTATAACTGATATCTTTTCCTCTTGTTGTTTTCCCTTAACAAGTATATAGTGACTTTCTTTGTCTCTTAAACACATTTGGTGTGAAGTTGACATTGTCAGCAACCAGAATAGGTACGCTTACTCTCTCCTGGGTTCTTATTGCATGGAATATTGTTTTTCATCCTTTCACTATTAATTTCTTTTTGAATTAATTGTGTTTTTCATATACAGCATATTGTTGGATTTTGTTTCTTGATCCACTCTGCCAGTCTGCTTCTTTTGATTTGTAAATTTAGGCCATTTCTATTTCAATCTATAACTGAAATGAATTGGCTTATCTTTATCATGTTATTTTCCTGCTGAAGGATCCCTACTTTTCCCCTCTGATTAATTGCTTGCTCTGTTTGGTGGTTCTTTTCTGTTGTTCCTGAAGTTGTGGTCCTTTTTGTCTCTCTCTAAAATATCTGTCAGTACTCTTTGTAGGGTTGATTTGGTTGTCGTGAATTTCTTCAGTTGTTCTTTGTCATGGTATTATCTCTCCATTAAATTTGATAGATGGTCAATCTGGGTTAGAAGTTATTTTCTTTCAGGTCCTGAAATATTTCACTCTAAGCTCTTTTTAATTTGATGGTCTGTGTTGAGAAATCTTCTGTGATTCTGATGGAATTTCTATTATAAAAAGTGATGTTTCTTCTCTTTAATAAACAGTTTTTATTTTTATTTATTTTTTTTTGGAAAGTGAAAGGCAGGTTTTAATTTTAAGGACATTGTCATTATGTGCCTGGAGTTCACAATGCATAATTGTTCACAGAGGGATGACTACAATTAGGTAAGCATCTGGAATTTAGGAATGACCTCGAGAAAACAAGAGAAGCGAAGCTGTGCTTAGAAAGGAATGACCACTCAGTGGAGATACAAAGTAATGAAGGGATGGGACACTTAACACAAGTGGCCTCCTTGTCTTCCTCAATGTTTAGAAAAGTTTCTCTAAGGAAGGTGCTGTACATGGTTTCAGGGTAAATACTGAGGGGATCTGACTGACCTTGTCAGATACAAAAGTTGCAGTTTTAGTTATATAGGTCTTGCTTTACCTTGGTCTCAACCATCCAGCAGAGAAGTACAACCACAAGGTATAAAAAGTAAAGCCATATTAATATGCTGAGCTTCGAAAGGCTCAAGTCAACAACTTCTGACAATTACCAGTGCTGATATCCCACTACTATTATGGACTATTAGACTATATTGGGATATTTTGCTGATTTCAAGTATCTACAATATTTGAACTGGCGTCAAGTATGAAAAGGTCCTCTAAATACTTCTCCAAATACAGCTTCTCTAACAGCAATGGAACACCCATCTCCAACAAAACAAAAAAGGTTACAAATAAAGGACCATTTTATATTGAAAAAAAATACGTATGTATAGACAAAATGGTTAAGATATACAGCCACTTTCTCTTAGTTCAATGAGAGGAAAAGTTTATACCAATATTGTTTAGACAAGATATATATCTGTATCTTGTCCTCTGAATAACCACTATGAAGACAAGAATATGCAATGCATTAATTATTGTAACTGTCCTACTAACCTGTTTTTTTTTTTTTTTGGAACCAGGGATTGAACTCAGATCCTTGAGTTTGCCAGTGAAGCGCTTATCCTACTGAGCCATCTCCCCAGCCCCCTTCTACTAACCTGTTTTGAAACACTTTCATTGCTACTTTTTTTTCGTAATAAACAGTTTTTAATATTCTGTTATTTTGCTCAATTTCTATGATCTTGACTATTGTATATATGAGTACAGATTTATTTTGATTATGGTTAAGTGGAGTTCTCTAGCCCTCACTCATTAGTATGTCAGATTATTTTTGTGTGATTGGTAGAGTTTCTGTTACTACTTCTGCAAACAGTGTTTTTATGTCATTTGTGTTGACTCCAGCTGTTTCAGTGGTACTTTTTCTTTTTTTTCTTTTTTTTTTTTTTTTGTGGAACTGGGGATTAAACTCAGGCGCTTGTGTTTGCCAGGGAAGCGCTAATTGCACTGAGCCATCTCCCCAGCCCCAAAGACTTTTACTTTTTTTTTTTTTTTTTGTGGAATCAGGGATTGATCTCAGGCCCTTGTGCTTGCCAGGGAAGCTCTTATTCCACTGAGCCATCTCCCCGGCCTGGTACTTATTATTCTTATATTATTTTTCTTTGCGTCACCTTGCAGCTGTTGCATTATTACTTCCCTGTTCCTTATTATTTTCAGGAGCTCTTTCCTTTCACATTTCACTAGGTGCAGTGCTGTCTTCAAGGTCTGAAATTCTATCTGCTACTTCATTCAAGCAGTTTTGTCGGCTTTCAGTAGAATTCTTAACGTCTTAGATATCTGTTTTAATCTGTTTCTTGCATTCTAGTTGTTTCCTGTTTAATGTTTACATCATTTTCTTATTCTCCTCTATTTTCTTTTCTTTTCTTTTTTTTTTTTTTTCAGTATCAGGGATTGAACTCAGGACCCTGTGCTTGCCAGGCTAGCACTTAGTCTACTGAACTATCTTCCCGGCCACTCTCCTCTATTTTTTTAACCTATGCCTTTTTTAGATTTATGGAACATATGCTTAGTGAGGGCGGGCAAGCCAAAGCTCAGAAAGGATCCAGTTGTGGTAAGGGCAGGCCAAAACTCCACAAGGCCCTTGTAATGGTCCATCATGCCTGGTAGGGCTTGCCCAGGCTCATACTACTGATGACACAGTTGGTGGCCTCTCAGCCGAGCTAAAGTAAGGTGATGGTGTGAGAGGTGGTCACAGCTCAGCCGAGCCCCACTGATGGTGGGGAAGGAGGTAGAGCAGGGCTCTGCCCCTGATCTCCGCAGGCAGTGGGAGAAACTACAGCTCTGGGCAGGACTCACCAGTTTGTAAGTTGGAGAAATCTTTATTTTTGGCTTAACCTTCAATTGGGACACAGATTCAGTTTGAACATAGAAACTTCAATTTTGTTGGAAGTCTTCTTAAATTGAAAGCATGTATGCTGTGTGTGTATGTTAAATGAGACAGGTTATAAGCTTGGTGACTGTTTTGCTTTCCGGTGTAGGAGAATAAGGTTATGCACATATTTTTCTGCCTAGCTTCCAAACATAACTTTTCTTCCATTCTTCCTTGTGTCTGCATTTGTAGAGAATGTACCTTGCTCCAGAAACTGGTAGGACGGGGCTAGAGAATGGAGTACCACAGTGGATTATGAAGTGGAGCAGGAATTAGCACTGTCCCTGGGTCCAGCCTTTGTGCCTTTCTGTGATCAGTCTGTATCCATCACTGTCTTTAGCAAGATTGTGGTGTTTGTCAGCCCTGTATGATGTTGAGTGTAGTTCTAATGTTAAGCAGACATTTAATATTTTCATTTTTATTATTTGATTTTAATATATGTCAATGAACATAGATTCAAAATAGACATATGCAGAATATATGTGTACCATTTCATTGACATAACATCTGATTTTTTTCCAGACTCTGAGGATCATTATGTGGAAGACACAGGTGAGGCTTTAATATTAATATTATTCTTTCTTAGTTAGAATGAGTCTTTTTCTTTAACAGAGCACTATCAGTATACAAATCTATTCTCGTAATATTTTAAAATTAACATATCACAAATGATATATACTTAGTAATTCTGTATATTTTTGTCTAAGTCCATCTTTGTGAACACAGTTTTTGTCTTGAAGTACATTTCCTATGGATGAAGTCCTAATAGTAGAATTACTAGGTCAAAGGTGCAGTGGAATTGCATGCATTTACCCATAAATTAAAAAGTCAATAAAGGGTCAAAATCATGTTTTGTCATCAGTCAGTGCCTTGAAGGTACTGCTACACTGGAGATAAGACATGTCACCTTTCAGTGGTGCTTGAATGTCTCGTTGTATTGTTAACCGGCCGTTGGGATGTGATTAGTTAGCACCATGCATCTGTAAACACTAGCACTACATTCTAGCCTGGGAGAAATGCCATAGAGAGGACCTAGGCATGAAGGCTAGGTGAGGGCTCAGTGTGTGCTTGCCAAGACTCCCATGGCAACTAGTTGGGGAAGAGGTGGACTCTTGGTACAGTTGTCCTTGACTCACTGCCTTTCTTTGACTGTGTTTGCTGACTAGAATGTGTTGAGCTGATTGAAAACACAGCTCTACTGTTTTGTGGTTAGATTATAAATCCTCATGATGAGAACCATCTCATCTTTGTGTTTAGCATTATATATGATTAATTCCTACTGATTCCATGAATAAACATGATTTATTGTCATTGTGTTTTGATTTTGCATTCTATTATTACCAGGAATTGTAGCTAATGTAATGCAATCCTCATTTGAGACATATTTTAACTTTTCTAATTATTTCCTAATTTACAGTTTTACAAGACCATCAGGATATGGAAGAGATAATATATGACCAACTAAACTCAGGTTTGTCAATATAAAAACAAATTATTTTTATTTCTGTTTCAGGCTATAGTCAAGGCCATTTCAATTCATGGTCTGTTCATAACACTTTTAATAGTAATTTTTTTATTCTATATGTATTTATAGAGGGCCAGGGCTGGTGAAATGGCTCAGTGGTCTAAAGCACCTACTTAGAACAAACTTAGCAAAGCAAAGGGACCGCGGTTCAATCCCCCAGCACCACATGCCAGCCAGGGCTGCCCCCTGGTGGGCTGAGCTGCCCCCCCCACACAAATGAATAAGTTGTAAAAAATAATAATAAATAAAAATAAAAATATAGAGGGCCAGCAAGATAGCTCAGTGGACTAAGTACCTGCTTTGGCAAGCCCATGGATTAGAGTTCGGTCCCTGGTCCCTGGTCCCTGGTGCCACACTGCACGTGCGCGCGCGCCCCCCTCCCCCCCCACGAGATTCGCTGAGCCAGCAGCTGTGTCTGGGCATGGTGGCACAAACCTGTAATCCCAGGGCTGGGAATACTAAAAACAAGAGGATCACTACAAGTCCCTTCTGCATAGTGAGACCCTGTACCAAATACCAAATACCTAAAACAAACAAACAAACAATATATATATATATCCATATGGATATATATGGATATATATTTCTGAATGTAGTTTAATATGACAAGGGAATATCCAAAAAAGGAAATGGTAATTTATTCTTTTGTCACCATTTGGATTGTGGTGGCCATTGAAGTGCCATTGTGTAGTAAACTTGGGTTGGGTAGGGCTGGCCAAATAGCTCTGTGGATTAAAGCGCCTGCTTAGGCAGGTACAGGGGCCAGGAATTTGATTCCCCAGCCTGCCATGCTGGCCCCACTCCCAGGGCAAGCTGAGATGGTGATTAAGACTGGGCGTGGTGGTGTAGGCCTATAATCCCAGCTCTTGGGAGGCTGAGCACAGGTGGATCACAAGTACATTCTACGCAGTGAGGCCCTGTAGACCCTGTCCTAAAATAAAAAAATAAAAAATCTTGGGTTGGGTGAAAATCCTAGCTCTCCTTTTCCCCATCATTGTGACTTAGCAAGTTATAAAACTTTTTTTTTTTGTAACACTGGGGCTTGAACTTGGGACCTTGCACTTGCCAGGCCTTGCACTTGCCAGGCTCATGCTGCTGAACTATCTCCCCAGCCCAAGTTCTAGAACTTTTCTCTGTTTAAATTTTATTAAGTGGTAATAAATTAGATAATAAAATAGACATAGTGTCTGTCATACAAAATGTAATGGGGAGCATGTGAGTATGAATATATCAGAATAGAATCTGGTAATTGTAGGTATGTGATTTTTCATGTTTTCATTTTAGATTCCAGTGAACCACTAGCAGATGATGAACGATTGTACCAGGAAGCAGGTATCACGCAAACACTGTCATCAGATTTAAAGTGTTACTTTAGGCTTTTTAGTTGCAGTACTATGTTCACATGTTATTCTCTTTCAGAGAAATCAAGAGATTTTTAACAAGGTTTTTTTGGTTACAAAATTATTTATTAAACATACAATGAACCTTTGACTTAACTCTGTTTGCGAGGGCTGGTTGTAAATCAGGTTGGTTGTTAAGACTGTTTGGGGGTGCTGGGAAAATAGCTCAGTCTGAGTGCCTGCCTGGCAGGTACAAGGACCTGGGTTTGGTCCCCAGTACCTCATGCCATGCTGGCCACTGAAACTGGGAGTGGTGGCACATGCCTGTAATCCAGTGCGGGGAGGCTGTGAGACAGGAGGATCACTAGGAGTCTGAGCTGCGTAGTGAGACCCTGTACCAAAAAACCAACCAACCAACCAACAAACAAAACTTTCCCACAAGGAATAATGGAAATACTAATAATACATTCTTAACCTTTCAAAGCATCCTTTTACTAACCTTTTTGTAATAAAAGAGGTTTGTATAATGTGTGTCATTTACCAGAAACACCAGTTTCCTATGGTACTCACCATTTAGGTTGACATCTTTCACTTCCAGGAAGGCAGAGTGAAATGGAAGGAGGTTTTTGTTTGTAAGGAGAGTCCCCTTCCACAAGAACATCAGGAATGTATTCCCTGCTGTCCTTTCTCTCCATGGGAGAGTCTTTAGTCCACTAGGACTTGCTTCTGGCTCACTAGACTAGGTCTCATTGTTTTTGGAAAGGAAAACTCATTTAAGGTTGTCTGCTTTTGTCTTTTCTTTAACACTGCCCTATAAAGTGACATGATATTGTCATTAAGCAAGTGAGTGCAGTGATTGGCTTTTTCTCTGTCTGGATGGGTCTTCTCTACAAATGTTTCTAGCACTCTCCATGTTTTCAGGATTTCCTTTATTTCAGAAAATGACACTGGTTCCTAATACTCCCCCGCCCCTTCAGAAGGCTCCTCAACCACCACTCTCTGCTGCTCAGACAGAAGCCGTGAAGTGCCTCAGTAGGCAAACTCCTCTGAGTGTCCTGCACCAGTTCCTCAACATGTCCACTGTCTATGTGCAAACCTGTGGACTCTACTGTAGTGACAGTGTCATCAGATACAGGGTCAGTTGAAGGATGAGGCTCCTCTACATAGTCTTCAAAATCTCTCCACATTTTCTTTCAGATGGATCTGTTTCTTAGACATTGGCCCAGGATTTCTCAGGCCCACACAGGAAAAGATGTTGTAATGTTCTTCCAGAGCTATTTAAGAGTTAGATTTGTATCTGAAATCATCTGCATGTACTTTAGAAGTTCCTTGATATATAGTTTCCTAAAGTTAGCTATCACTGGCTGGTCCTTAGGCTATAGTAGGGGACTTGTGTTCGATAGGAGAAACTGAACAGAGAGCCATAGGAGTTCTTCAGGCAGTTCTTCCAAACCTTATACATGACCCACGTACTGTCCATGATGAGTAAACTCCTGAGTGGTAAACCTATGGGTGATCAGAGTATTGCCCTGTGGATATCTCTTAACAGTAGAATAGATACACTCATTGACCCATTCAGGAAAAAGTACTCTTAACCAGGCTTTTTTGTTACATCTCCGCATGACCCATAGCCTGTCTTCATGACTTGTATGTTTTCTAGACACTCAAGGGGTGAGTGATAGACTGGGAGATGCTTTGTGTCGGGGTCACCGCTTGTATGAGCACATAGCAGTAGGGTCAGCCTAGCCTTCATAGGTTTATGCTTTGGGATTTTCTTCCTTTCATAGGAATGTATGCTCTTGGGACCATTTTTCTTCCAGGAAAGTCCAGATTCATTACAGTTGAAAATTTGATGACAGTACTATCCATTTCTCTGTGTCATCGTTTTAGGTGTATGAAATATTCAGTAGCGCACCCCCCCCCCTTTGTATTTAGGACAGAATCTGCAGGATCTCACTGTGTAGATCAGATTTGTAGTGATTCTCCTGTTTACAGCCTCCCAAGTGCTGGAATTACAGTTGCGCACCACCACGCCTAGTCTCAATCGCTGTCTAAACGCACTCCAGAGGCAGGACCGGCACAGCAGGCCCAAAGATCAAACCTGGCCCCTGTGTCTGCCTAAGCAGGTGCTTTAATCTGCTGAGCTATTTGGCTGGCCCTCAGTAGCCCTTTTATCAGCACTAGCTACTTCATCTTTTTTCAATATGCTGTGAACCCCAGTTCTCATTTTAAAATTGTGAATCCAACCCTTACCAGCCCAAAATGTTTCACCAATATATTCATCAGTGAATTATCCTTTATGAGATCTGCATTTATCACCCTAATTTTTCACAAGTTTTAGACTCACATAGACTATGATCTGCCATTGCCTTTCATTTATCTACCCTAATCATAGCCTTTCTATCTAGCATAACAGTGTTGATTATGACTTAGAAAGTTGAGTAACACCTTTAGCAATACTAGCTTCCTTATACAAATCTTTTTCTGTAATATTGTCGAGATTGTGAATTTCAATATGCTGTACATAATGGCAAGATGGGTTACACTAAAATCGCTCTCATTTTTTCACAATTTTCTTGTTCTTTTTGATTGAGGTTGCTTTCTTGACTGTTCCTTTTCTCCTTAGTTTCTTTTTATAGCTTTGTGCGGACCATTTTGACAGTGGTGCCCGTAGGAGTTGTACAAAGCACCGACTGCAGTCTCATCCACAAACGCACAGACTTTTTCTGGCATCCTGATACTTGGTTCACAACCACATGAGTGACCAGCATTCTGGTTGTAGCTCAAGACTTCGGTCATAAATTAAACCCCAAATTCTCATGGCAACCCAGGTTTTTCATGTATGAAGCCAGCTGTAACTTGAGGGTCTACTGTATTGAGCATTCATATTTTACCTCATCATAATAAAACAGTATATTACATCCTCATTCTAATTTTGTATATCTTGCTATGAGGAATTTTTTTTTTTTACCATTATTATTATTTTCTTTTATACAGGGTCTCACTAGGCAGTTCAGACTCCCCAGCACTGGGATTATAGATGTGCACCGCCACACCTGGTTTTGGCGCCAGTGGTTCTGGGGATTGAACTTGGGACCTTGTGCTTGTCGCACAGGTACTTAGACTGCTGAACTACCTCTCCAGCCCCACTCTGAGGAATATAATTTCACTATCCTTTTTTTGTTGTTGTTGCTTTTGGGAAAGGTATTATCAACAGAACTGTCATTGGTATTTAATGGAAAAAAAAATCTGTGCTGCAAGAGATTTTTTTAAAGATAAGTTTCTTTTATGACTTACTAATGCTTGCCTTCCTTTTTTCCCCCTCCTTTCTTTCCTTCTTTCTTTCACAGGTGATGTAACATACCAAGACTATGGTGAACAAGGTATGGATTTGCTTAAATTTATACTATGTGTTCTTTGAAATTGCACCTGTATTTTGACTATAAACTACAGAGAATTATGTTTTAAGCTGTAGATACCATAACTTAAAACATCCAAATGAATGATGGTTTGTAGGGAGTTCACTGGGAAAGGCTGGTTAACTGCACTAGTGGTTCTGCCCTTGTCAGAATAAATTCCTAAACTTTCCACAACTTGTCTGAAGGGACAATTATAAATTGTTCAAAAAAAATTTCTCACTTTCTACTCATCTCTCTTAAAATATTATGAGCATATACTTTCATCTAATTGTCTGTATACATCAAGTCCCCTCTCAGAAGTGAATATGTGTCATGTTGGTGATGGGAGGAAAAATCCAGTTTCAGGCTTACCAGCAGCGTAGAAAAAACAGTTGTGCCAACTTTTTGGCATGGGCAGCATCCTATTCAGATTTGTGCACTTTTTACAGCTCTTGTCCTCCAAACATGTACTATTCTATTTTAATGAACTCTATGAAGCAGATTATATTTTCTTTGCCAGTAGGATGAGTGAAATAAGGCTTATAGAAGGTAAATAATTTCCTTGTTTGTATAACTAAAAGATGATATAGCCAATGATGTATCTTATATGTACTATAGATATTTTAGGATTCAAAAATTTTGTGTTAGCTGGTGAATCACAATTGAAGAAAGTAGACTTGATGTACTAATTTTTAAGTAAGTGTTTAAGACTTAAGGCCTTATCAAGATCCCATAGTGGCTAAAGGGGTGTAAATCTGAAGAATTTTGGATCATCTTCCAGTGTTTATCTTTTTTATAACAAATTAAAGAAGTTGGCCAGTCAGAGTGGCTCTAAATTTTTCCATTCTGCCAGTCTGAATTTGGAGGAAAAATTAGAAATTTAGGAATGAAAAGTTGTATGTAGAGGTGGAATTTGAGATGCTTCTATTTCTCCCTATAATTGTCATCCATCTATCTATCTTTCTATCTCTCCATCCATCCATCCATCCATCCATCCATCCATCCATCCATTTATTTTAGTACTGGGAAATGAACTCATGATCTCATGCTCGCAAGGCAGGTGTTGTGCTGCTGAGCTATATCCTTGGCCCAGCCATGTTTTTAAAAAATACATTAAAATGCTAACAAGATAGCTCAGACTGTGTGCCTGCTTTGGCAAGCATAAGGACCAGGGTTCGATCCCTGGTCCCAGGTGCTGCACTGTCCTGACCCCGGACCAAGTCTAGGTGTGGTGGCGCACGCCTGTAATCCTAGTGCTGGGGAGGCTGAAAACAGGAGGATCACTATGAGTTGAAGCTGCATAGAGAGACCCTGTAGCAAATATATAAATGGAAAAAAAAAAAAAAACCAGTAAAAAATGTTTGGAATGTATTTTACAGGCAAGATCTCGAGGAATTTAAAATCGAACTTGTAGGAAGCATCACAGGTGAGATGTCCTCGGGGTGGAATCTGGGTTATGCTTCTAACTCCAGCCTCACAAAGAGTGAAAGCATTTTCCAAAATGATGACAGCAACTTCTGCTCCCATCTGTGGGCTGCGCACAGTGCCCGTTGCTCCACACCCTTCCCAGTATTTAGTATTTATTAGGATTTTAAGTTTCTGCGAATCCAGGGAAAGGAAATGATAGGTAGTCTTCATTGCTTTTTCTCAATTTTAATTTTTTATTTTTGTATTTTAGGGAAGGGTCTACAGGGTATTCAGGGTCTCACTACTAGATTGGACTCGTAGTGATCCGCCTGTTTAGAGCCCCCCAAGAGCTGGGATTACAGGCATTTTCCTCAGTTATTAATGAGGCTGCCAGTCTTAGGCATTTGTGTCACATTTAGTTTCTTCTGAGAGATCTGTTCAGTATCCTGCCCACTTCTCTATTAAATGGTTTGTCTCTCTTATTAAAGTCTCTCTATGCTCTATGTGTTTTGTATTTAGCCAGTTAGAAGTTGCTAAGATTTCTGGTTTATAACTTGTACTTTTGACCTCTGGTATGTCTTGAAGGTCATTATGGTTAATATTGTTGAATTTATGAATCATTTTTCTAGTTTTAGGTGTGTGGTTGTCTTAATAAAGAAATCCTTCCCTACCTGTCCCCATTCCCCCTAAAAGAAAGTATAAAATGCTAAAAAGGATGTTGTAAAAGAAATATATTTTCATAGACAAAGTATCAGAGTAAATAATTGAAAATGCTACCAGTAAGGCAATGAGTATGATCAAAGGGGGTGTCATGATTTGGTAGGATGCTGTGAATCATTTTGATACAGAACTTAAACTTTTTCATACACAATAGATCTACTAAAACAAGATTATTCACTATATACTGAAAAGATACCTTTGTAGAAATTTAGGAACCAAATTCTGTAAACCAAGTAATTGACATGTAAGTAAAGCTATTAAGTGGAAATGAAACAAAACTATTTCAGTGGATGTTGGAATATACAATATTCTGAATTAAACTCTCCCTTTCCTAAACCAGAAAGCACATTGTTTGATAGAACTGTTAAGAGATACTAGCTTCTCACATCGCAGACATGCTGGGAAACTTCAGACCTGGGAAATGATGTTATAGTGTTAACTGACTCATTGATTTTTGTTCAGACACTACATATTTGTGATCTTGTTTTCCTAATCTAGAACATGGCAGCAGCTCTCATGAAGGAACACTTGTTCCTTGCTTTTCTAGACCTTATATTTTAGCAAGGAGGTAGGAAATGATAAGTAGTTTTACCGTGGCGTTCTGTTATAGTTGTGGTAAATGCCAGGGAGGGTTGGCGTAATCTTAACAAATGTCTTGGAATAAAGAGATATTAGCTGGTCTCTGGATGAGACAGATGCAGATGAAGGCAGCTGAAGAGATGAGGTGAACGGTCTGGAGTGGTGGGAAGTCTGTGAATCTGTGAGGAAGAGAAGAGAGCTGTGGCCCAGGCGGCCAGGGGGTCCAGCTCCAGAGGACGCCTGAAGGTGAGGTCATGGCCTTCTTAACTTTAGGGAGCTAAACAGGGGTGCTGCAAAATCAGATCTGCATTTTTGAAAAGACTGGTAGTTCAGAGTAAGAACTAGATAAGAGACACAAGAAGAGATATGTAGAGGTAGCTAATTGATGTTATCCAACTCCATCTTTACTAAATGAGAAGCTCAAGGATGTCTCATAAAGGAGATATTCTTTGGGATGTTGGGCTACTTTGCAACATGCGTGACAAGCACTGAAAACATGACTAGTCTAGTATGGCAGTGGCCTTCTGGGTGACATTGACAAGAACAGTTTCATGGGAGAGACTAGACGGATGATAGTAGTTTAATGTCAAAGCTGAGAAATGCATAAAAGTTGCATAAAATTCGACAGGATTTGATATATAGAGTAGCTAAAGAAAGGGCAAGGTGCCTGGAGCTATCACCCCTTTTTACACTTGGTGCCTGGTAGCAATTTTTCACTGGAAGACAAGAGCAGGTCTGGAGTATGTACAACTCCATGCGTGCTGATGGTGATGTTGCTCTGCAACATCTAAGGGGAACGGTCTGCTAAGCCCTTGAAGGTATATCTCTCTCAGAAGAGAAGTCTAGCTCATGGTTTTAAGAGTTGTTTAAGCCAAGCTCTGGGATCCTCTAAGGATAAGACAGAGGGGGTTGAGACGAGGTCCTGTGGCTCCCCCCACCCCGTGGCTTTTTTTTTAAAAACCCTCATATAACACCTGCTAAGGAAAGTATGAGGTGATAAAGAAGATTGAGGACGAGAGATGGAAGACTGCAAAGTGGAAGCTGGTGTGGGGAGAGGGCATTCTGCTAAGAGATCCAACAAGGCAAGGCTGGAAGGCATAATTCAAATTTAATGCAGTGCTCCCTGCCCTGCCCAGCAAGAGCCTCTCTGGGGATGTGCTGTGGGTGGAAGACAGATGGTAATGGCTGGAGGAGGGCAGGTGCACAGAGGAGACATCAGAGTGCAATGGCAGTGACTCTGGGAAGAAATCAAGTTGTAAAGTGAGGGGAGAAGGTGGAGGGAAGAGGGCCCAGAGCAGGGCTGGTTTTGTGTTGGAGGTCTGTATTTAAATGCTCCTCTGCTTCGGGTAAGGGTTCCCTTCCTCTCCATTTTCCAAATGGTATCAAAGGACAAAGTGATTAAACCCCAATTCTGAGACTTATCTAAAAGCTATGGTCAAACAGTCTCCTTTCCTAAGTAAATAAAAAGTAATAAATTTATGAACATTTGAGGAAAATAAAAATCTGTGCTCATTAGTGTATCAGAAAATTGGAGGCATGCTGGGTGATAAGTTGCTAAGGAAACTGCTGCCCTGGGTCATGGGAGAGGATATGCGGAGGAGCTGGCTTTGACTAGAGCTTGGAGCAAGGTAGAGCTACTCCTTGCAGTGGAGCAGAGCTGCTCCACACCCTTGGCCAACAGAAAAGAGTAGGGCTGGGCTTTGGGCCCTGGTTACCATGACAAAGTAAGAGCCTGCCAATCCCTTCCCGAAGGCTAACCTTGGGGGTATTTGCCTCCAGGTTAAATATCAAATGTTTCCCTCAACAGAGTAGGGAATCTGCTGGGTTAAAAACTGAGACTCATTATTACTCTACTACATAGGCAGTTGAGCTTAACCTCATTATCTGTCTGAATATCAAACATCTTAGACATAACATGGAACAGGTATTTTCCATCTAGTATTGATATGTTAAACTTTGAGTCCCTGCA
>NW_004524728.1:3252394-3257315 GCF_000260255.1 Octodon degus | reverse complement strand
CAGTATGTATTTAGAAAATCAGAATGACAGGCATTACAAGCATAACCCTACTATTACGTAATAATAAGCTTCTCTTCTGGAGGGTTAATAACCTAAGTTTGCAGACCAAAAATTAGAGAAAAAGAAAAGCTGCAAGGACAGTCAACATTTTGGCCCTAGCCTCTCAGTCAGTGAAGACTCAGGACATAAGAGAACCTATACTGTAACATCACGTAACTCAGTTGTGTCCCAGATTCTCTGATCAAGATTATGGGGCCACAGAGGAAAGTGATTAGTGATGTAGAATGTGCCTAAGGAGAGTCACATGGAGAGAAAACACCCTCTTGGGATTTCACAGAGAGCAAATTGGTCAAGTAATGACCATGACTCATCCATATGGCTGACACTGACAAAGAGTCTACAAATGGGCAGTACAGGGTTTCAGAGTAAATCCTGAAGGGATTTGACAGACCTTTTCAGATACAAAAGTTGCATTTCTTGGTATATAGGTCTCGCTCTATCTTGGTCTTAACAATCCAGTAGAAAAGTATAAAAATGATGTATAAAAAGTAAATCCATATTAACATGCTGAGTTGTAAAAGGCTCAAGTCAACAACTTCTGACATTGCCAGCCCTATGGATAACCCACTACTATTATGGACTCCTGGACTATATTGGAATATTTTGCCGAATTTACGTACGTATAATATTTACATGACAATGCAATACCTGTCTCTGACAAAACTAAACAAAAAAGGGGATACAAATGAATGACCATTTTGTATCTGTATATTCAAAATTGTTAGGACAGATATAGAGCTACTTTCTCATAATTCAATGAATAGAAAGATTTGTTCTAACAGTGTCTGTGGATAGGATATCATGTCTGCATCTTGTACAATGAATAACCAGTAAGACAACAATATAGAATGTATTAATTATTGAAACTGTCCTAATTGGTTTTGAAACTATCTCATTGCTACTTGTTTCTCAATAAGATTATTTTAAAAAGAACAAAACTGAAATTCAGGTAATTAGAAGGCTTGAGCTTGGTTAACCCAAAACCTCAACCAAAAATTTGAAGAAAATTTAAAAAGGAAATTTAGTGTCACCTGGCATAAAGAAATTATTGATTACTTTAAGCTAGTATACAAAATGAAAAAAAAAAAGCTAGTAATTGGGGGAGGGGCTTGTCTTTTCCTCACTGTATAGGACAGAAGTGCATGATTTTATTATCTCTTCTGGCCAAATAATGGACTACCTATAATTTGAAACTAGACCTGTTTCAGTAAATTAATCAGATTTTTTATTTTTTGCAGTACTGGGGATTGAACTCAGGACCTTGAGCTTGCCAGGCATGCACTTATTCTACTGAGCTATCTCCCCAGGCCTGTTAATCAGATTTTTCACTGCGCTGTTCTGTTTTCTGTGCTTGTAGTGACCAACCCTGTAGGTTCAAGCATTTATGAATAAGACATAGGCTGACACCTAGAATAAGTTTTTCAGTTATTGTTATCATGAAAGTGCTGGGGTCATGATGGGCAGCAAGATGGCATCTGCCAGTCAGGTCATCCAGGCAGTCAAGCCACACACACCATTAATAAGGTTCCCTGACAGAAGAGACAATCCTAAATCCAGTGCGTGGAGGTCCAGAATGATGACTGGCTGCTGTTATTCTTTATAATGAAGGACTTCCAAAATG
The DNA here is from genome assembly GCF_000260255.1 of Octodon degus. Classification (NCBI taxonomy): domain Eukaryota; kingdom Metazoa; phylum Chordata; class Mammalia; order Rodentia; family Octodontidae; genus Octodon; species Octodon degus. The sequence goes on along the minus strand of NW_004524728.1, from coordinate 3,255,634 downwards.
ACATATGAAAAATTGTACATTAGATAACCTTAATAAATATTCTACAAAAAGAAGAATGAAAGTTATGCAGTGCTAAAGGCTTACTTTTTCTGTTTACTTTGTAGCATATGAACCTTCAGAAAATAAACCAATAGAAATTTCAGGTGCGTTTTTTTTTTTCCCTCCTATAAACAAATGTTCCCTACAAATCCCTTAACTTCATACAGTAAAGCTTTTATAACTTGTGGGTAAATGAACAGACAAAAAAAAGAAATAAAAGAAATGTTTAGCTCACTAAAAATTTGATGGTTATTGTCAATATAGTTGTCCATGGTATCTGCAGTAGGGTTGTTTCTAGCTTTATAAAATGGTATAATTTATTTATTTATTTATTTAGCCTATGTGTTACCTCTTATGTATTTTTATCTTTCATTTTTTTATGTATCTAGTACAGGATCTCACTACACAGATTAGACTTGTAGTGATTCTCCTGTTTTCAGCCTCCCAAGCGCAACCACCATACCCGGTCTCATTTGCCTTCTAAGTGTGCCCTGGGGCAGGGCTGACCCGGAAAGCTGGTGGTTGAACCCTGAGCCCTGGCTTCCTAAGCAGGCGCTTTAGTCTGCTGAGCTTTCTGGCTGGCCCACTTCCTGTGTACTTTAAATCATCTCTGCATACTTACTTTGCTAATGCAGTGTAAATGCTATATCAGGTATTGTATTGTTTAGGGAATAATGACAAGAAAAAGTCTCCACATTTTCAGTACAGACTCAGTTTTTTTCCCCCAAATATTTAAAATCCTTGTTTAGTTGAATCTTATAAATATAGAACTTGCTAATAAAATAAACCAACTATTATGTTTATTTCATAATTATATTGCAAGTTTTATTGGGGATAAAACTTGATGCATTCTTTGATTATAACTTACAAATTAAAATTGATATAATACTGTCCCATCTGTCCATAAATAGTCCCAGTCTAAAAGCAAGCACCATTTATATATCTGAGTAGACATTAGTTGCTCAAGGGATCTGAGTGGGGCTGAGTTAATACATGTTTATTTGTTTTTAGATAATGCTATAGAAGATTCAAATGTAATTTTAGAAGGTAAGTTCATTTTATAAAAAAGTTTTACTTCTCATATTCAAAGTTTATTCAACAAACGTATATTGAACACTTTTATTTCTTACCTATACAATGTTCTCTCAGGAGGTAGGAGTACAAGTGAATGAGATGGAACCCCTTTTCCAGTGGGGCTGGCATGCTAGTGGCCAAAACGATGAATACAGTTATTACAAGTTATAAGTATAAGGGTGCTTATGAAAACAACTTCCCGTGAAAATAGCTGAGAGGAGCACAGAGGTTGCCTTAAACAGGAGTCACGGCCACTTTAGAGAGAGTGGTCTGGTGAGAAAGGCTTGGCTGTGGGCAGAGATGCCCTGGAAGTGGTATCTTTTGTGTTATTCAGCTGGTAGGGGGGAAGATTTCCTCTTTTTTGGGAAGTGAAGGGATAGTTTCTAAGAAATGGTACAATGAAAATAGTTGTATATACTAAGTAGTGACACTTCATTCAACTGAGGTTTACATAGTTTTTTTTTTTTCTTGTTTTACATGTATTTGGTTGTTACAGGGTCTCACTACTGAGCTTAGACTCGTGGTGATCTCCTACTTTCAGCCTCCCCAGCACTGGGATCACAGGCATGCACCACTATGCCCAGAGTGCGGCCTGCTCAGCCCACACTTGGGGTGGGGCTGGCTTGGCATGTGGTGCGGGGGATCGAACTGTGTGCGTAGTCTCTGCTCTTGTCTGAGCTTGCCTAAGCAGGTGCTTTAGTCCACTATTTTGCTGGCCCTTACATGGTTCTTAAAAGTTACAAAATTCATGTATATTATTATATTATGTTTTATTTATTTATTTATTTATTTATTTGGTATAGGGTCTTGCTACACAGTTCAGACTTGTATTGATCCTCCTGTCTCATCCTCCCAGAGCTTGGATTATAGATGTGTGCAGGGCCAACACGGTGTGTGGTACCAGGGATCAAACCTGAGTCCTTGCATTGCCAGGAGGCACGTAGACCACTGAGCTGTCTCCCCAGCCCCATGTATATTATTTTAATTGCTCCTCATAGTAGACCTGAAGGAGGAGATCAGATAAAGATCCTTGTGCTAATTTTTAAATGATAAGCTGAAGCTGGAGTGAGGCCAGTCTAGCCTCTGTTCCATGGGTCCAGTGGCTGAGCCAGCTGTAGCCTTGGGTCCTGGAGCTGATAACGTGCGAGCTGTATGCTTTCACAGTTGCAGGCTGCCACCCAAAGCATGAAATAGGGAGACCTTTGCTCATGGAATAACTCCTGGCATTTGTAGGAGCAGCTAGTTGTTAGTTTTCAGGTTAAATGATAGCTGTGTTTTCCCTGTGTTGGAGATTGAGCACAAGTGCTACATCACTGAGCTTTTCCAGGTAAATGTTAACTGCTTTTGAGCTTTGTTTGGCAGACTAGATAATGGTCTACCATATTTTATGTATTTAGTACAGGGTCTACAGGGTCTCATTACACAGATGAGATTCATGGCAGTCCTCCTGTTTTCAGCCTCCCAAGTGCTGGGATTACAGGTGGGCACTACCACGCCCAGTCTGATAATGGTCCCAGTCTGATAATGGTGCAATTTTAGAAATGGTGGAAGGTAGATGTGGAGAGAATGGGGGAAGAATAAATTTGCCTTCCTTGTTAACCTAGCCAGGGGAGAGACCCCTGCAGTCGGTGCTGTGGCTCCCTGTTTGCTGCAGGATTTAACTCCATGGAGCAGGGGTGGACTGAGTTGAGAGTTTCTCCCACCTCCCATTGTGCACTTCCATATAAGCAATATTAATTTTGTGAAGAATATTTGAGAGTCACAAAGTCAGAGTGTTAGAAACCCAACTCCCCAGGAAGAGCGTCTTCTAACCTCCCCTCAGTGTTTTATGTAAAACAACCAACATCATCTGGTACGATTTGATCCCTACTTTCTGGGATTGGGCACAGATTTTGTTTTTCTCCTGATATTTTCAGGTGTGTTGAGAAGCTGTGAGACCACTGAGGGAATTCTCTGATACACTGTGGGGGCTCTGGGCTATGTACTTCAAGCCTACTTGAAGCTTCTATGATGGGCTTTTCAGTTCCTGAGTGAACCAAGATTATTTATTTATTTATTTATTTATTTATTTATTTATTTTGGTGGACCTGGGGATTAAACTCAGGTCCTTGCCCTTGCCAGGGAACC
>NW_004524728.1:3237935-3252294 GCF_000260255.1 Octodon degus | reverse complement strand
CCAAGATTTTTTTTTTTTAACTTAAAAAAAAATCTTTTATTTATTTGGTATAGGGTCTTGCTATGCAACTTGGATTTGTAATGATCCTCCTGTCTCAGTCTCCCCAGTGCTGGCATTACAGGTATGCACCTCATGCCCAAACCGGTGCCCAGGGTTCCAGGGCCAGCATGACGTGTGGTACTGGGGTTCGAACCTGGGTTGGCAGCATGCACTTAGACTGTTGCGCTCTCTTCCCAGCCACAAGATTCTTCATCTTTCCACAACTGCTGGCCTCCTCTTCCCTCATCTTTACTTGTCAGGTTGTATCAGTACAGCTCTGGATTCGGAAAGCAAGAACACAGAACCCATTATTGAGTTCTGTGTAAAGATGATGAGCAAATTAACTAGGACTTTCGGGGGAGTTTGGATTTTATGTCATAAAAATTTATGGAAATACTTAAAGTTCAGTACAATTGTGCTTAAGTTTTGAAGAATTACTTTTGCTCCAACCTGCTATAGAATGGATTGGCTAGAATGAGAATGGAGGAAGGAGCCACCTGTAGGGGAAATAATGGTTGTGTCCTAGAGTGAGATCTTAGCTTGGAAAGGGGAGGGAGAGTGTTAGATTGGAGATTTTTTTTTTTTAAGAGACAGGGTGTCACTATGTAGCCCAGGCAGCAGGGAACTCAAAGCAATCTTTCTGCCTCAGCCTCTCTAGTGCTGGAATTATAGCTCCACATTTTTTTTAAATGTGGATTTTTGTTTTTTTTCTTTTTCTTCAAACCCAGAGCTTTTCTCATGCTTAATGAGTTTTCTGTCATTGAATTCTGTTTTCTGTCATTAAAATTTAAATTGATGGATTTTTCTAGTGCTTGTGAAGCAAAAGACAAAAAAAAAAAAGAAGAAAGAAAAGACAGATTAGGTGGATTCAGGGCAGTATCATTAGAGGTCATTGTGAAACCAAGAGAGGGGATAAAAGGGATGTTTGGTTTGCATAATATCCAGAAAATGGGGCCATTTACTGAGAAGAAACACGGGCATTTTAAGTTTAAAAATTCCATGAGATATCCAAGTAAAGGTATTAAGTATAGAGCTAGACATGCCACTGTCAACTGATTGGGCAACATCTGAGACAGATGGGAATGTTTGCGATCCATCATCTCGGAGAGTGGAGAGGCTGTCCGAGGACTGATGTTGGCGAGGGATTCCAACATTATGAAGTTGAATGGAGGCTAAACAGCCAGTGAGTCAGGAGAAAAATAGGCCCAGAAGAAAAGATGGGGCACGCTGTATCTTGCTGAGTGGCCCACGGGCCCCAAGCCTGGGAAGTGTCCATCATGTGTGGCAGCACCGAGAATGTGGCTGCCCTTCCTAGAAGCCGGTGGACCAGTTGGTGAGAGAGAGACAAAGCCATGCTAGCTGAGGTGAATTAAAAAGATCTAGGGGTAGAAGAAGCAGGCCATGTGTATTAAATAGGCAATGACTTGAGGTTGTGCTGACATGACTAATTTGCCAAAAATTTTATGAGGTTAAAAATGATATGAAAATAAATTATATAAAAAGTTTAAGAAGAATTTTTATGATGTATATTTTTCAGAATAAAATGAGATGAAAATCTAATTTAACTTGAAATAATAGCTTTCTCAATATAACAGTGAAGAAAATAACAGGAAGTGTAATACATTAATAGTTGTTAGTAGAAATGTTTGGTTATTTTCACTTTCCTTTTATGTAAAATATTTTCAAATACTCTTTTTAGTGTCCATCATTTTTATAATTTAGCGAATTGTGGCAAGAAGAAAGATAAAATAGTTGCACAAATATTTTGAGTTGTAGAAAATATTAAAATACCTATTTTTGACAAAAGCCTATTAGTGGTTTAAGTAGCAAAAGGAAAGCTGATGGAATCTTTACATTAATGTAGCATTAAATGGGTTGTTAGGTTTGTAAATTTTTAAAAATATTTTTGTTTTCATTGTATTTGGTACAGGGTCTTACTATGCAGGTTGGGCTCATAGTGGTCCTGTTTTCAGCCTCCCAAGTGCTGGGATTGCAGGCGTGCACCACCATGCCCGGTCTTGGTGGCCAGCTTAGCATGCCCTCTGGGCAGGGCTGGTATGGCATGTGGTGCTGGGATCGAATCTTGGTTCCTGCACTTGCCTAGGCAGGCGCTTAGTCCCTTGAGCTGTCTTGCCAGCCTGGGTTGTTGGGTTTTTAGGACATTAATATGTGATATAATTTTGTGGATCAAATAAATAAATTCATCTTTGAAACACTGGGTGATGATGCTTGCATTCACTGGTTGTAATTAGGTTGAAGCAGCCAAGGGAAAAAACAAGACAGTAAAAGTTTCACATCCACATCATTGACGAGTCTTTGAATATTTTGGGAGCTGGGGTGCAGGTAGCTCACAAGTGGAGCCTGTGGGATATGCCAGGACCTAAGTTCATTCAGCAGTATAGGGGGGAAAACAGTTAGCTTGAACATTATTTTTCAGAAATGTTAAGAATGGTATGATTTTAAGATTTGACTGCAGATTTATTTATGTTGTGTAATACTAAGGTATTATTATGAGCCAAAAAACTTCTCAAGAGTTTCTGAGTGTAGCGCCCTGAGCAAGTCTGTGCTTATTAACGTGTGCCAGGCTCAGGTGTGATCCCCTGCACTCCCAAAAGCTCCCTCCCTGCAAAACTTTTTAATAAAAATTCTTTAGTGATGAAACAAGACATACTATGTGTCTTTCTTCAGTTTTTCCCTTTTCCTTTGTATTTTTAGTACAGGGTCTACAGGGTCTCACTACGTAGATCCTACTCATAGTGATCCGCCTATGTTCAGCTTCCCAAGAGTTGGGATTCCAGGCGCGCAGCAGTGTGCTGAGTCTCAATCACTGTCTCAGTGTGCCCCTTGGGGCGGGGCCACACAGCTCTAGGGGGATCCCCAGCCGCTGCGCTCTGCCTAAGCAGTCTGTCCTCAGGTGGCTTACGATGTTTGATGCAGAAGTGAGGCAGAAACCTGTTTTAGTCTGTATTTCATGTGCTTAGCAACAAAATTTTGAAGTTGGTTAGAAAGATGATTGCACAGCAGACTGTTGTGCAGAACAGTTGCAAAAGATACAGCATTTTGCTCTCTTGTAGCTCATACTTTGCTTTGCAGGGATAGTGTGCAAACCTTATGTTTTCATGATCATTCAATTGAGTATTTTAAGTCTATAAAAGTAATCATCATAGCTGATACAGTATTGCTAGTATGTATTTTAAACTCTGGTCAGTAACATTTAATGGATTGTGACTTTTTTTTTTTTTTTAGAAGTAAGTGTTCCTCCTGTGGAAGAACCCCAGGAAGTATCACCAGGTATGGAATTTCATTAAATATATTCTAGTTTCCTTTTTTGCTCAATTTTAAAATGCTGTTGATATTGACACTGACATTATATAGTAAATCTTTTCAGGATAAAAATCCTGAGACTGACAACCCAAATTTAAAAAATTCTGATCAGCTGAACATAATGGAAAATACGTATGTGTTATGCCGAAACTGGAGTAATAATCAAAGTACCATGTGATTTTGCCATTACAGACAGGAGTAGTAGTGCAAGTTATGTTCTGGGGGTTGTTGTTGTTGTTGTCGTTGTTTGTTCATTTTAATTGTCAGGCCATTCAGTGCAAATAAGGAGTCAGAATTAGTTCTGGAAAAAAAACAGAATTCTGTGTCGCTTCTGACATGGTCCTTTTCTTCTCTGCTCCTGGCCTTGCTGAAGGCTGTCAGGCCCCCTTCTGCCTAGCCCTTCTTAGCGGGGGTGGGGGTGGGTGGGGGGCGGGGGATGGGGAATGGGGGGTGGGGTGGGGGGTGGGCCTTGGGGACGTCTTTTCTTCCAGCCCACTGCGTGAATCCCATCGCCTTGCTCTTTCCCTGCGGTTCCTCTTGCCGCAGTCCTGAGCTTAAGGAATGGGAACACCCCTTCAGCCAAAGCCTGTACTTTCAAGTGCATTTCAGTTTCTTGAGCTCAGAAACTGGCATATAATGTCCTCTTCTTACAGAGGCGAGGAAGGTGCTACTGAGAGAGATTGCTTTTACATCCTATCTTTCCCTCAAGCATGTTTCTTGTCACTTCTGTTTTAGTTTTTTTCTTTTTGCCATATATGGTACAATTTATACTTATTTTTCACATTATGCTTGTTGTGAATTTTGTAGCAGTGATACCATTATTGATTTTGGCAAAAATGATTACTTGCTAAATTTAATCTACATTTGCAGATTAAAAAAACAAAAAAAAAATGAAGAATAAAAAAAGCAAAGACTAGTTTTATAGTTTTATGCTGTATTTCAGTTGTCTCCACTTATTTTATGAATGGGATGTTTAGGTTTTGATACTTATCCTACCTTGTACATTTGTAATAATTTGCAGAAACAAATACTAGATTAGGAGACCTGAATTGTTGGTATTACAGCGTGAGTGGGAAAATAAGTCCCTTAAGAAATTTACACGACAGTTAAGGAACAGCATGTATTTTGTATGTAGGAAAGATAGTCAGGATAGATGAAGTTAATAGGTGTGCCCACTTTTGTACTAGCTTTTGTGTTTTTATAGAGTCATGTTTGATAGGGTACCCATTTCTGTCTGGGTTTTTTTTTTGTTTTGTTTTGTTTTTTTTGGTTTTGTTATATTTTTTTCCTTATTCTGACAGGGTCTTGCTATGTAGTTTATTTCTTTACTTATTTATTTATTTTTCGCTATGTAGTTTAGGCTGGCCTTGATCTCACTGTGCAGCCCAGGCTGGCCTTGATCTCATGGCAATCCTCCTGCTTCAGCCTCCCAAGTGTGTTCCTGTCTTCAAGAGGCAGAAGAAGTTATAGAATTCATATTTGAATACTGTTCTATTCCTTTAAAGAAATTTTAAAGTATTTCTAGGAATGAGTTTGTATAGGATTAATCTTTTTGTAGTTATAGTTGATATTTTTAATACTAACCTAACGATTGTAAAGAGATGAGAGATACTATTTTTTAACCATAAATAGCTATACATTTATTTCAGTGGTTTGAAAACTGACCCTGTAAATTTCTTTGGCTATAAAAATAAAGCACTCAATGGTTAGACATGCAATAGTTAACAACCACAACCAAAGCACATAAAAATGAATGTTTGGTTAGCATGCATAATATCTGACATAAGTGGTGGCTATGGGTATTATTGTCTAATAATTAAATTGTCTGATCTATGAGGTAGATCAAGGGAAGTTAAATTTTGAAAATTCATCAAGAAGTTGTAACCCATAACATGGTGCTATAAAAATTTGTCTGAATTGCTACACAGTTATAATTTGACATTACCAAAAGAAAACATAAGGCTGATAGTCAACAGTACTTATATTTGTTTTACTGTTAATATTAGTATAGCTTTATATTATAGTTTTTACTACTATGAAAAATAATATTCATAGATGTATATTAGTGGTAGTTCTGTACAGTCGCTTGACTGCTTATCAGTGCGTATGCATGTATCTGACTGCAGGAGCACCCACTGCTGACCTGTCTCCTCACTACTTTTTAGTAATTAAAAGTTTTTCATTCCATAGAAAACTGAGGATTTCTGCAAAATGCTGGATATTATGCCAGTTTTTCCTGGCCCTTGGAACCAAATTGATTAATTTTTCTTCCCTAATCACTCAAAGGCTAAGTTATACCATTTTCTAAAGTTCATAATAATACTGTATCCTAATCCTATGAGCGCGTTATCACCATTGTAACCAGCCACACGGTAGGAGACGGTGATGACCAATAACTGTTCAAACATATTTCGTGAGTTAAACTTTAATAGTCCCAGAGCTCCAAGAGGTAGGCACTCCATTAATCCATTTTGCAGATGAGAACAGTGAGGCCCAGCAAGGCAGTCAAAGCCTCCCAGGGATACAGAGCTGACAAGTGCAAGTGGGACTGAGCTTCGCATTGTGGGTGCACCATTCACACTCTTAACTATTGATATCTGCAACATGTTAAATAAATGAAGGTTCAAGAACTGATGAGTTTCAGAGTTGTTTTGGTGGATAAAATGATACGTCTCATACTCTTTGGAGTCTTTCTGTAATACAAGAGTTCATCACTTAGGATTCTGAAAGATTAATTTGGGATTTTTGGTAGAAAGACAAACTGTCCAATAATTTAAATTTTGCATCTTCCTTTTGTACTTACAAATTTATGAAAGCCCTGTGACTAGATATTTGGTAAGGATGTAGAATATGAATCCTAGTAATTGATCATTCTGATGTTAAAAGTTAATGACTTTGAAATACCTGATTCTTAGAATTAATTTTGAAATGACTACTCCTTGAGATAAATTGTTATTTTTCTCTCCAAATTAATGTTTTTACTTGAAGTTATATGGTATATTTCTAGCAATATAATAGCATACATATACATGGCAAAATTGAGTGATTTTTGTTTCAATCAGATTTTATTGGTGCATTTTAGATACGCATAGTGATCACATTCAGCATAGAGCATTTTTACCTATCCATGATACAATTCTTTTTCTTTTCTATTCCACTACAATTGAGTGACTTATTGAAGGAGTTATTTTACTCTAAATTTCATAACAATACTGCATGCTAATCCTATGAGAACATTATCACCATTGTAACGTCACACAGTAGGAGACAGTGATTTATGTGAAGGAATTATTTATACAATTCATTAGAAAAAAAAAATCTGCCAAATAGTACTTAAGACTGTATGACTTGGGGGTTTTCTAGCTACCTTTCTGTCTTACCATGCCAATAAAGAACAACTATAAAGTTAATTTTATATATTATTGCTACCTGGAACAGAGATATCTCAGTATCATGGTTTCTGGGTGATTCTGTCGCTCCTGGGTCTGAATTGGAGATAACACTCGCAGTTCTGGCGTGACTCGCATTCATTCCAGCAGACAGCTTCCTTCCACTGCACCATCTGGACCTCCCATTCAGGCCTTCCTCTCACCTGGCATTCATTCATTCACTCATTAATTCATTCATTTTCACCCAGCATTTTTAAACGATAATATTCGTGTCAGAGCTAGCTTTAGGCTGGCAGCTCTGGAAGTCCAAGTCAGTGACAGAAAGTGACTTCATGCTCATAAGAGCTCGTATTAGCTAATTTCTTGTTGCTGGGACAAAACACTCAATACCCACAATTTATTTTAGTTCACATTTTTAGAGGCTTCCATCTTTAGTAAGTTTTCTCTAAAGAGAGCAGCATGGCATTGAATTAGTCCATGGTTTGGAGACAGGAAGAATTCAGCACCAAGCCTTCTTTTCTTTTTTTCATTTGTTGAGGCCACAAGCCTATTGGATAATGCCACCCACACCCGGGGTGGGCCTTCCCGTTACCTACACCCAGAGCTGTGCTAAACCAATGTGTTGATTAATTCATTTATTTCATTCCTAATCCAGTATTACACACCTCTTCCCAAAGGCCGTATCAATCAGTGCATGAGGGTGTGGGGGACATCTAGATTCAAGCCATAACAGAACTAATTAATTGTTATCAAGTGCTAAAATGCACATTGTTTTTAATTGTTCACTTATTCAAGAAGTATATATATTGAACAAGTACTGTGGTATAGACTTGGCACTGACCAACGAAATGATGTCATTGACAGTGTAGTTCTTGTCCTGAGGCTGTAACGTGGAGTGAAGCAAAACAGTGTGATGGCATCCTATTTTCAGAGTGGTGCACAAGACAGCTCTCAGTGGAAGGGGATACACCCGACTTAGGGGCAATGGGACAGTGTGAGAACAGGCTTTCCTCACGTCACTGTGCTACTATTACCTGAGTTCTGAGCCATAGGTAGAAGATACAGGGACGTGTGTGAAGCAAATGCTTATTGAGGAGGAATTAAAATAGGAATGTAGGAAGACAGTGAATGTAGGAAGATGGTGAGGGGAAGGAGGCAGGCTTCTCAGTGTCTTTTATACCATATTTCAAAGTTGGATCTAAGCCTAAGAGTAACAGGAAGCCACTGGAAATTTCAAGCAGATAAGTCACAAGACCAAATCCAGATTTAGCAAAGGGGGTAGAGACAATGAAGGAACTGCAGTGCTAATCTAAGTCCAAATGGTGGGAGCCCGACTGGTAGAAGGAGTGGAAAGGAGCGTCCTTGTCATAACCGTTGGCAGGGAAATAATTTGATGGGAGAGCAGTCAAGATTGATTCTTGCATTTCTGCCTTGAGTGTTTGCGTGGGAAGGATGAAACCTTAATGGAAACGCAAAATGCAGGAGGGACAGAGGGCAGCAGGAGAGAAGCCAGGCCTGGCTGTGGAGATGTTTTTCACACTCTAGTGAACCATTTCTGAGTGGAGCCTTTAAGTTGGAGCTTATATTTAAATTGTTGAAATTGCAACTGAACTTTTACTTTATTTGCTTTTAAAATTCTATTTATAAATATTTATATATTTATTTATTTATTTGATACAGTATCTCGCTACACAGCTCAGACTTGTGGCGATCCTACTGTCTCAGCCTCCCCAGTGCTGGGATTACAGTCTCGGAGGCCGGCACAGTGTGCCTGGGGTTCTGGGGCCAGCTTGAAATGCAGGGATCAAACTCGGGTCCTTGTGCTTGCTAGGCAGGCACTTAGACCACCGAGCTAGCTCCTCAACTTTTTTAAGAAAACTTTTATTTTACTTTGAACAACTTATTGTCTCGCGGTATTTCAGAAATATTCATACCTCTCAGTCTAGCTTATTGTTAAATTCTAAGAATCTGAAGCCAAGCTCATTTAAGTTTCCTTTCTAGTGAGGTACACTTTGCACACTAGAAGATGCTCACGTGTGAACTTTTCCGTGTCTCTGCGGCTAGCCTCCTACTGCCACTCAGCCCAAGCTGTGGGACGTGAGAGCTGCTAACGTGCTCCTCTCAGTGGCACTGCCCCCAGCCGGAGGCCACTCCTGCTCTTCCCTGTCATGTCTAGACTGCTTTTATCTGCTTCTGAATTTATTGTAACTAAGTAATGGAACTCCCTTGTCCTGATTTTGTGATTAGTTCCTCACATCTTATTGTTCAGCATTTTATTTGTAAGTTTCATTTACCTTGTAAGGCATAGTAATTAGGTGTTATTCATCACTGTGTTTTGTAAACATACTGCAGTGTTTTATTTTGTTAGCTACTATGAAGAAAGATACTGTGTTTTTGTACACATCTTTTAGTGTATGTAAATTCTAATTTCTCTTGAATATATATCTATATATCCATATACATAATTTCTGTTTACAGTAACATAAAATATTGATCAAAAACATTTTTTGGCTTCACACATAGGTAGGTAGAAAGGAAAGAGAGAGGGAAGAAAATATGATTGTCTTAAAATACCTGAGACTGAGTAATTTATGAAGATGAAAGTTCATTTAGCTCCCAATTCTGGAGACTGCGGAGTCTAAGAGTGTGGTGCAGCAGCGTCTTGGTACCTGTTCCGGACTCTGTGCTGCACAGAAGCCCTGCTGAGGGCAGCATGTGGTGACCGAGCGCGCCAGCTTAGCCCTCTCTCCATCTTCTTACATAACTCCTCGGGCCAGGCATGTAGCTCAAGGCGGGGATACAGCTGACGTGGCATTATAGCTAAAAGCTGGAGCCTCAGCACAGTAGCACAACACCTGCCTAGCAAGCACAAGTCCTAAGTTCAGTTCCTGGAACCAAAAAAGACTCTAGTGTCACCATAAAGGCCCAAACTTTGGACTTCATCTGATCCTAATTACCTCCCAAAAGGTCCACTTCCAAATTACATTAATATGAATAAAGCTTTTGATTAAAATTTCAACACAAATTTCTGGGGCATATATTCAAGTCATAGAAGTAATCCAGCTGTAGAAATTAAATATTCATCTGTGCCAGCTTTTTTAATACAATATTATAACATAAATGCAACACTGTAAGTATAAAATAAGCTAGATGCTAAAGTTGGGATGAAACTACTGAAAAAGCTGGGTCAGAATAAATTTTACTTCCTCTAAAACATGCCAGACTTATGTTATCAATAACATTAAATGCTAAAGGAAATTCATTAAATTAATATATCTTAAATACAGCTTACAGTGCTCTTGAAAATTTGTCCTGTATTTGTCAAACACCGTACTAGATTTTTAATTAATTAATTAATTGATTGATTTTTTTAATGTATTTGGTGCAGGAATCACTGTGCTGCTCAGACTTGTAGTGATCCTCCTGTTTTTAGCCTCCCCAGCACTGGGATTATAGGCTGGTCTTGGTGGCTGGCTCAGCATGCCTGGGGGCAGGGTTGGTGCAGCATGTTGTGCTGGGGATTATTTAATTTATTTTTTATTAATATTTCAAAGAACTTTTTTTGTTTAAACTCATGCTTTGAACAGGCACTCGTCTTTCTTTAAAATTTTCATCATCTAAGAAAACCACAAAATTTTCATTATTTGCCTACATACATGGTTTCATTATATTTTTTTATTTTTCATCTTTTATTCAAGTTTTAATGAGAAAACAAAATAGCAATGAAAAATTTCAAAACACATTTGGAGGACAGTTACAGTAAATACATTGCAGGATTGATTATTCTTAATAACGAAAATATTGGTGAGAAAAATTAATGCTTCTGTTTCTTAAAAGTTTTAGATTCTTTGATTGTCATAATTTTCTGATGTTTAAAGGGCCTAAGATTTTCATTAGCAGGTTTGCAAATAATCCCTAGAGACTTTTTGTTAATTATTCTATTATCATGTCCTTAAAATAAACCGGAAAAGGTTAAAAAGTAAGCAAATAAAAACAAATAAGCATTTTTATTTGTTGGTGGGCTTTTAAAAAAAGTAGGAATGAACATGAAACAGTTTCCCAGTGTGTGTCTGGTTGGTCCTTTAATTTAGATTTCCCCTTATTTTTGCAGATACATAAAGCTTCAGAAAGACTACCCCTTCTACTGCAGGAGGACCAGCCTAACCATACGCTCCAAACGATGGCTGTGAAAGATCTTGTGACGTAATTACTGAGCAGATCAAGATCTTTGGGGATGAACACTAAAGATGTTTTGAATGAATTGTAGTCCACTGGCATTTAGTGTATTTTTTTTTAAAACAAAAGCCACATATGATGTTACATTCCTGCACGTACTTTGCTGATAGCATTAGCAGAGCAATTCTGTCTCTTCTTTCCCCCATCCTTTTGGGAAATAGCTTCAGTCTTAATTGCATTTGTGTGTATTTTTTTAGATGATTATATTGATGGTGTGGCAGCAGTTGTCTTGTCAGGGTTTTAATAATAGAATATCAGTAATTAGCACTGTCAGACTAATGTGTGAATGCTGCGCTAAACATGATTTGGAAGTGCTCAAGTGCGCCTCACGAAGGCGTGAGGTGCAGATATCGGCACTGATATTCCTATCAAAAATTTCTGTATCATTTCTGTATCACCTTTGAGTATTCAGGTTACAACACAAATTTTGAGAATTTGTAGCTTTCATTAGCAAAATTTAGTATTTCAAAGGAAGTTTTAAATTATGACTAATTTATTTTCAAAATGAGAGAGGACACTAGCGTTTCTTATTAGGACATAAGGAAAAGAAATGACTTGCTGAAGTGTCTTAGGCAAAAATGCTGTTTGGTGCCATAGATATGAGACATATTTAGCTGTAGCCAATTCAATGTCTATTTAAAAACTAGAAAGTCTATGTAAATCACTGGTACATAACATGCAGATCTTTCTTCCTTTGGCTGATTGAGCAATGCCAATCAGGTGTTTGCACGATGCTCTCACTAGATAAGCGCAGTAGTGACTCTAGTTAGATTGATTCAGGATCTATGGAAAGTGCTCTCCAAGTCCGCTGCCTGCTGCTATTTCACAAGGGATGAGCCTTTTTGTTTTTACACTGAAGATTTTCTTCCATTTTTAATGTGGTTTTATTTTTGACTCAGAAATGGTTGTTGCAATGAAAATAGCCCTTAGGAAAAAGGATAGCTGCAACATCATTTTGAAATAATCATGAACTATAAGAATAGAATAAGGAAGAGTTTCATGTATGGGTCGGGGTACCTTTTCATTATGTTACCCCCTTTTTTTTTTAAAGATAAGGTAACTTCTTTAGCTTTTAGGCTAAAAATAAAAAAAAAAGAGTCTATTTTTTAGCATTCTAAGTTATGCTTACATGTGAGTTTTGCATGATGATTCAATGTGTAGTGAAAACCTGAACTAAGTTAGGAATAATAGCAATAATTTTCTAAAGCTGTGATATGGGTACAGAACTGACACTCATAGTTAAGCTCTTCTATTGTTAATTATAGGACACTACTTTTTATAAAGCCATATTTTTATAGAGAAACTTAGGAGTGATGTAGAGTTAATGAATGATTAAGTTTTACTGGATTTTTGTAAATAATTATCTCTAGAACTTGAAATTAAGGATTCATTATGCTGTGGTCAATTTCAGATACTTTTCAATTCCAAATATTTAAGTTAATGAGTTGTGTCTTTCCGAATATGTGCCATATTAGGCAATGTCAGTGTATTTCCTAAGAATAATGTAAATGTCATCTGGTTAATGTTGAGTGCAATAAAATGCAGAAGTATCCTTTTATATTGTCATTATTTTGAAAAACATTATTTTAAGTTTTGTTATATAACAAAATGAGTCTGTTTTATACTGTTTAGTATTTTAGAAGAATAGCATTTTGGGCAGCTAAAATCACAACAGAATATCTTTAGTCCTTTTGGTTACTTGTTTCTAGTAGGTAGTACTTTAGAATATACTTGCTTTAGAATACACTATTGCACTACATTGCTGGGGAACAGATTAGAACTTCTGTGGGTATTGGTTCCATACCTAGCAGTACTGATTGGTATGGTTTTGAGGATCAGAGGTGCTCATGATGAGGCCGTGGGAGGGCCACATTGGTTCTGATTTGTGCTGGGCCCAATAAGAATGGCATGACACGCAGCTGGCCTTGCTGAAGAGTCTAGGAACTTGATAAGATGCACCATGTCTAAATCCAGAAAATGATGATCTTTTCAATGGTTCCATCTCCCTATTACCCTCCTCGCTCTTTCTTATTTAATAATAGGCTCTCCTATCGCCTGTCATTTTTTAAAAAGATTTAAAATACTAGGGAAAATATACAATAATTGTCTTGAGTCTGGCTTCTTTTCATATAACATGATCTCCAGTTCTGTCCCTTTACCTGCAAATTATATGGTCATTCATTACAACTGAAGTATGAGATTTTCTGAAAGATTAAGATCGCCATCTTTTTAGTAAAGTTTGCCTTGCTCTGATAATGTTGAAAAGGGAAAAATGAGTTATGTTAGTGTATAAAAAGAATACCTAACATTATATTCCCCTTTTGGGTATAAAGAAACATTAAGTATGAGTTACAAGTGAATTTTTACTTTCATAATTTTCAGGGATGAGGTGAGCATTTAGTTTCCTTTAACTTAGTGGGTCATCCATTGCTGTAATACCCAGTGTGTTTGCAGTAGCGCTGGCATGCGGAGTGGCCTTTGAAATGTGTTCTTTTTTTTCTGTAATGTTGAGAAAAGTCCTTAGCTACTATCTGCCTCAGTTTCCTTATCAATACAATTGTAACTGCCCCCAGGGCTCATGGGGAATATAAATGGGGTGTTCTGCATTAGGTACTCAAAATAATGCCTGGCATCTAGTGAGAGCCCAACAAGTCATTTTCTTCAGCACAGTGAAGGCCATCTGAGGTCTCCCATGGAAGTAATAGGACTGAGAATAACATACTGCTTTATTATTAGCTATACAGGACACAGTAAGTTAAACTCAATTTTATAGAAAACTTCACCTCAGCTAAAGTTAAGCACTGAAAACCAAAAAGGCCTAAGTGTCTACAGTGCATTTCTTTTCTTTTATATTCAAATATGAGTCTCAACTTGGTCTGTTGATATGAAGTGGAGCACAAAAGGGACACAACAGTGAGAATAAGAGAAAACTTCCGTGCCAGGCCTGGAGTGATCTGGGCTATTCATGCCCTGTCCTTGGTACTGTATAGGAGAGGGGAGGAAGATGGTGGCCCTTCTTTCTGGGAGCATATTCCAGCTGTACTTCCTGAATTCCTGGGGAGAAGAGGGTCAGGGCCTTCTGCTGTAGGATCAGTATGGCTGGTCACATTCCACATATTTGAGACATGACCAATTCATACCACTCCTCCTTTACTCCTTATCCCCAGGAATGGGAAGGTCTGCAAAACCCCAAACTTCTGTCATAACCAGTGCTACTTGTTCTCTCTAGTGAGCTTAGAAACTAGTTATGTGATTTTTTTTTTTCAAGGTGAATTAGCTCAATGTGACTACTGAAGGATATGAAGGACAACATAGTAATAATCCCATTAGAAAAAGAGCTCCTGGCTGGGGAGATAGCTCAGTAGAATAAG
>NW_004524728.1:3214845-3236768 GCF_000260255.1 Octodon degus | reverse complement strand
ATAGGAAATATGATTACAGAATACAGTGAATTTTTAATTGTAAGAAATTATAGTAAAGGACACATTACCATTAATCTCTCAGAATGTTCCTGCTAGCATTGAATGCACTTGTGCTATCAGTTCTGCACTTCCTGAAGCAGTTTGGGAAGTCTTCTTTCGTGACTGTCTTTAGTTCAGTATTGTGGCTGCTTTGGTATCCTGGAAAACCTTCAAAATATTTGCCCTTCGTGGTTATTTTGATTTCAAAGAAGCGCCAATGCCACTTGGTACCGAATCGCTGCCGAGTAAGGCGGAGGCGCTGTGCTGCTGGGCACACGTGGTACCGAATCGCTGCCCAATAAGGCGGGCCTGCCTTTTCATTGCCTGCCTTTTCATTGCATTGCACTCACATTCACAGCCTTTAATCGCACCTTGTAAAGATTTTCACAAAAATGAGCTTCCAGATCTGCTTCTAAAAGTGGCAAAAAAAAAAGTGATTTCTGCTGGTCATTTGAAAGGAGTAGTTAGTGCTTTTTTTTTTTTTTTTTCTTTTTCTATTTTCTTTTTAATTTCTTAAAACTTTTTTGTTATTGTTGTATTTTAACCAATTTTGCACCTTTATGTCTGGTAACCTAAACAACTAATTTGAAGATCACATCATGCAATACGGCAATCATTGTTGAGTTCCTTTTAACTTTATTTAGTGAAATTTTGTATCTTTTCTAACGCCTTTTTTTTTTTTTAACTGTTCTGTATTTTTAAAAAGTGGAGAAGATGATGAGTAAGTGTGAAGTGAGGGGCAGTATTTTGAGGGGGACTAATGACAATGTGTCTTTGACTGTAATTTTAAAAAGTTTGTGTATATGCCACATTTTTTATTAGCCCTACTATATCACATGCTGCGGTTTTCTTGTAGCAGTACCAAGAGATAGGTGAAGTTAGCGTAAAGTATAAAACCTGCTCTTTGCAAAAGCTGAGACTTTGTGCTTCTTTATCCTTTCATTTCTCTTTTGAAGAAACTATGAAGTAGAACAGTAGAATGAACATGATGTTTTGGAATCATTTAAACCATCGGCCATGATCACTTTGGGAACCATATAATAGTTTCTCCACCTCAGCTTCTTTCCTCTAAAAGCCCTTCCCTGCAGGTATCCTGAGCCCAAACAATATGTGAAAAGTGCTGTGCTTAATATTAAGCCTGGCCACCCTAGATTTTAAGGTCAGTTCCCTTTTCTTCATATATATATATATATATATATATATATATATATATATATATATATATAACACAGGGTCTCACTACACAGATTGGATTCATAGTGGTCCTCCTGTTTTCAGCCTCCCAAGTGCTGGGACTATAGGCACCAAGCCCAGTCTCAATCACCCTCTCAGTGCGCCCCACGGGCAGGGCTGGCACAGCACATCAGGGATTGAACCTGGGTCCCTGTGCCTGCCTAAGCAGGTGCTTTAATCTGCTGAGCTATCTGGCTGTCCCTTTTTCTACTTTTCTAGCACCTTCAAGTAACAAAAAGGCTTGATCTACAAAAAAATCTCTTCTTGCCTCAGAGCCTGGGTCAGTTTTCTTTTTTATTTTTCCAAATTGAAGTATTCTGTATGTGGGCAACTTGGTACCAGCGAATCAAGTGGCCTGTGTGAATGTACTCTCCGTAGCATTCCTGACTGCATTACACACTCTTATCTATTGTGAAGAGAGGACAGGAAATATGATTTTTTTAATTAACCTCCCAAATTCTGCCACATCCTCACACTAACACGTATGTACACACGTATGTTCCTACAGAGACCTAAAGATAGGAAGAACTTACTAGGTCTATTGCCAGCTGGTCTGTCTAGAGAATTAACGGGATACTTTATTTGTTAAACAGTAGGCCTGATACTAAGTTACAGGCATAGAAATGAGATAATAAACACACAGTCAGCCTAGTTTATTTTCCATGTGAGGAATGCATGTTCTTTGACTAGTCTAGGCTGGTAGTGGTATCAGTGCATTCAGTAGTCCCATTTGTGAACAAATACCAACTCAGTGTGATGCTGATGCTGGCTGCGACTCCTGCAGTGTGAGCTGGCAGTACCCACCTACATGTCATTCAGGGCAGGCACCTGCAGCACATCAGGTGCCTGTGTGTGAAGTCCCTCGGGGTTGCAAGACTAGCATTCGAAAAAAGGGTGACACGCCCCATTTCTTTATGCACACAATGCTATTAAGAAAATGCTTTAACAGTTTAATTTATTTATTTTTTTTTTGGCGGAACCGGGGATTGAACTCAGATCCTTTTGTTTGCCAGTCAAGCACTTATCCTACTGAGCCATCTCCCCGGCCCCTTTCTAACAATTTTAGAAGACTAGCAATATTGAGTAAGCATTGATGGAAAGTTTTTTCCCTACCCCAGTTTGCCTATATGTCTATAAAAAAATTCAGAGTTGGTGTACATCATTCATTTTCCCTTTTATTTCATAAAAATTTCTAATAATATGTGATACATACTGAACATATTCACTACACAGTATATCACATCTTGATCTTTTACTTTTCCTTCCTGTCTTGCTCCATCGTCAGATACCTCTTCTACGTACACAGAAATCCATCTGTTTTTGTCATCTTTTATTTTGCTTATTAAGTTATTTATACTTTAGGTTTCTCATATACCATAAAACATTCTTAGTATGGTGTCTGATTCTTGGTCACCTTTTGTGTGTGTGTGTGTGTGTGTTTAGTACAGGGTTTACAGGGTCTTACCATGTAGATCGGACTCAGTGTAATCCCAAATGCTGGGATTACAGGTGTGCATCACCACACCCAGTCTCAGTCACCATCTCAGTGCGCCCTGGGGGCGGGGACGGCACAGCATACTGGGGATTGAACTCCGGTCACTTTGCTTTGCCTAAGCAGGCGCTTTAGTCCACTGACCTATCTGGCCAGGCCTCTGACTCTTGGTCACTGTTCAGTGACTTTCATAATTATAAAATCACAAATTTTAGAATTACTTAGAAGTAATTGAAGTGAGCCAAAATCTTGCTATTTTGTAATGAATTTCATTCATGAAGAATTCAAGATTTAAGAAAATTGAGTTATATGCTCAAAATATTTTTTCTTAATTTCACTAAAATTCATCTAAGCATAGGCCTATAAATTAAGATATAGAATGATGATTATATAGTACTTATTTTGTTTTGTCTTTAATTTTCAGAAACAAGTAGAAAAACAGGTGATCCAGGACAAAAAGAGAAAGGTGAGATTGTCAAATAGCCTTTAAGATAGACGTGGAAAAAAATTTATACCATTCTAGAGTGATGTAATTTTTTTTATCATTAACTGAAACAATTTCTACTGGCTTTATTATTTCAATGATGTTATCAATAAATATTTATGAATATCCTAGCTAAACATTGTGTGCTGAGGCTCAGAGAGATTGTTGCGAATCCTGGCTTTGACATTGACTGTGTGTGCGTCTTTGGGAAGCGTACCGTACCTAGCTTTTGTGTCTTGCTTTCCGTTGTTATAGAGACAGTGAGCACCGACTGCAGAAGTCTGCATCTCCAAAGTAGCAATTAAATGGGAATTAAAGTTCTCTTAGTTCTTACTAAGGCAGTGTCTGGCACAAGGGCAACCCTTAGGAAAAAGTGCATATTATTTATTGTTAATATGTTGGCATCTGTGCTACATACTAGGGACTAAAGACACCTAAAACAGGGTATCCTTTTTAAGGAAATGTAGCAAAGACAGGCACATAAAGTTGCATCCACATTAAAAAAAAAATCTTTACCCTCTAAAATTTATTACAAAACCACCACAATAAATGTAATAACTCGTAGTATCTTACTTCAACTTTTGTAGAGGTTCTTTATTCAGAGTGAGAAACTATTTACATTAAAAAGTTTTACACATGGTCACAGAAGAGTGATTACATTTTTATCAAGCATCTGCTAACAAAATTTTTCAGTGATTAAACATACTTATCTTTCAGCTACACCTTTCATTTGTAGTAATGAAAGCACCACCTAACTTGAGAAGGTACCTCAGACGCTGTACAAGAGACCTCACTTGGGGTGCGGGTAAATGCTTGGTGAATATGTGCAGTTGTTGGCGCCTGACTGTAACTTCAGTGCCAGGAAATTGAGAATGAGTCATCTTATTCATGCATTTTTTCCCCGATGAACAGTTTTTAATTTTGTGAAATAATACCAAGATACAGTTCAAGATACAGCAGTTCTTACTGTAACTAGGACTTCCTGTTCTCAAGACACGCTCACCGACTTATTTTTAGCTGTTTCTTTCTATTACTTCCCTATGTGTCTCTAAATAACTTGTTAATTCTGCAGTTTCTCTATTTAATTTTGGAAAGTGTTGATGACTGTGTTGTATCGATGACTGAGACTGGAGTGATTCTCACACTCACGCAAGCTTTCTGCTGTCATTGTCTTGGTCTTCCAGTACGATCATCACCTACCCACAGCAGACCAGGTAACGATAAACACTAGGGAGACATGACAAAGCTTGTGGCACATACCCGTGGTAGCAACCATGATGGAGTGGATGATTCTTGGTACTTGAGACACTCCGGGCACCTGGCTTGCCAGGTGCATGGTCTTGGGGACTCTCTTCTGCTGTCCCCTGGTGGCTTCTTCTCGGGTAATTTCAATAGATGCTTCTCCTCTCCCTGACTTAAAACAGTGGAGGCCACAGAACATGGACCTTGGACTGTTAAGTCTACGTGTATGCGTTCCCTTCCTGATCCCATGCTTTCCCATGGCTTTAAATTCTTCTGTACCCCAAAGTTTACCAGATCTACCTGCAGCCTGGGCCTCTCTCCATACTGGTGTGTCCATCCAGCTCTCTACCTGCTGCCCTCTGATGTTCTCAACTGGGTATATAATAATCACTTCAAACCAGTGTAAAACTTACCTTATGCCCTTAACACACACTACTCCGGTAAAGCTTCTCCTTCACAAATTCCATCAGCTTTCCCTTTAGGACCCAGGGTCCATCCGCTTGCTGTTGCTTTCACCTGTTACCACTAGGTCTAAGGCATGAGTGTGTCTAGCCAGGATTATTCCAATAGCCTGGTAACTGATCTTCTGGCTTCCAGCTCTATAGCTCTATATTCTTTCTCAGTACAGTAGCTGTAATGACTGTAAAGCTGTCTTTTTGAGACAGGGTTTCACTGTGCAGTGTAGGCTGGCCTTTAACTTGTTTTCTAGTTCAGGCTCGCCTGGAACTCATAGCAGTCCTCCTGCTTCAGTCTCCCAAGTGCTGGAATTACAGGCATGTGCCCAGCACCACACTTGGCTTGTGTCTTGTTGTGCAGGCCGGATTGCTCCAGCTGCTGGCCATCTTCCTTGCAGCAGAACCCTCTGCAGCAGTTTATCTTCTTAGTCAAGCTCCTCTTTTCTCATTTTCTTCCATTGGTTTCCTTTCTAACCTTGTGCTGTCTATCTCTCTGCTTGGTTCCCTGGACAGCAGCTGTTCTGGTTTCCATGTCAAGCACACCCAGGCCTCAGGACTTTTGCACTGGCTGCACCCTTTCAGGTGGAAGGCTTTCCACCCCAGCTATCCACGTGGCTTGTTCTGTTAATCTCTGCTCAGCTGGCTGCCTCTAAAGAAGCTTTCCCTGCCTCTGACCTTATTTAGGAATGTACTCTCCTTACACTCGTGTCCTGGGTCCTTGCTCTAGTTTCTCCTTTGCACTGTTGTCACTGTGTGATATATTTGGTAGTTGAATTCTGTAGTGTACATTGTCTGAAAACCCCTTGGAATGTAGTTTCTGTGAATTCACATTTGTGATTGTTTTGCTCTCCTGAGCCTGGCACCATGCTTCACACCCCTCAGGCACTCTGTAAATATTTGCTGGATGAACTTGTAGTAATTTTAATTATTACACATTACTATCAAATAACATCAAAGGTTTTATACACCCCAAAGTGTAGGACTGAGGGCCACAACCCAGAGGGCTCTCCTGGAGTGAGCCGCAGGAGGTTTAAGAGTTGGGTGGGTTGTGCTAGGGCTAGGGCCTGTGCTGTTGTCCTCCCTGAGGATCGCCATGTGGTCCCCCACGGTTCTGTGTGTCTAAGCTTAGCACACAAGGCATCCCCGGCGCTGTGCTGCTGAGAGCCTAGAAATAACAAGGAATGAACATCAGTGTTTTGAAGCTTTTTAACCTGTGATTTCTTCATTTAGGAAGGGAGATACTGATTCATATGCCTTACAGGGATATGTCATAGCAGAAGGATTAAGATGAAAGTAGTATCTGTAACGGATAATTGCAGTCTGCTGTTATTACAGCTATCCAAATCGAATCAACTACTATTTTTCAAATACCTGATTTCAGGTTGTTTTAACTAGTAATTTTATTAGTTGACTTGAAAATCTAAAATACTATGCCAATTTTCTAATTTAGCTAAGACTTCTTTAAAAATCCATGTGATTATTATTATGAAAGGAATGCTATTTTTAGCCTGTACAGTGAGACACCTATATTTTAAGAATAAAAAAGCAGTTTTGAAGCAGAATTAAGTTAGCTTTATGAAACAATCATTGGTGTGAATCGCATCACTCAACTAGTTCACTGGAAGCCTTGGACCTTCCTCAGCATGGCTCCAGGGCAGAGGCGACTGCTGGGCAGATGAAGCTGCTCTCCTGCTCTAGGTTCAGGCAGATTCTAGGGAGTGACCCAAAAGAGGGAGAAAAGCAGTCTCTTCTCCTTTATTCGTGGTTGCCTGTCCTACATTGCTTGAAGAAATGAACCCTTTTAAGGAAAACCCTTGTTTTCTTAACAGCCCCTATCTTTACCTCCTTCCCATGTCTTCATGTATGGGGTTCTATGTGAGGTTCAAACCAACCCTGCAAACTACTCATTGCATGTTAATGCTGAAGGCTGCAATTCTCATGGCTTATTTTACCCCATCAGTAACCTCAGACCAGTTTAGTGGTACAAGAGAGACTTGGCTCCTTTCTGGCCATTGTGCCATCCTCAAACTGTAACCTCATGCTCCATAAGGACTGTTCAACCCAGACATTATTAGCCACATCCAGATAATAGGGAGTGTCACAGAAGGAACAGGCTTCCTAGAAGCCCTACATTTAGCTGACAGATTGTTTTCTTTTTTCTTTTTGGTCATTTTGAGACAGGGTCTTGCTATGCAATTCAGGCTGGCCTTGAACTCACTTTGTAGCTCAGGTTGGTCTTGAACTTTGAAAATCCTCCTGCCTCAGTCTCCCGAGTACTAGGATTACTAGTTAAGCCACAATGCTTAACTGACAGAATTTTGTTAATGCTAAAATTCAGTGTTCTACTTAGGAGGAAGGAAATACTGAATATTGAGGAAAAACAGTAGGCACTATTTTATCCCTTTCATTACCATGATATACCCAACTACTGTCTGTTGGGAGTTTGGCTGCTGTAATGCTGAAAAGGTCATTAGAATATACATATTTTAAGAACTATTCACTTGTCACTCACAGAAAAACACTCCAGTTCCTCATTCACTTAAATGTCTGCGTATCTGCTACATCGTAGGTGTTCTAGTCAGGAGAAGCCAGGTGGAAGCAAGACAGATGGGCACCTTGCTTGCAGTGGCTCTCGTCCCAGCCGAGGGCCTGCGGGGTGCAGGGAGCCGACGTTGCTGTCAGTGCCCCTGTCAGGAGGCAGCAGCAGCATGTGCTGCAGGCTGGGAGAGAAGGGTTGGGGGAGGCAGTGGAGGGAGGGTGGCCTCTGAGGCTTGTGGTACCCTCCAGGCAGTGGGCCAGGCAGGAGCAATGTGGGAACCTATGACAGTGTGCCTGCATGGGCTGCCCGTGTTCCCGAAAGCTCTGGAGGGTTCACCCATCACTGGGCTAGAGGCAGTACAGCAGAGAAACAGTCTGCCTGGTCCTCGGGAGAGAAGATGGCCTGAGAAGCTGTAGCACCTCAGCAAGCAGAGCGGCCACGACAGACAGTTAGAGCCAGAGGCCAGTTCGTGGCAGGGAGGGGCTGAGCATTTTCCTCCATGCTTGGGATGCCGCACCCAGCCTGGGAGGTCCTTGGGACAGTCGGTCCTTTCCCATTCTCTTGACTGATCAGCTTTTAAGCCATCAAATGCATTCTTCCTGAAGTGGGATGGAGAGAGGTAAGCCTGTACTTGTGGCTTGCTGCTCATGTAGGGCACTCTTGTGAGCCCAGCCCCAGCCCTGCGCGCACTGCACAGTGCTGAGCCAAGTTGCTGCCTCGCCGAACCTGCTGGCCCAGGTCAGCCTTAGTCACTTGTTCCTCCCTGGGCACCACCTGAACGCTTTATGCACACAGCAGCCCTCTGAAAGGTGACTTTTCCCGTTGAATGTGGGTGCCAGGATCTCTGCACCTGCAGAAGGGGCAGTGCAGCAGCGTGAGCTGTCTGGTTTCCCTTCTACCATCATTTAAGTTTGACAGTTGAGGTCAGTACAAACTAACAGATGCTTGTACTGAAGTGTTGATTAAGGGTGAGATGCAGGACTAGTCAGAACTTAAATTTATTTAAAATTGTACTGGAGAGGACTGTCATTTTGGGAGTCCCTTATGTGTTCTACTCAGGTCCTTTCCTACAGTGCCACTAACTGAAGGGGAGTAAGGAAAGGGACACATTCCATTTTGGAAATGTGTAGTAAAAAAAAAGTCAATGCTTTGAGTGCATTGAGTGTCAGTCTTTAGTTTCATAATAACAGAAATTGAGATTTTTAAAATACAGAAATTACAGATTTGTCTCAGGATGAATTATTACATTGATTAGTTTTTATCTATATTAAATTTATGAGGAATTACTGATAAGGGGGAAGATGTTATTTTATTTAGAATTAATAATTATATGACTTACTTCTTCTTTTAGAAAGTCAGATTTAATTCTCTGGTAGTTACATGAATCATATAGGTTTATTTCAAAATGGGTCTTTTTTTTTTTGGTACCTGGAGTCAAACTTACAACTTGCATTTACCAGGCAGGCACTATGCCACTGAGCTATGTCCCTGACCCTAGCTAGGTCCTCACTTGAAAATACCCGATTCTTAAACTAAATCAGGTTATTTATTGCTTCCATAAACTTGCTATATCACTTTCTCCCCACTGGATGTCATCTTCTGCCATGTATTCCATATTCTGCGGCACAAAATATTAGTGTGAACTGCAAGTAATGTAATATAAAGACTTTATTAAATGTCAGGTTCAAACCATTATTTCTCTTCATTTATTCAAAACACATTTAGTGCTTACTGTGTGTCAGGTATTCTCTTAGGCACTGGGACTACAGCGGTAATAAAACAGAGTTCAGTTTCTCATGGTGTAGGGCACGAATCTCCTACCCAAAATGCCTAAGTCCAGCAGCATTTCAGATCTGGGATAGTTTTTCAGATTTTGCTGAATTTGCATGTACATAATTGGGTGTAGGATTAAAATCTAAAACAAAATTCATGTTAGTTTCATACATCTTGTACACATAGGCTGAAGGTAATTATTTTTATAATATTTTAATAACGTGCATGAAACAAAGATTCATGGTGTGGAATTTTTCATTTGTGGTGTATTGGTACTCAAAATACTGGATTTTGGAGCATTTTGTATTTAATATTTTTGGATTATGGATGCTTAGTCTGTACTTATGTCTTAGTGTATTTGAGGAGATAGATAAGGAAGTTTAGGAAAATTAGAATATGATAAGCAGTGAAATATAATAAGTATTACATTACTTGAAAGGAATATAAATCAGAAAAAACAGTGGATGACAGCAGGAAGGTTTTGCTCTATCTAAGCTCTCCTGGACAAGGACATTTAAGCAGAGACTTGAAAAGTGTGAGAGAATTCTGTTATCTCATTTGGAAGAAGAGAGTCCAGGGTAGAAGAGGACACTCATAGTCCCCAAAGCAGGTGTGCTTAGCATATTTGAAGCTTGTAAGCAGGTGGTGGCTGGGGAAGAAGATGTGAGGGGAAAGAGGTTGAGGGTCTGAATCACAAGCTTGTAAGGCCGCAGTAAGGACTTTTTGCATTATCCCCAGTGAGATGGGAAGCCAATGGAAAATTGGTAGGAACTGTATTGTGTTGTCAGGGCCTCATTATGGCTATTAGGTTGGAAGAGTGGAAGAAGAGAGACCAATTAGAGGACTATTGCACTGTTCCAGGGAAGAGAAGATGATGACCCAGATTAGGATGTAGTGGTGATGAATAGACAGGGGTGTGTGTGTGTGTGTGTGTGTGTGTGTGTGTATGTAACTGCATTTGTATCACGGACCTTTTAAAATTTTTTTCTTTGCTTTAGACTAATATTCAATATCCCACTGTAGTGTTCAATATTACATTCTTTGTATAATACATATTGTGAATGTCTTTAAAAGGCATTTAAAGGTTTCTTATTCTTGAAAAAAAGTTATAATTAATGCTGCTACACAACACCAGGTGGCACTAGAAAGCAAGTCACACTTGCCCTAAGAGAAACCACATTTGTAATACAACTTAAAGCACAGGCTGAGACAGCTGCATTATGGCCCGAACATCGGCTTGGTGGAACTAGTATCTCATGTGACTAGTAATCAGTGTTCTGTTGTCATAAGGAAAAGAAAGTAGAATAGATGTGAGTAATAAGCCTCATTTTGAAGTTTTCCTGTTTCAAAAATCTGTATATTTTCTGTGAAGCTTTTCTTATAATTCTGAAACCATTTATAACACATTTGAACAAAGCATTACTCCATTGCCTTAGGATCAGAACTAAACTTGGTTTGGCACAAGAGACCTCTCAGGACAGCTCCTGCGTTCGAAATGCTCTTCTTTACCAGTAGTTCCACTTCCTTTTCATCTAGCAAATACCTAGTCCTTGGAACTGAATTAGATGTTAGCTCCTCTGGGAACTCTTCTGTGATTATGCTCCTGTCTTCTGCTTAGCCAGAAGATACGCTTTCCTAAGATATCCTGTGCATGTGGAGTTCTAACACATATTTAGACAAAAATGTTCATAAGGACAGAAGCCATGACCAACCCCCTGTCCTTGGATTGTTGGTGTTAGTGTTCTCCAAATAAAGGACTCCAGTAGGATATGTTTGTGTGCGTGTGTGTGTGCGTGTGTGTGTGTGTGTGTGTGTGTGCACGCGTGCTTGTGCATGAAGAGGAAGCTTACAGCTGTAGACATAGATGTGGATCCGTTTGGGTTTAGTTTAGTGCATTAACTCACTTGATTCTGGAGGCCGGTGGCCTAGAGTCTGCAGGGCAAGCTGGCAAGCTAGACATCCAGAGAAGTAGTGAGTTATAGCAGGAGTCTGAAGGCCCCCAGGAGGCAGAATTCCTTCTTCCTGGGAATTGGTCCATACCTTTCCAAAGCCTGCATCTCATTGTCCTAGGCTCACCCACATTATGACAAGCACTCCATTGTGCTCCAAATCTGCATTCTGTAATCAAGCCAACTTGATATGTAAATTAATCATCACAACCTTCTAGTGACATTTGACCATTATGTAATAAGTGCTGAATAAAAATAGTTGTACTAACCAAAAAAGTGAGGCTAATCATTTTTCCTTTAGTTTTTTTTCATCTGATGGGGATAATACAAGATTGAAATAGCCTAAACAGTGGGCAGGAAGAGCTGATAAGCAGAAAACTCAAAATATGAACTTTTACTGTCTCCCATTCACTTACTACATTCCTGTGTGTCCCCCCCCCCCACCCTTTTTTTAATGTATTTGGTGCAGGGTCTCAGTAGGCAGCTCAGACTCCTAGTGATCCTTGTGTTGTCAGCCTCGCCAGTGCTGGGATTACAGGCATGCTGCACCAAGCCGGGACTGGTGTGCTGGCTCAGCGTGCCTGAGGGTGGGGCCGGCCGGGCACGTGGTGCTGGGGCTGGAGCCTGGGTCTCTGCACTTGCCAAGCAGGTACTTATTCTGCTGAGCTGTCTTGCCGGACCCTTCTGGTTATTTTCCATGGGTTCTCATTTAATCTAAGGATTAAATGTTAACCCTCAAATCTTGTAAATTAGCATTTTTCAGCCATAATTTTTCAAGTTCTTTTACTGTTGTACTCCCCTACTTCTGGGACTCCAGTTATGCATAAGTTGGACTACTTGATAATGTCCAGTGGATGCTAAATTTTTGTTTTTGAGGTTTCTGTTGTAGTTTTCTGTTCTCTTTATCCCTTTTAGATGGCATAATTTCTATTATTGTATCTGCAGGGGCCCTGGTTATTCTGCCATTTTTAATCTTCTGTGGTACTCATCTAGGAATTTTTAAAATTTTAACTACTGTTCCTTTTCACTCCAGATTTCCATTTGCCATTTTTTAAGTTTCTATTTCAATATTGAGATTCCTTATCTGCTCACTTATTAATATCATGCTTTTTCTTTACTTCTTATTTATTTATAATCATTGACTTGGTGTATTTTTCTAGTAGTACCACATATATTTTTCAATATATGGGGAGTGGTACTACGTATATTATTTTCCTGACTATGAGTCAGAAGGTCCCTATTTCTTCGCAATTTTCTTTGTGTTTTCTGAACCTTGTATATGTATCATAAATAATTAACTTGCCTGGACTTAAGCTGAAAAGTCTGGGTTCCCTGCAATGTAAAGCGGTTAATATCTACTTTTTTTTTTTCTTCTAATCAGTTTTTAAAGTTGAAGTCTCTCTGTGAGAAGGGGGTGGTAGTACTTTGTGTCTGCACAGGATAGTAGTCTTTCAGAGATTTGGGCCAAGTACACACTTGGCCCTTCCTTCTGGCATCCCCCTGGATTCTTGCACTTAGCATCCACATTACCAGTTGCTATGCCGGCCCCACATTCTGCCTTCCTGCCTCAGGCCAGTAGGCCAGTGTTATGTTGCCCAAATTGAGTATTAGGCAATGTACTCAGGTAGTACTCAAGGTATTGCCACCCACAGCAGTTTTGTGTGGGGTAGATTCCCATAGTAGTCAGCTGCCACGGAGATCCCTGCTCAGTAATTTTTCCCTTTTGATACTTACCCTTCTATGCAATTCTCTATTGAAACAGGGCTTGCTCATGTGACCAGTAAGATCTTAGCAGAAGTGACAGAGTATGACTTCCACGGCTACTTCCTGGAACATGTTGCAGCTTTTAGCTTGTTTTCCTTTGGGTCAGTTGCTCTGAGGGAATCCAGTTGGGTCAGATAGAAGTGCTCTGGTACATGTAGCAAAAAAACCCCAAAACTAACCTGAACAAATCTAAACAGATCTTATACAACATGATAAATATTTGTGGATGCTATGAGCTGCTAAGTTTGCTATTGTTGCAGTCACCTATAGCTAACTCATCCCTTTCAATCTTTCAGTCTTTTTCATGCTTTTTCTCCAGGTTCCATGGGGCTACCTATAAAGAGAAAAGGCCATCATTCAGCCAGAGAGAGGCAGAATTTATACTCAGATTTTTATTTATTTATTTATTTTGTGTATTTGGAACAAGGTCTCACTATGCAGCTCGGGCTCATAGTGATCCTCCTGTTTTCAACCTCCCCAATGCTGGAATTACAGACGCGTGCCACCATGCCTGGACTCATTTGCAGGCTCGGCACAGGCTCAGCACAACCCGGGATGGAACCCAGGTCCCTGCACTTGTCAAAGAAGGTGTTTAGTCTGCTGAGCTATCTCACAGGCCTTCTACTCAGCTTTTGTATGTCTCTAGAGTTTTTCTTGCTTCTAAAATTTCTCTTTTAAATTTCAACCTATTCCCTACTCTGAATTCTGTCATCTGTTCCTCTCAACAAGAAGCCTGCCATTCTCCACTAACTGATTTGGGAACCCCCCCCCCCATGCAATAAAAGCCACAAATTTATTCTTCTCATTTATAGAAGAAGCAGTTTTTGAAGAATAAACTCTTCAGGTTTCTGTCTTTAGTCATGTTTCAGTGCCTTCAAATCACAATTTGAAGGATTATTTCATTCATTTAATAGAATGTTAATCCTGATACTCTTGAATGCAAGAAAAGCTAAATATGTCAAATTTGTAAATCTTTTTGGGTTCTCTGATTGTGAAGTAACTATAAATCTTTACCTTTGCCAGTTTTCCCCTGAACTAGTTTTGCTTTTCTTGTTGCTTTTTATTATGGATGTTTTTCCTTCGCTGGTTTTTTCTATGGTTTCAGTTTCCCAACTATTCCTTTATGAATGATGCCTTGCCTTGCAAGAACACGATAGCTAGAATACATCAGAGCCTGAATGAATACAGGGGTGACTAGCCTTCTCTGCGCTGCTAGAGAACCTGAGCCAGGCCCACCAGTAGCTCCTGGGTCTCATGTAGGTTTTCTATTCCAAGGTAACAAATCATGCACACAAACATTGAACATAGCCAGATGTGGTGCCGTGCACCTGTAACCCTAGTACTTGGAAGGCTGAGGGAGGAAAATTGCAGTGAGTTTAAGGCCAGCCAGGGCTAGTGTGAGTTCAGGGCCACCTGGGACTAAATAGTGAGACCCTATCTCAAAAAGCAAAAAACAGTGCAAAACGAAAACCTTGAACAGGCTTGATTCAGATGGCTTAGTCAGGACTTGCTAAGTGTGAAGCAGGGGCCTTCCTTAAAATGCTCCTTCATTCTTTGTATTGAAGTAAGAATTGTATTACATGGCTGCAAAGACTCTTGTCTCAAGGTTGCATCATGCAGTCCCTGCAGGCTTTCCCCCCAATGCACATGGCATGGCCCAAATCCTGAGCACTCTGGATGCAGTTAGCACTCAGTCAGTGTACTTAGACCTTTGTCTTTTAGCTCCCCATTGCAGTTGCTCTATTTGTCTTTAGCAGCCCTAAGTTAATTATTCCTCATTGCTGGTTTGCACAGCCTACCTATACGTTGTAGTACCAGCTCATGGCTCAATAAAGGCTCTATTCCTATGCCTTAGTAGCTTGTCCATATCATGGAAAAGCAATGTGTCTGTCACACATGTAAAACAAGTCAGGGGAGAGCTCCGAGAAAACCACCTCCCTCCCATCCTTGCAGCTGTGAAAAGGGGCTATGAGATAGCTGCAGTTAAAGATTTATTATAGTCATTATGTTCAGCAGCTACAGTAGTTTTAGTGGTGCCTAAAAATATACTAACAGTTATTGTCTGATTACTTATAAAGATAAGTTAATTATAGGAAATTTCTGACTCTTATACAAGTCTGATTTAGAGAGAGGTTTAATTACAGCAATTTTAGTGATTTAAATAAGCTTGGAATATATTACTAATCTCAAGCAAGTACAGTAGAGGTTTTTAGCTGTGTTGGAATACTTACTTACTTTGTTTTTATTTTTATTTCATAATTTGAACCATACCACACGACGTATGGTAATAGACACCTGTTCCCACCAGTGACTTCAGACACGCCGCAGGACAATCATGGCAACAATGTTAATGATTCTTCGTTATCATTAAAATCCCATTTGAATGCTTCCCATTGAGCACTCTGTTTTACAAAGCTAATTTGTGTAATGATTGTGACAGAGCAGTCAGGAAAGTAAAATAGATTGTGTGCACACGTGCACACGTGCATGTGTAGTCATGGGATGGAACCCAGAGCTTCGTGGACGCTAGGCAAGTACTTGACCATTGGGCTACGTCTTGAGCCTTAAAATAGGTTTCTCATGAAAATAAAAGAATTAGATATTAATGGTTTTAAAAATTATCATCAGGCTTTTATGTTTTATTGATAGGGAATGTGACTGTATAAATCATGATAATCCACATGCTGTTTTTATCAAATCATGTTCTATTTGTATTCTGAGCAAATTAAACACTAACATTAAGTCCATATGCCCAAGCTAAGTTTAATTTATGCTTTTTCAAAAAATATGCTATAAAAGGTGTTGTTGGTCCATATGGCCAAATTAATTTAAAATTAGTCATTTTCCAAAAACATGCCATGCAAAAAACCATGCTGTGTGTAGTCCATTACAGCTATGCTGTGTGTAGTCCATTACAGCATTATTTAATAGTGAATGATTTATTTATTTATTTATTCTTTTTGGACAGGGTCTCACTATGCAGTTTAGGCTGGCCTTGAGCTCACTTTGTAGCCTAGGCTGGCCTCAAACTTGTAAGGATCCTCCTGCCTCAGCCTCCTGAGTGCTGAAATTACAGGGGTGCAGCCCCATGCCCGGCTTACGACATTTATTTAAACAAGAGTATGAGTTAGTTTGAAAGTGTGCTACTGAAAATTACTTTGAGCTCTGTATAGATAGCTCTGCTGCACAGCAGATTTTATTCTTTGGTTATCATGGTGGGTTTACTGGCATTTGCAACAGTAGCTCTTCTCATGTATCTGTGTATTTCACTTAAAAATTAGATATATTTTAACAATTGAAAGTAAATACCTGCCCCTAGAAGTTCAGCAGTGACCTAGTGCCACGGTCGTCAAGGGGCTCTCTGCTTCGGCTCAATCACAGGCAGCCCACCGTGTCACACTGGGGGAGCTGCGCAGTTAGTCTGGAGGTAGGGACCTACCTCAGTTGATGTCCACCGCCAGTCACAGGAAGAGCACAGGGCAGTGGGCTATTTTGAGACAGGCAAACTACATCCACACAACTTTTATTACAGGGTATTGTTGAAAATGTTCTCTTTTATTATTAGTTATTGTTGTTAATCTTTTATTGTGCCTACTTTATAGATTAGATACAATCCTCATATACACACATATGAATTACTTAGAGACATTTTTGTCATGACTTCTCTCTCAAATCATTCATTTCTGGATGTATTGACCAACTAAGATAAGTATATAGCAGCTTACATTATAAATTTTAATTCATTAATTAATGTTTGAGACAGGGTTATGAGTCAGGCTGGTCTTGAACTATGGCAGTCCTCCTGCCATGGCCCCTCAGACCCTGGGACCACTAGTGCACTACCTCACCCAGCTTACATTATTATTTTTAAGCTCTCTTTTTTTTTTTTTTGCTCCGAATGCCTTCAGGGCAGGTTTGGCTGGCTTGAGTTCTGGGGATCGAACCACAGCAACCTGAGCCTGACTGCTTTGTTGAAGCAGCCACTTAAAGAACTGAGCTAAGGGGCAGCCCCCCCCTTTAAGCTCATTTAAAATCATAAATATAGTTAGTAGCCTAGTCGGTTATGGGTAAAATCAGAGAACTTTTTGCCTTTAATTTTTTTTTTTTAAAGTCAGCATGTGAGAGAGAAGGAAGTAGAAGGAGCTGAAGTTCACATTTTCTTCTGCAGGGATTCCTTTTTGCTGGGTGAAAGGATAGGCTCTTTTTGCATCTTCTCAGCCAACTCTGTGTTTATCCCTCTCAAAGATTGGAAGTGGGAAGTGAGTAACAGGGTTAGAGGAGGAAAGGTTCGTCTTGGGATCACGGTTTTCGAAGTTTCCAGCCCATGGTCAGCCAGTTCCAGGGCAGAAACATCAGGGTGGAAGGGTGTGGCAGAGGGGTGCTGCTGCCCCACGCAGCTGGAAGCCAAGGGCAAGGGCTGGAGAGAAGTGCGCCTGTGCCAGGCCCCGGCCCCCCCCCCACTAAGTAGGCCCCGCCCCCTAAGAGCGGACTCGCCTCCGCCCTCCTCAGTGGATGAATCCATTGGAATTAATCCTTATTAAATTATTTTAGTGACAAGTTCTATATGGAAACAAGATTCTAGGTTTTTATGATCACAACAGGCTGACCCTTTCCTCCACAGCGCGGCATGCCTGTGGCCCTGTGGCCAGTGCTCACTGTGTCACAGGACAGATTGGCTGGAGTCTAGTTGGAAACCCTCGATGCTGCTCCTTTTTGGAAAAAATTATAGTGATGCGTGTTTCTAGTAAGGTGACTTTTGTACTTAATTCTTTGGCAACATTGACTGTACCTCCTCCCGTTTGCCCAATTACTGTTTCATACAATGGATTTAATAAGCACCTACCTCTAAGGCTGTATGTTATTTATCTGCAGCCTTCAGGAGTAGTTAGCTACTGTAATCATAACATTCACTTGCTTCAAGTTGTGCCAAACATGTGTTAAGCTTGTAATAAATTTGGGTGAAATCTATTTATGATGATGATGATGATGATGATGATGATGATGATGATGCCTTTTATTGATAAAAGCCACAATGTGATAAAGCTGTATTTCAGGTAAGCACCTTCATTCTTTGCTCTTTGGAATTTGGATCCTCCCCCCAAGGATCACTGACTTCTTTATGCCTTTATACCACCATTTTGGCAATGTTAGTACTAATGTCATTCAGCGAGTCATAGGGTGGAAGTAGCATTAATTGCAAATTATAGCTCCAACATAAAACCAATGAACTCGGGTGAGCTTTTAATTTCTATGTTTTGTCACTTTGATTCATACTGCATCTTGCTTTTTAACTGCTACCGTGAACCCCATGTGCGTTTCTCTGCAGTGTATTTTTCATGGCATTTTTCAGACAGTCCGGAGAGTCAAACAGTATAGGGCCCAGCAGGGTATGTGTTGTTGTGCCGTTAATTGCATACCTCTATGCTTGTGGGGAAGGAGGCCAGAGGCAGACTGTCTTTTACCCCCTGAGAAGTATGATAATAGCTTGACAGTACACTTCCTGGAGTATTTTTCTGTGATTATAAAACGTGAGTGAAGAGGCTTATTAGAAAGAAAGAGAAAAATGAGGAATTTTGTTAAATTGCCTCTTAGATTAATAGTATTAACACAGTTGGTCCATTAGCACTAGTATGATGGAAATAAATGATCTTTCTGCTATTACTCAGACCTCAAGACTGAGTTTTAAAATGGATCTATTTTGTTTTTAGATTCTAGTGTGTGGCTGGAGGTATAGATTGTTCTTCATCCTGTGTCAGCCTTTAAAATAGCTATCAAGTTTCTTTTTCTATCCATGGATGTTTTTCCCTCCTATGCTTTTAAGTTCCTCCTACCAATGTGAAATCATTTATTCAAAACCAAAATATTGCTGCAGCATAATAGAAAAGGCCCTTGACAAAACATTTAGTCTCAGTTCTACTAGATATCTTGTGGCCAACTAGAGCTTTTCTTTTTCTGTATAATACAGGAAAATAACTCTGTTTGTAGTCCTGCAGCTTTTTTTTCCAGCTCACATGTCCATTTTGCTTGCTTCTTCATGCCATCCTATGTAGATCTGAACAACTGTTACTATTAGTTCTTTTCCACTGATTATTTTGTATATAATGCATGGTGTCCCCAAATCCAGATGGAAGAGAAGACTAGTCTAATATTGTTCCTTTGTGACTGTTCCTTTTCCAAGAACTCTTGGTGAACAAAATAAACTTTATCCACATGAAATCCTGTGTTCTTAATGTCTTAATTGCAAGAGGAAGGTGGTAAAT
This sequence comes from Octodon degus, assembly GCF_000260255.1. NCBI lineage: Eukaryota > Metazoa > Chordata > Mammalia > Rodentia > Octodontidae > Octodon > Octodon degus. The sequence continues at coordinate 3,217,538 of NW_004524728.1, read as the reverse complement.
CTCCAGAGACATGTCTTTGGAAAGTGTTCACATGTGGAAGGTGAAGTGAGGTATGAACATGGTTAGAAGCCGTCAGAGGCCTGCTCCTAGTGGCATCTCATTAACGAGTAAGTTTTCCTTCTACCATGGGTGTTAAAGCTTTATGAACACTGGAGTTGGAAAATGTTTAACAAAAAAAGTCAAATGCTTAAGGGATTTATTGTGAGACTCAGTAGCGTCATTAACTTCCGTGTGTGCTTTGAGTTGTTGGGGTAGAGTCAGGTGTTCAGCAAGGAGGCAGGTTCTGCTTCCTCCCGTGAGTCTCTTTGCTTGTGCTATTGGTATCTCATTCGTTAATTAAACTTGTCCACAGATAGGATCAGCTAAAGTGTTTACTGTATAAATAGTTTTCAATCCCAGTGTGCAAGCTTAAAAGCATGATAAAGGGAGTTTGCCATCTGTTAAGAGCCAAAACATGTGGTGTGCTGTTGCATAAAAATAAACCACACATTATTCATAAAAGAGATCACAACACAAATCATATCTTTGGGGATGACAGTAATCTGTGATGTTTTAGAATTCACCACCTTCTCTCTAAGTGACAATATGTTCAGTAAAGCATTTTGCTAAAGCATAAAATAATCCATAAATATCATGAAATTAACACATGTACTTTTATTTAAGTGAAATAAGTATATATTCTAAATATACATTTAATAAGAAATAACAATACTTTCACCTTTTGTGTTTGTTCGTTTTGTTCTTGTTAGAGAATCTCACTGTGTAGTAGAGGCTGGCTTTTAACTCACTGTGTAGCCCAGGCTGGCATTGAACTTACGGCAATACTCCTGCCTCGGCCTGCCAAGTCCTGGTATTCCAGCCATATATTACCATGCCTGGCTATTTTTATTTTTTGATTTATTCAGGTTTCATTAGGCTGGGGAGATAGCTAGGTGGTCGAAGCACCTGTCTGGCAAGCACAAGGACCTGAGTTCAATCCGCTGTACTGCATGCTGTGCCGGCCACCACTGTGCTGTGCCGTTGCACTGCGCTGGCCACCAAAAATGCTGGTAATCGCAGCATTGGGGAGGCTGAGACAAGACAACCACTGCAAGTCTGAGCTTCGTACCAAGACCCTGCGCCGAATAAATAACATTTAAGAAAAAAGATTTTGTTACTTCTAAGATTTCCTGCTCCAGGGGCTGGGGCGATGGCTCAGTGGACTAAGCACTTCCCTGGCAAGTGCAAGGGCCTGAGTTCAATCCCTGGTTCCCCCCCTCACACACACACAAAAAAATTTCTGCTCCATTTAAGTTTTGGGTTTTTGTTGTTGTTGCTTTTGCTTTTTTTTACTTTTTTTCAAAGAAAACAATTTTTATTGGTGCTTTAGGTGTACATAATGATCACATTCATCATAGGGAATTTGTACCTTATATGAATAACTTTTTTTTTTTTTTTTGCTGTTCCCCTACCCTCCCTTTAGCCTTTCTTCTCATTTACAAAAGCTTTGTTTCAGTTTTTTAATTTTTTTATTTTTTTCTGGATGATCAAAGTAGTGTTTTAATCTTTGCTTATATTCATAGGGTTACGTTCCATTCATAGGGTTGCATGCTGGTGAAAACAGTGGATGTTGATGTGGGTTTTCCCATCTTCAAATCCCTAATTTGAGTGGAGTGCTTTGAGTCATGTGCTTTGAGTCTATTGTTAGCTGTGATGGGAACTTTTGGCATTAAATTATCAATGAAGGGCTTTCTGCAAGCAAACCTTTCATGTGGTCCAAAATCTCATTCCCTCAGGCTGATAGCATAACTTATATTGTAAGCATTTCTTTATTTCTTCACTTCTTGTCTTTCTCCATTAGTTTTTGTATTCATGTTCAATTTTCTGGTCTTCCCAGTTTTTTCCTACAGTAGCCATATTCCTGAAGTTTTCCCACATCACCTCGCTGTAGAGCTACTTTGGGGAAGGGCCTAGTCACACCCACTTTTCATGGTGAAGTTCACAGTCACACCCTCTAAATTCCCAGCCTCTTCACAGAACTCGAGAAAACATCCTGAAGTTTTTTTGGAAACAAAAGAGACCTAGAATAGCAGAAATATTATTCTTTAATTAATGCTGACTGATCAGGTCCCCCATCTGCCAAATGAGTGTATAGTGAAGCCCTTGTCCCTTCTTTTCTCATTTTCTTCTTTTTCCTTGCTTTCTCCCACCAGTAAAGCAAAGCAGTATATATACACATGTGTGATTTATTTCACTTGAGTATGGTCTCAAGGTATATCTGTTTACCTAGAAATGTCTCAAGGTTATCCTTCTTTATAGCAGAGTAATACTCTTAAAAAAACACATCTTCTTTATCCATTCTGTAGTGGATGGACAAGTGAGCTGTTTCTAAGATTTAGCTATTACAAACTAAGCTGCTTTAAACATGGGTATGCATATGCTACTTTGATGTGATGCTTTTAATTTTGGGGGGAATGTATCAAGAATGAGAATAGCTGGGTCAAATGGGACCTCAGATGTAACTTTTTAAAGTATCTCAACACTGATTTCCACAGTGGTTGCAGACTCCCACCAACAGTGGAAAAGGGTTTCTTTTTTTTCACAGCCTCACTAACATTTGTTATAGGTTGATTTGTTGATAGTAGCCATTCATTCTGGAGTGAGCTGAATTCTCAGTGTTTTAGTTTTAATTTCCATTTCGTGAATGACCAATG
>NW_004524728.1:3204176-3214723 GCF_000260255.1 Octodon degus | reverse complement strand
TCAGATGCCCATTTCTGGATTGGGTCTTTGTTGTAGTCAGGGTTTACAAGGAAAACAATTGAATACAGGACAAATAATTTATAGGATGATTTTTAGTAGTCACCCAAAGAGTCAAACACCAATGAGTGCAGAGATCTGTCCACACAGTAGAGACTCAAAGAATCCAGCTAAGGGCCTGGATACCATGGCAGTGTCCTATATGAGTCCAGCTGAAGACCTAGAGCCCATGATAATGTCCTCTGTGAGTCTAGCTGGAGGCTAGAGCCCACGACAATGTCTCATGCAAGTGTGTATCAAAGATCTGTACTGGGAAGGCCCACAGGTCAGTGGTGGAAGCTGGAAAGTCTTTGCCAGCAGGATGAAGGATCTGTGCCAGCAGGCAGAGAGATATGAACTGGAGCCAGGAAGCCACACTAAAGATAAGGACCAGAGGCCTGGCCAGATAGCTCAGTGGATTAAAGTGCCTGCTTAGGCGGACCCAGGGATCAGAGGTTCAATCCCCAGCCTACCTTGCTGGCCCCACCCCTGGGGTGCGCTGAGATGGTGATTGAGACTGAGCATGGTGGGTCACACCTGTAATCCCAGCCCTTGGGAAGCTGAAAACAGGAGAATCACTACAAGTCTGATCTGTGTAGTGAGACCCTGTAGACTCTGTAGACCCTGCACTAAATAAAATAATAAAAAAATAAAAATTAAAAAAGGTCACCTGGAAAGTACCACAACCATGCTCAGTGACAGTGAGAATACTAGTTCTTGAAGTAGGTATAGATGATCTGTTGTGATTTTACCCCTTTCATTCCTAATTGTGTGGATTTGAGTCTTTTTTTTTTTTTTTTTCTTTTTGGTAAGGTAGCTGAGGGTTTGCTGAATCTATTTAATCTTTCAAAGAACCAACACTTTCATTCACTGATTCTTTGTATTGTTTTCACAGTCTCCATTGCATTAATTCCTGTTCTGATCGTTATAATTTCCTCCCTCATTTGAGTTTAGAGCTTGACTTGCTCTTCAATTTCTAGAAGCTTAAGGTTCAACATTAGGTTGTTGTTGTTTTGTATTTTAGGAAAGGATCTACAGGGTGTTCAGGGTCTCACTACTAGATCAGACTCATAGTGATCTGCCTGTTTACAGCCTCCCAAGAGCTGGGATTCCAGGCACATGCCACCATGCCCAGCCTCAGTTGCTGTCTCAGCTCACCCCGAGGGCAGGGCCTGCGCAGCAGGCCTGGGGTGGATCCCTGGCCCCTGTGCCTGCTTGCAGGTGTTTTAATCTGCTGAGCTACTTGGCTGGCCCTAGGTTGTTTATATGAGCTCAGTTTGTTTTGATATGGGTATCCACTGCTATAAATTTGAAGGTCTGCTTGTTTCTCCTAAGTCCTGTTATGTTGTATTGGCATTGTTGTTTAATTGTAGAAACTATCTAGTATTTTCTTTTATTTGTGATTCAGGGATTATTCAGGAGGGTATTACTTAAATTCCTTGTGTTTATGAAGTTCTTGTGGCTTCTTTTGCCATTGATTTCCAATTTCTTTGCACTACCCTGATAATATGCATGGGATAAGTTCAACATTCTATGACCTAGTATGTGATCTGTTTTGGAGAACATCCCCTGTGAAGCTGAGAGGAAGGTAAATTCTGATGTTGTGGGTGGAAGATACTGTAGATATCTTCTAAGTCCATTTATTCAAAAGTTTGTTTTAGTTCTAATATTTCATTGTTGATCTTTTATTTAGTTTATCTGTTTATTTGTTACAATGGGTTCTTGAAATAACTGTATTAGTGCTTATTTCATTTTTCATGTCCATTACTATTTGTCTTATATAATTTTGTGCACTGGTATTTGTTGCATATATAATTATGATTTCCATCTTTACCTCTTGAATTGTTCCCTTTACAAGGATGTAGTGACCTTCTTTGTCTCTCTTAGTCTTGGCTGGAAATCTACTTTGCAAGTAGAATAGCTACTCCTGCTTTTTTTGGGTTCCTTTCACATGGAGTAGTTTGCTGTCTTTCAGCTTATAGTCTATGAATGTTTTTTGAATTAAATACTTCTTGTGTGCAGCACATTTTTGAGTCTTCCTTTATGTCAGTCCATTTCTTTTGAATGGTGAATTGAGACCATTAACATCAATGGTTATAACTGATATGTATTGATTTATCTTTATGTTACTTTCCTGTTGTCAGCCCCTTTTTTTCTGCTGTTTGCTTGTTTGCCTCACCTGGTGGATTCCTTCCCTGGGGATTCAGGGAATCGTAGTCATTGTTACCTCTTCCTAAAATGTCCATTAAAACATTTTGGAGTGCTGGTTTGGTGGTCATGAATTTCCTCAGAAGTTCTTTGTCATTGAGGTATCTTTTTGAATCTTTTTTATAGATTCCATTTCTTTCCTATCCTGGGAATTCATGCTTTCTATCATTTTCCTAAGCTCCTCTATGTTTTTATCTGTATCTGTTCTTGAGTCACTAAGCATGTTTTTCATTGTGGTCTCGTCTCTATATTATTTCTGATTTGATATTTTCTCAAAGACTTATTCATTTGCCTTGTTACTTGTGCTGTTACCAGAGAGGCTAGGTGGGTGAAGTTTGGATTGTTACACCTCATTGCCCCCTGGGTTGCTGTTGCCTGGGGTTGCACTTTGTTTAATCTCTTTCTCTCTCTGTCTCTGTCTCTCCCCCCCCCCCCATTTAGAGTTTGGCTGTATTTTATTGTCTTTGCATTTTGTACTTCTGTTTTTCTTTTTAGTTTTATTCCCAGCTTCATGCTTGTAAATTGCCTATAGTGAGTAGCTTTATTGCTAGAATTTAGAAGCCTTGAGAAATACTGATTCTCAGAGATGGCTTCCAGTTACAGTTAGCTTTTGGGTTTTGAATCTGTTGTGAGATACTACCTCTTTAGTTTATTGAGCATGAAAAACTGCTGCCTACTTGACCCAGCCCCTGGTTGTTTGGCACTGGCCTAAATCATTTATGACCTTTAGTCAGTCGCAGTTTTGGTGTACCAGGAAGAACAACTGATTAGAACAATTATGTTACTTTGGCTAATGTGATACAATTAGCAATAACAGTAGCATCAAACACAGCCTAGAAAATGACAAACTGAGGTGTTAGTTTGTATCTTTAACTGTATGAACTAGATTTTTTGTATATAATAAACTATAAAACACACCGGAAAATTATGTGTAGTAAATAAGCCCTTACTATGATAGATTTAACCTCAGGGGAGAAGATTTAAAAGGAGTTGGGGGAAAGGCAGAAACAGATGAGGAAGAGTTTAGAAGCAAGACTTGAGGACAAAAGAAGATCAAACAAACATTGGGGAACTGGTGCAGAAGACAGAGGGGAAAAAAGAGAGAAGAAAACAGAACAGAGCAACAACAACAAAACTAGAGACCATGTTCACACTCATAGAAAACAAGTAATGGAAAAAACCTCGAAAATAAGTGCAGAAGGGGGAGGTCTATTTCAAGGCATGTCTCGCTCTCACCAGGGAACAACACGGGCAGAGTGATTCCTGTCCCCAGGCCAGCAGTGGCTTTGTGGTGGGGTCATGGACAATCCAAGCAAGCCTGCATCTTTCCTTCCCCTGAATTGCAGGCTGATTTCCGGGGTGAGGCAGGAACAAAGCCCGGTGGTCCTGCCGTGTGCCATCTATTAGTTTCAATTCAGTTGGGAGCCACTAGATGGAGCCGCAGCTGCTCTGAGTTCTGAGCTCAGCTGGACGCTCTCCAAGAAAGCTCCCAGCCAGTCACCCTCTCCTGAAGGGCATTTGAATCCTGTACCACTCACCAGACACTGCAGTCCTGCTTGTTCACTGCTTCCTTCCCCTGCTTTGTCTCCCTGTGGAGGTCTCCAGGGTGGCCAGCAGGCACCGTGTGTGTGCAGGCTTAAGCTGCCCCTCCTAGGCAGTGGGTCAGCTCAGACAGAGGCTGCTGCCTGCCACCTCCTTTTGTTCTGTTGATGTTGTTGCTCTTCTCACTCTCCCCACAGGCTTCCAGTCTTGCTTCAGATCCTTCCTGGGCCCAGGGGACCCACTTCCCTCCTTCTCTTCCTTGCATTGCTGTATTCAGGGTCAGACACTCAATCTCAGAAAGGCTCTTTGCTGCTCACCACTCTGCCATCTTCCTGGAAGTTGCTTCAAAATTTTATTTTCAAGTCTTTTTTCTCTCTTTTACTGTTCTAAAATTTAATGATTTACTTAAGCTATGATTTTAACCATTCTTCTCTGCATTATCTCCAAAGGACTAGACCATCTCCATGCCTTGTCTTTCTGTTTATGTGTTCTTACTCCAAGACACACTTACTGGAATGCAGGTTATTTGCTGTCGCTCCTTAAAGCAATGGGAATAGCCAAACTGTCTGAAAGCAAAATCTTCACATCCTCAGAATAGTGTTCAAGGAACTCCATAATGTGGCTCTAAGTCACCTCTGTATCCCCGAGCCGTCCCCTTCCCTGCCCTGGCACCCTAGGAAACTCCACCAAAGTTTTCACAAATCCCTGAATTCAGCCTCTTTCCTGTTTCTAGTTTGACATTCTCCTTCCTTTGGAATAGTTTTCCCTGCCTCACAGGTCCCAAATTAGATCCTTACTTAAGACTCACCTCAAATGCCAGGTTCTTCCCAAATTGTTCTCAGTTCTTCCAATTAGAAGTGACACTGTCTTGCTTACTCCTCTCGTTGCTGGGACAAATACCCGACACTCGAAGGAAGGAAGTTTACTTAGCTCACAGTTACTGGAGGTTTCAGTCCATACTCAGCTGGCTTCAAGGCAGAGTGGGGCAAGGCAGAGAGCAACCTTTCATGGTGGTGGCAAAGAGCAAGAGCACAAGGGAGAGGTAGCAGCAGCTCAAGCAGCTGGCTTCTCTTCCCACTTTCCATTGTAATGCAAATTCCCTGCCTCAGGGCAGGTGCAGCAGCCACACCCACAGTAATCAGTCACAAACTGCAGAAGCCACCCCAAGACTGCATGAGGCTTTTGGGGGACACCTAGAAACAAACCATAACTTTCCACCCCTGGACCCCCAAAGACTCATGCATATCCTTTTATGCAAAAGACAGTCTAGTCCATCTCTGAGTTGCCAAAGTCCTAACAGTTTCAGCATTGCTGAAAAGTCCCAAGTCCCAAGTCTCCTCCAAGATCCTTGGCAAACTCTCAACTGTGAGCCCCTGTACAAATGAAAACTTAAACACTTGCAACATTCAAAGGCACAAGATAAACATTACTATTCCAAAAGTTACACACAGCAGGATACCTAGCATTGGGACCAACACAAATCCAAAATCCAGAAGGACAAACATTAAGTCCTGCAGTTCCATGTGGAACATCTCAAGCAATCTGTGGCAAATTGTGAGCTCAAGAGGCTCTACCCCTGTGGCACTCATGGTGGTAGCTCCCATGGCTTCTCTCTTAGGCCGGCTTTGCTCCCTCTTTGCAGTTTACCTTAGATGGTCCACATTCCTGGCTTTTCCAAACTTCTGGGGTTTTCACTGAATAGGCTTCTCACTCACAGCTTCACACCCTGCCCTCTCAGGGGCACACTGCCTGGCCTCCCAGGCCTTCTTCTGAAATCAAGGTGGAAGCCTTCTTAACCTCAGAACTCCTGCATTCTGCATGTGCCTAAAACTTGTGCCACGTGGATGATGCCAAGGTCTGCTGCCAGCTGGAGCACTAGCCAGGCTTTCCTCTCTCTTGGCTGTAGGGGTCAAGTGCCTGGATGGCTGAACGCTCTGACCCTGATTCGGAGGAATAATTTCTCCATGCTGGCACCATTCTGGAACCTGGTGCAGCCGCTGCAGCCATTGTGGAAAATGGGGCTCTGTGGCTTCCCCCTCAAGGCAAAGTCCCTGACCTTTGCAGTTCTGAGGCTGTAAAGGGTGGAGACCTGCCTCCTCCTGTGACTCCCTCAGGCCATCATTTCCTTTCTCAGGTTCCTTCCTGGCAGTGGAGATCCTCTCAGCTCCATCTTTGCAATCCATACCTTTATTGGAGCTTCCTTTCTGGCCAAGCTCACATTTTAAATCCTCCTGCTGGGCTCCTTGCTCTTCATTCTCAACATAAATCTGGCCAAAAGCCCCCAACAACAACTAGGCCACTGCCCCAATATTTGGGTGCTTTGAAATATCTTTTGCCAGATTGATCAGTGTTGTAACTCAAAAATGAGGCAGGCTCAAAAGTTTAAACAGCGCTTTATTTTAGCTGGTACCCAGCAGCAACACCTGGCACAAAGTGCCTAAGTGCACACTGAAGTGGGGGAGCGTGGGGTTTATAAAGCTTAAAACCACAAAGCAGGCGGGGGCAGGGGGACTTGGGAAGTTCAAAAAGTCATGGTGTCTGTTGAGACTAAATATGGTTATAGGTCTGGGGAGGGCTTGGGAAACAGAAGTCACATTGGAACTCAAGGGTGGGATGGGGGCTACAGGAAACAGGTGTTCTGTGAGACAAAGCACATATTGGAACTCGAGGATGGAATGAGGGTCTTGGGAAGCAGGAAGTCACATTTTACAGCAGCTAACATGGTTCACTAAGACGGCGCATACAGAAAAGAATGGCGGCACTTTGGTCAGGTTATAACAATCAGTCCACCATGCTCAAACTCAGTCTCAGGCAAAGTCTCTGGACATGAGCAAAATGCAGACAGCTTTTGTGCCAAGTCATAACGCAAATATCCGGAGTCCAACAGCCAATGCAGTCCTTCATCCCAGCAGAAACCTCCCCAGCCTGGTCTTCACAGGCAGGCTTTCCATCAGCCTTCTGGTTTTCTGAGCTCTGACCAGAATCTCCCAAACAGAACAGCCAAAGCTGTTCCAGCACTTCGCTTGTAGGTGACATCTCTGAACCTTTCCTATCTGTTCCCATAAGCCATTCCCAAAAGCTTGTAATCCACATGGTCAGGTTGAGCCATAGCAACGACCCCACTCCTGGTACCAAATTCTGTCTTAGTTACTCTTCTCTCGTTGCTGGGACAAATACCCGACACTCAAAATGAAAGAAGAAAAGGTTTATTTAGCTCACAGTTACTGGAGGTTTCAGTCCATACTCAGCTGGCTCCAAGGCAGAGTGGGGCAAGGCAGAGAGCAACCTTTCATGGTGGTGGCAAAGAGCAAGAGCACAAGGGAGGGGTAGCACCAGCTCAAACAGCTAGCTCCTCTTCCCACCTTACGTTGTAATGCAAATTCCCTGCCCCAGGGCAGGTGCAGCATCCACACCCACAGTAATCAATCACAAACTGCAGAAGCCGCCCCAAGACTGCATGAGGCTTTGGGGAGACAACTATACACAAACCATAACAGACACCATGTATCATTATGTGCCCAAAGCACTCTGCAATTCTTATTTAGTCCAATAATCTTTAACTTTCTGTTCTGGGATTAGTTTACTCCCTCATCTCACTTTCCAATGTCTCAAATACTTGAGGATAGTGATTGCATTTTCTATAGAACTTGTCAGACACTCAAAAAATATGTGCCAAAATGTTTTGAAAAGTATTATTCATATTGGTCTGGAGAATCTATAATTACAAGTTAACATAGTGGGAAAATTTAGATTAACTTGTCAGCAAATATTGTCATATTCTACAATGAAGCCCTCATCCCGTGTTACATTGTTTTGAATGTTCTAAAATAATTTTAGCACTCTTCTTTCTATTCAGTGACTTTTTTGTTGTTGTTGTATTTTCGGGAATGGTCTACAGGGTGTTCAGGGTCTCACTACTAGAATGGATTTGTAGTGATCCACCTGTTTATAGCCTCCCAAGAGCTGGGATTACAGACAGGTGCCACCATGCCCAGTCTCAGTTGCCATCTCAACACGGCCTAGGAGTGGGTCCAGCATGGCAGGTCCAGGGATTGAACCCTAGACCCCCGCACCTGCTTGCTGGTGCTTTAATACACTGAGCTATTTGGCCAGCTCTTCTATTCAGTGATTCTTAGTGGACAATTGTACCTTACAAAATTATGTAGGAGGTTCTAACTCATTTGTTTCAGACAAAACAGTTGCAACCTTTGGACCTTGTTTAGATTCCACTTCAGATTAACAAAACTAAAATAATCAATTCTTAAGATAATCATGGAAATGTAAGCCATGATTATCCAATAAAATAATTCAGCTGTGGTATTTAGAATTATTTTTAGTTTTTTAGATATTGTGATATTTTATGTTTATTAGAATAATTTTGAGATACAGTTAATATAGAATGGATTCATTTAAGGCATATAATTTGGTAAGTTTTGAAATGCATGAATCTATGAAACTCTCCCCACAATCGAGATAATGACCATATCCCATAACTTAAAGGTTTCCTTATGCCCCTCTGTAATCTCTCTTGTACTTCACCAAGGTGGCCTTTCCACAACCCCTGAGTTGAGATATAGCTCAGCAGTATAAATGCTTGCCTGGCATGTGCAAAGTCTGGAGTTTGATTCGCAATAGAAAAAAAAAATGTGCCTACAAGTACATATAGAATAAGAAACCATGTATATATCTTGTGCTTTGAATAACTGCTATGAAGACAGCAATACACAATGTATTAATTATTGTAATTCTCACTAACCTGGTTTTGAAACTTTTATATGTCTTTTTTCTCTTTTTTTAAATTATTTATTTATTTATTTGTGTGTGTGTGTGTGTGTGTGTACGTGTGTGTGTGTGTGTGTGTGTGTGTGTGGCCAGCTCAGCCCACCAGGGGGCGGGGCTGGCTGGCATGTGGTGCTGGGGGATTGAACCGTGGTCCCTGTGCTTTGCTAAGCTTGTTCTAAGTAGGTGCTTTAGACCACTGAGCCATCTCACCAGCCCCCTTTTTTAAGGGGTTTTTTTTTTTTTGGTTCCTCGAATGCCTTCAGAGCACTTTTGGCCAGCGGGAGAGTTATGAGGTTCGAACTCCAGCAACCTGAGGCTGACAGCTTTGTGGAAGCAGCCACTTAAAGGACTGAGCTAGGGCCAGGTCCCCCCTTTTTTCTCTTTAAAATAAAAATAAATTTGATATTTCAAATAGAAAAATTGTATAAAGTAGCTTGACCTGCTTGACATTTCTAGAATGTTTTTCTTTTTTTTTTCCGCATAATTTTATTGGTAAACTAGAATGTTTTTCTTTATAAAAGCAAGACATACAGCTTTCCAAGTATGCATAAAGGGCCAGAGATAGACCTCAGTAGCACAAGCATTTAGGTCCTGAATTTGATTCCCAGTTTAAAAAAAAAAAAAAAATCACTGTTGGTAGGAGTGTAGCCTGGTGTAACCACTGTGGAAATCAGTGTGGAGATTCCCAAAAAGGATTAGTGGTCTCATTTGACCTGGCTATTCTTCTTGGTATCTTTCCAGAAGAATTGAAAACAGCATGCCACAGCAGTGTATGTGCATTTATGTTTATAACAGCGCAATTTATAATAGCTAAATCTTGAAAACAACCCAAATGCTCATCAACCGAGGAATGAGTCAAAAAGGTGATAGTACTCACAAGGATAAGCAGGAGACTTTTCTATGTAAATGGATGCAACTAGAGACCATAGGCAGAAGTGAAATACATCAGACCCACATATGTAAATACTATATTGTCTCCCTAGTGTGAGAAACTGGATGAGTAAATAAGATCCAAAATGTAGAGTAGATATTGTGAATTGGAAAGAAACTGTTCAAAAGAAAAGACAAACTGTAATGGGGAAAGGGGAAAGGAAGAAAGTGGAAAAGAAAAAGAAATATAATTATACAAAAGATAGCTATATATCATTTTAAAAATCTTTGTCAAGCATGACCAACCTTAATGCTTTTTTTTCTTTTTTTTGGGTAGAGGAATTGCGCTTCATAAAAAATACATAGTGCATTTAGTATATATATGCAATAGAACTTCCTTTTAAAATATTTTTTAGGGCCAGCCAAATAGCAAATTTAAAGCATTTGCAAGCAGGTACAAGGGACGGGGGGGTTCGATCCCCAGGCCTGCTGTGCCAGTCCCGCCCCTGGGGCATGCTGAGACAGCAGTTGAGACTGGGCATGGTGGTACCCGTCTGTAATCTCAGCTCTCGGGAGGCTATAAACAGGTGGATCCCTACCAGTCCGATCTAGTAGTGAGACCCTGAACACCCTGTAGACCCTTCTCTAAAGTACAGGGGAAAAAAAAAGTTTTTTTGTTTTGTAATATTGAAGAAAAAGTGGGCATCAGTTTGGGCACACTTGTTCTATATGTTTGGAATATTATTCTCTGCTTGTTCCATCAGTTATTGGGTGATAGGACTTCTGAAATTCTGTGGTGCATTTGTAGATTTTTAATATTCTCTTTTATAGTTCTGTTTTGTTTCTTTCTTTCTTTTTTGTGGTACCAGGAATGGAACTCAGGGCCTTTTGCTTGCCAGGCAAGCGTTTATTCTACTGAGCTATCTCCCTGGTCCCTATTTCATGTGTTTCCAAAGTCTGTCTCTAGATAAGTACCTACATTTATATTATATTATAAATAGACTCCATAAAAGATAGACTCCCTTATTATAAAAGACCTTTCTTTTCCACTGATAATGTGTGTGTGTGTGTGTGTGTGTGTGTGTGTGTGTGTATATATATATATGTAT
>NW_004524728.1:3189423-3202690 GCF_000260255.1 Octodon degus | reverse complement strand
AGCTTGTTCTAGGTAGGTGCTTTAGACCACTGAGCCATCTCACCAGCCCCACTACTCCTTTTCTTTTTTTTTTTTCTTGGCTGGCTCAGCCTACCTTAAGAGCGGGTCTGGTGCGGCCTGTGGTGCTGGGGATTGAACCGCAGTCTCCTGCGCCTGGCTGAGTTTTCCCATCAGGTGCTTTAGACAACTGAGCTATCCTGCCAGCTCCTTTTCTTTTTTCTGATAAGAAACCTATCATCTTTTGTTGTTGTTGTTGTTAATGACTATTCTTTCTGTCTACTTTTTTGGTATTTTTTATTGGTACATGTTTGCAGTACACGAACTTTACATTCACAATAGTTTGTTTCTTTTTAAATCCCATCTCCCTCTCTCAGCCTGAATCCACTTTTCCTATTTTCATTCTTGTTATTATTCTTAGCTCACATGTATGACATATGCAATATTGGCATTCATTGAGGTTATTGGGTTGGCATATCTTAATTCTTTTTACTTCCCCTCTCCCTTCCCCTTGCCCTTGGTCTTCTGCACCAGTTCCCATTTATGACATCTGTTCCTTTGTTTCCTTCTGTCCTTTTTTTTTTTTTTTTTTTTCTGGGAATCGAACTCAGGATCTTTTACTTATGAGGCAGGCACTGTGCCACTGAGCTATCTCCAAGCTCTCTTCTGTCCATTCTGTATTTTGCTCTTGTTTGCACTTTGCTGTATTCAAATGAGAGATACCATATGTAGCTTAAGCTTGTGTTTTCATTTTCCTTAACATTATACTTTCCTGGTCAAGCAGTGGCCGTGACTCATCCTCATGCCAGACACTGACAAAGGATCTACAAAGTGCAGTACAGGGCTACAGGATAGATCCTGAGGGTACTTGACTGACCTTATCAGATACAAAAGTTACATTTCTTGCTATATAGGTCTTGCTTTATCTTGGTCTTAACTATCCAGCAGAAAAGTATAAAAATGAGGTATATAAAGTAAAGCCATATTAATATGATAAGCTGTAAATAACTTCTGAGGATAACCCACTAATATTATAGACTGCTAGGCAGTGTTATATTGTTTAGCTGAATTCAAACACCTTAGTATTTAGATGCCAATAGAATATCCATCTCTGACAGAACTAAAAAAAAGGGGGGGGGGATATAAAGCAAAGATCTTTTTGTATTTATATATACAAAAGAGTTAGGATAGATGTACAACTACTTTCGCTTAATTCAATGAGAAGAAAGAGGTGTACTAATAGTGTTTGGACAGGATATCCTGTCTGCTTCTTGTACTATGGATAACCACTAAGAAGATAACAGTGTACAATGTATTGATTATCGAAACTGTCCTATTATTCAGCTTTGAAACTATCTTATTCATATTTATTTCTCAATAAAATAAAATTTTAAAAAACACTATACTTTCCATGAGTCTCCATTTTCCCACAAATGTCTTAAACTCATCCTCCTTTATAGATGAGTAGCATTCCATTATGTAGAGATACCACATTCCCATGGAGGGGCGTATGGGCTGCTTCCAGGACTTAGCTATTATAAACCATGCTGCTGTGAGCACTGGTATGTGTGTATTGCTGTAGCATGTTTTTTTTTTTTTTTTTTCATTACTGGTTTTGGAAAACTTGATTTTTATCTCTGAGGGGTTCTTGCCCTTCTTTCCTTGTAGAATTTCTTGTAAATTAGTGGTCCTAACCTTTTTTGGTATCAGGAGCTTTTTATGAAAAGTGGTTTTTCCACAGACCAAAGGGAAAGTTATTTTCAAGACAATTCCTGCATTTTACATTTATTGTGCATTTTATTTTATTATTGTTACCTTATAATATATAATGAATATTTACAATTCACCTTAATGGAGCATCAGTGGGAGACCTGAGCTTGTTTGCCTGAAACTAGACTGTTGTGTCTCATGGTGTTAGGAGGTAGTGACACCCAAAGTGTGTTACCTATGTGCAGATTAGTTTGTAATTTCACCTTGCTTACTGTCACTTTGAAAACTCTGCTTCACAAAGATAAGCTGTTGAGGGCCAGCGAGATAGTTCAGTGGTCTAAAGGTCTAAAGTGCCTGTTTAAGCAAGCTTAGGCAACCACAGGGACTGAGATTGGATCCCTGGCACCACATCCTGAGCCAGCCCCACTCCCAGGACAGGCTCAGCCAGCCACAAAAAACAAAACAAAACAAAGGTAAACTGTTGAAAATGGACCAGGTTTTTCAGTGATTTTGCAGCAGTCTCAGGATATTCTGCATGGACTTTAATCCAGAACACATGGAAATTTAATATTGTCTCAGATAGACTTTTAAAGCCGCTGGTCGAAGTTGCTTCCCTTGGTTTGTTCCCACGTGGGTCATGGATCCATTCTTTCCAAATTCAAGGGTGTTTTGTGGTTGGGAAAAAATACTTAGACTCTTTTGAAAGCTGAGTTAGGTGATTATACACGAGCTAACAGAAAGGAGGCCCTCCTGTCAGTGTCTTACAGAGTCTCTGCTAATATTTGAAACATGTCAAAGTTTCCAGTGTCCACTGCCTTCCCCCAAAGTTCCACTTTGGCTTTGAATGCAGCCACTTTATCTGCTGACTTAAACACATTTGTTACTCATTTTGCAGATTTAGTATGTTACATTAGTTTGTGTGTTTTTCAGCCCATTCTGTCACTGAAAGGTGCTGCCACTGCTAACTGTCTTTCTAAAAGAAATATCCAGAAGAGCTCCCATAACTGAGAAACTCAGATCAGCCATACAGCTTTCTAAAGTCATTTCAATTATTTTTTATAAGAGAAACCATGTGTTTTCTCCATCCATCTTCTTCCAGAGCTACAGAAACATACATGAGTTGAAGGCATATGCTTTAGTATGATTGATAATTTAAATATCTTGCAAAACATTGTTAAGTTCTAGTGACACTTTATGGCTAATCAGTATCTCTGTGTGGAGGACATGGTGTAAGGACTAACTTTCACAAGTGACTTCTTTGACCCAAGTAATGAAGCAAGAAAGCCATCTAGTCAAGGCAGCCTCTCTGGCCCCATATATACTGACACAAAATGTCCATTAGTTTTCTGACTTATAATCATTCAAAGTCTTGGACAGCTCTGTGATTGTTGGTTGGTAACAAAATTGCACATAACATATTCCCATGTAAATCCTCCAGAAAAACAAAACAAAACAAAACTGTGTCACAAAACAGCCATTGTTGGCTTTGTAATCACCCTGGATTACATATATCCTCTGCTATCATATCAGTTCATCCAACTCTTATGTTACCCAACGAGGTGCACTTGCCATCATTTGAATTATCTCTTCTAAAAGTTCATAACAGATGTTCTCAGCAGCAGCCAGATTAACTCATCATGAACAGTAAAGGGCTTCTTAGTTTCATCATTGCAGTTAGTAGTGCCGTCCATGAAGGCTTATTTAATGATGTGGTAGCCCTCAATAATTGCCTCTGTTCTTAAAAGCAAAGCAAAACAAAACAAAATGAAGTTCTTGGTCTCCATGTGGCAAAGCGGCTTTGAAGGTCCTGACTTTGGATGGCTCTTTGCCATGTACTGTGCAATGTGGACACTGAGAGTGTGAACCACCTACTGAGCTGGATATGCAGTTTACGCAGGATTCTTTCTTAATGAGTACTTTCTTTTATATGCAGCTTTCTTTTGTGGGCAGTTACAGAATTTCCTGCTCTGTCATCATTAGGTCTTCCTTTTCAAAGCAGCTCTGCAGTGGCATCTTTTTTTTTACTCATCTGGGGTCACCTCATGGGCTTATCAAAACTTTGAGACAGGTGTGGAATGTGAGAAAGAGGTGCCAATTGAAGTGGTAAACTAAATGAGTGGTCCACACAGACATTAAATATTAGATTCTGACTAAATGTCTGCCACCAGAAACAGGTACACAAATGAAGCATATTGACTCACTCGTCACTATAAAATCTGCCATCAGATGCAACCTAATTGCCATTTGCCACTCACTGATATGGTTGATATGAGACTGCCTGCAATTGATTTTTACTGTCTCTGTGCAGTCAAACCTTTCTGCTGATGTTACTCTGTATTTGCAGCTACTCCCTGACAATAGCATCACTGCCTCAGCTCCACCTCAGATCATCAGGCATTAGACTGTCACAAGGAACATAGAACACAAACGTTTCATGTGAACATTCCACAGCAGAGTTTGTGCTCCTGTGAAAATCTAATGCTGCTGATAATTTGACAAGGTAGAGCTCAGATGGTAAGGGAAGAAGCAGCAGGAAGCAACTGTGAAAGGAGGTGAAGGTTGGATTGCTTACCTACCACTCACCTGTGCCTGTGCATCTCTCTTAACATGGTCTTGGTCCATGGCCCAGTAGTTGGGATTCCTGGTGAAAACTATTGTCTCATATATTGTATGGATATATTTAGCAATTTGATTTTATTTTTAGATCCCAACTTTACTACTTGAAGGTAATTTTCCTGTCTTCTCTATTGTTAATCCTCTCTATTCCAGAAAAATAAATGGCTTGGTTTTTCGATTATCAAATTTTAAGTGTGTGTCTCCAGAAGTTATGCATAAATATGTGAGTCTTTGAGAAACTCACCATTTAAGCTTATGTTTTCTTTATATGTTAAAACAGCAGAAATTGGTTACCTCTCCCTTTAGCATCTTGCTGTTGACCAAATCAGCTCAACTATTTGTCAGTCCCTGGAGACTAAGATATTTGTGTTTGAGTGGATAACTGAAAGGTTGTGGTCATTCAGTCATGTCTGGCAACACTCCTACAAGCCAAGCTTGATTTCTATAATGCCAGGCCTTTGTTCTCCTAGGACAGGGAGAACTCTGAAGGTACTCTTGGGTCTCTCCCATTGTGATGATCACATTGAGTTGGATAAAACTGAGGGCAATATCTTTTTTTTTTTTTAAGCAAGGAAAGGTTTATTTAGCTCACAGTTACTGGAGGTTTCAGTCCATACTCATCTGGCTCCAAGGCAGAGTGGCACATGGCAGAGAGCAACCTTTCATGGTGGTGGCAAGGAGCAAGAACACAGGGGAGTAGCAGCAGCTCAAGCAGCCAGCTTCTCCTCCCTCCTTACATTGTAATGCAAATTACCTGCCCCAGGGCAGGTAAAGCATATACACCCACCAAAATCAATCACAAACTCCAGAAGCTGCCCCAAGACTGCATGAGGCTTTTGGGGGAACAACTATACACAAACCATAACATTCCGCCCCTGGACCCCCAAAGACTCATACACATCCTTTATGCAAAAGACATTGTAGTCCATCTCTATGAGTTGCCAAAGTCCCAACAGTTTCAGCATTGCTGAAAAGTCCAAGTCCCAAGTCTCCTCCAAGATCCAAGGCAAACTCTCAACTGTGAGCCCCTGTACAAATGAAAATTTAAACACTTACAATATTCAAAGGCACAAGGTAAACATTACCATTCCAAAAGGCACATAGAGCAGGACACCAAGCACTGGGACCAACACAAGTCCAAAATACATCAGGGCAAACATTAAATCCTACAGTTCCATGTGGGACCTCCAAAGCAATCTGTGTTGAGCAGTGAGCTCCAAAGGCCTTACATGGCTCCGCCCCTATGGTACTTTTGCTGGTAGCTCCTATGGCTTCTCTCTTAGGCCAGCCTTGTTCCTTGATGGGTCCGGCCCATGTGGGAACTGGCTGAATCACCATGGCATCTCCACAAGGTGACGATGAGTCCAGAGCAACTACCTTCCTCTTCTTCCCAGCATTCCCTTCATCCGGCACACCAAGATGATCTACCTCACCGCCCAGGAGGATATCCAATGAGCCCTCAAAACGTCATCACCTCACCTCCCAAGGCCCCACCCCCTTTAGGAACCTATAAATATAGCTGCCTTCCACTGTTTGGGCCCGAGGGTTTCCGTGAGTCTTTCCTTGTGGTCCTCCCATGTCCACAATAAAAGCCTTTTTTATCTTTTCTGTCTCTTTGCTGCACCACCACCATTGCTGCTGGGTGAACTCTGTCATTCACTCTTTGCAGTTTCCCTTAGATGATCCACATTTCTGACTTTTCCAAATTTCTGGGGGTTCCACTGAATAGTCTTCTCGCTCTCTGCTTCACACACTGCCCTCTCAGGGGCCCACTGCCTGGCCTCCCAGGCCTTCTTCTGAAATCAAGGTGGAAGCCTTCTTAACCTCAGACTTCCTGCATTCGGAATGTGCCTAAAACGAGTGTCGCGTGGATGATGCCAAGGTCTGCCGCCAGCTGGAGCACTTGCCAGGCTTTCCTCTCTCTTGGCTGTAGGGGTCAAGTGCCTGGATGGCTGAGCACTCTGACCCTGATTTCCAGGAATAATTTCTCCATGCCAGTGCCATTCTGGAACTTGGTGTGGCCTCTGCTGCCTTTATGGGACATGGGGCTCAGCGTCTTCCCCCTCAAGGCAAAGTCCCTGACCTTTGCAGTTCTGAGGCTGTAAAGGGTAGAGGAGACCTCCCTCCTCCTGTGATGCCCTCAGGCCATCCTTTCCTTTCTCAGGTTCCTTCCCTGCAATGGAGATGATCTCAGCTCCATCTTTGCAGTCCGCAGCTTTATTGGTGCTTCCTTTCTGGTCAAGCTCACATTTCAAATCCTCCTGCTGGGCTCCTTGCTCTTCATTCTCAACATAAATCTGGCTAAAAGCCCTCAACAACAACCAGGCCACTGCCCCAATATTTGGCTGCTTTGAAATATCTTTTGCCAGATTGATCAGTCTGCCATGCTTAAACTCACTCTCAGGCAAAGTCTCTGGACACTAGCAAAATGCAGACAACTTTTCTGCCAAGTCAAAACACAAATGATCCGGAGTCCAACAGCCAATGCAGTCCTTCCCAGCAGAAACCTCCCCAGCCTGATCTTCACAGGCAGGCTTTCTATCAGCCTTTTGGTTTTTTGAGCTCTGACCAGAATCTCCCCTACAGAATAGCTGAAGCTGTTTCAGCGCTTCACTTGTAGGTGACATCTCTGAACCTTTCCTATCTGTTCCCATAAGCCATTCCCAAAAGCTTGTAATCCACATGGTCAGGTTGAGCCACAGCAATGACCCCACTCCTGCCGTACCAAATTCTGTCTTAGTTACTCTTCTCTCTCGTTGCTGATACAAATACCCGACACTCAAAATGAAGGAAGAAAAGGTTTATTTAGCTCAGTTACTGGAGGTTTCAGTCCATACTCTTCTGGTTCCAAGGCAGAGCGGCACATGGTAGAAGGCAGCCTTTCATAGTGGTGGCAAAGAGCAAGAGCACAAGGGAGGGGTAGCACCAGCTCAAGCAGCTAGCTTCTCTCCTCCCTCATTACAAAGATTTTTGAAATTTTTTTTTTTTTTTTTCCCGGAACCAGGGATTGAACTCAGGCCCTTGTGCTTACTAGGCAAGCTCTTATTCTACTGAGCTATCTCCCCAGCCCCAAGGGCAATATCTAAAACACATACATTCCATGCAATTTCTATTTTATTTTTTATAACAATGAAAGACAGTTAATGTCAGTGCTGCTAATCAAACATAGAGTCTGTTAATACAAGAATAAATAAATGAAAAATAAGGTATCTGAAACTAAGGCTTATATGCTAAGATAATGTATTCATATAATACATCCTATCGTTAAGTTATCTGAGGTGTTCACAGCAGAGGCCAGTAGCTACTTTGTTTCTCACTGAGACCTGAGAGCGTCTATGGATGTTACATGTATGCATGCCTGTGTTACTCCCATAGAGATGGTGATACATAGATAAGCTTGGAAACTGCTGTGTTTAACATTATCAGAAATCACCATTTTAAAGAAAATTTTATTTATATTTATTTATTTTTTAAAATGTATTTGGTACAGGCTGTCATTACGCAGCTCGGACTCATAGCGATCTTCCTGTTTTCAGCTTCCCCAGGGCTGGCTCAGCAGCATCAGAACCTTCCTGGAAAGCGAAAGGTCCTCTGTTTGATCCCCCGTACCAAAAAAGAGAGAGAGAGAGAGAGAGAGAGAGAGAGAGAGAGAGAGAGAGAGAGAGAGAGAGAGAAAGCAAACATTTAAAGATAACTTTAAATGCCTTTAAGCACCATTTAATCAAAATTTTTAAAATGTGGTAGATATGCTTCTATAGTGCTTCTACATTTGTACCTTTTAAAAATGTATGCTGTACATAATTTAACTTAGAGACTAGAAGGCTCATCACTGAACACTCATTACTGTGTTATTCAGAGATGCTTTGGAGGGGCCGGGGAGATGGCTCAATAGAATAAGCCCTTCCCTGGCAAGCGCAAGGGCCTGAGTTCAATCCTTGGTTCTGGAAAAAAAAAAAAGATGCTTTGGAGGGCTGCTGAAATGTGGGGTTCTCTATACCCTTACGCGTTTTACACAGGGCTGCTTGAGCTGGAGTTTTCTTTGGTGGTTTTTCTGTCTTTCATCTGGGATGTTAGCTTGAGCCTGCTGCAGAGTACACACTTCACTGAGCCACTCCCTCCCTGTGTTTTATTTTGTTTTGCCTGGTGCTGGTCATTGAACCCAGAGCCTGTCTCATACTGAGCATGTGTCCTACATCAGAACTATACTCTCAGCCCTCCTTGTTTTTTAACCTGTCACTTTTAGTAAGTCTACGGTTAGAGAATTAGAAGATCAAGATCTTAGCATTGTATTTGAAGGAGAATTTCGGGGAGGTGGCTACTGTCTTAAGGCACCATGTCCACAGCAGTGACATCCAGGGTGTCTAAAGTGGCTGTTGGTGAGATGAAGACTTCTTTGGCACTGAAGGGGTTTCTGTTGTGTACAAAAAAACCCACATCACTTAGCGTCTCAGAAATTTCTAATTTAACATATGGGGTCACATCTGTTGAAGGATTATTACTCTAGAAGGGGAGTGATGTATAATTTATTAAAACAGCCCTACGGGGAGACGGCCAGCGCCGTTTAATAAACTGAACTACTCGCTGGCTCCCTGGAATGCTCCCAGCTGAATCTCGCATTATTTCAATCGAGGGGGCAGATGAAAACAGTTGCCCTTTGTATAATGTTTACTGTGTTGTAAGAGTTAGCATCTCTCTGCTGAAAAATATTTATGTTAACTGTTCAGTTTAAGTTTGGAACATTGAACACCTGCTGGTATATAGCTGATATTTAATTCCAAGGTGAATAAAAGTCCATTATTCGTTCATGCTAGGAGGCAAGGAAGGCTGTGCCATTGTCTCCTCCCGCCTGTCTGCAGCAGAGGCTCTAGGTATGCGCATCTCCCTGCCCGGCCCCTTCACCTCTTCTCCCGGTAGAGCTCACCTAGGAAGTAGGTAGCCTTTAGGAAAAAGCCCCGAAAGAGGTCGCTTCTGGATCACACACAGGAACTTCTTTTCTCACTTAGGGTGATACAAGCAGAGGTTCTTGCTGGAAGCTTTGCGTGATACTCTGCCTGTTGGGTTTCTCAGTAGCAGATGGCAGGGCTGTCTCCCAGCGTGGGAGCAGATTTCTTTCAGACCTCAGTGAGAGGCATGGTAGGAAGGGCGCTGCACAGTGCCTGCCTCTCAGCGAAGGAGGAGAGGGCTGAGGGCTCCTAAGGCTGCCCTGCCTGCATCCTGTGGGGATGCTGGCGGATCCGCTTGTGCTGTGGCTCAGAGAGAATTTCACTACCAGTCGCAACAGAGAACTCCTGAAGGTCTCTGCATTTCCCCCATCATTTTATCATTTGCTTTAATTTATACCATTATGTCATTGTTAGACACCTTTATAGACTTTTCTCTTACATTACAGTGTATCAGTGAATTAAAAGCAAATTTAACTCTCAGTTTTAATATATGAAGATTAAAATGTGAACTGGGATTTGCCTTTGGTTAACTGTTAGCCACTATGAATCCCGTTGCCGTAAACTTGCATTGCAAGAAAGCTTCAGTGGGCTTCTAAGATAGTTTGGTTTATTTCAATGTCTTTATTTTTGTCTCTACGTTTCCTTACCTTAAATAATTTTTCTTTCTAGATTGTTTTTTGTTACGTTCTACCTTCAGATAGCTACTGTAACAAAGTTAAGTCCTTCATATTTTGTGTGTTACTGTTTGAACTTATAGAGATTGAGTATCCCTTATCTGAAGTACTTGAAATAGAAATTTATGGATTTTCCATTTTTTTAAATTTTGAAATAATTTCTTTAAAGATATGAGAAAATCTTGAGTCAAAACCCAAATGTAGACACAAAGTTCACTTATGCTTTATAGACTTGTTATGCAGTTTTTAAAGGAAACTTTGTACAATTTTAAAATAATTTTATGCATAAAAATTCGTGTACATAGGTCAATCAGATTTATGACATCACGTGATATTCAAAAAATTTTAGATCTTGTAACATTTCAGATTTTGAGTTTTTAGGTTGGAATGCTCAACATGTAATAGAGTTTGGGAAACAAAGATGTGGCTCTCAGCTCTTAGAAACAAGAGCATAGATGACACAGTGAAGCGAGTAGGTGTCCAGCAGCTCTTAAAGGCTGATGTGGTCTGTTTCTAGTGGCTCCCTCAAGCCTCACACCATCGTAGGTCAGGCAGGTTATGGGCAAGGTGACTGGACCAGGAGGACATGGTGGCTGGCACTGCTGAGAGGCAGGGCCAGGTCAGAGAGGCGGCGCAGGGCCTGCTGGAAGGGCACAGGTCTCTTCCTGGTGCTAGCCTCACCTTCTGCGCTCTGGCTTCCTTGCGGCGAGCATCTTTCCTCAGTTGGACCCTTTTCCGCGCCCCTCTGCCGGCTCGTTCTTGTTTGGGCTTACTGCCTGTGGAGTGCAGTGTGAGCCAGAATAAGCCTCTCCTCCCTCCAGGGGTGAGTGCCAGGGATTGTGACTCAGCAGGAGGAAAACGGCCCAACACATGGGGCAGTATTTGACCACAGAGCAAGCTTGACAGCTTTGAAAAAAATTCCTTAAGCATTTTTTAGTAAGGTAGGTCTTATGTACCACTCATTTAATTAAAGAGCAAACTTTAATTTAGATGGAAACAAAAGTGAGCTTCAACATGGTGCTTTGTGCTCCCTGAGGGCCCTCGGGTGGGTCAGAGGGGCAGGTGCTGTCCCATTTCATTGTTGGAAACACAGAGGCTCAGCAGGGAACAAGCCACACCAGGAGCTGCGGCGCTCCAGGCCTGCGTCCACACTCCGAGGACTTCCCTACTAAGCAAGGGTGTGTCTGTGTAATGTATAAATGCAGGGTGCTTGACACAAAATGAGCGAAAATTACTGTGGTTGTTTAACTACCTTTATCCTACAGACAAGTGATACAAAGTTCAGCACTTTCTTCACACAACATAATACTTACACTATTACTTAATTCCACTCTGCCAGCACACTCAAAGCCCTGAGAACTCCAAGTTTCTCAACTTCTGGGCCAGATGCCAGGGAGGGGCCCAGCGCTGAGCCCTGGCTCTGCGCCTCGGGCCAGGCTGAGCTCCAGGCATGGCTCCTGCTGTGCCCCGTGTTTGCAGCCCAGGTGACTCACAGCTTAGTAGAGTAAGTGCTCCATAAACATGCTTGTCAACAGATAATTTTCCAAGTTTTGTGACCTGCATCTGTAGTCCCAGCTACTCCAGAAGCTGAGTCAGGAGGAGCTCTTCAACCTAGTAGTTCAAAACCGGCCTGAGCAACGTAACAGGACCACCTCTCCAAAATAAAATTATCAAAATATATTATCTGCACATATGAAAATGTCTAATGCAACATGTTATTTTGTATGATTAATATGTACTAATATAATAATTGAAACAGAATCATTTGATAAGACATTCAGCCGTGACCGAGAGCATAAAGCAAACTTTTGTGAAGTTTTTATATTCTGCCACAGTTACCTGAAATTTGCAATCCAAAGTCATAATGGTTAGTTGTGTCTCATATCTTGCCACTTCTGTCCTAAACTGCTAAATATGTAGAAAAATTTAAGTGGAATAAGACAATATAAATACCAGTGCCTCCACAAGATCTTTTGTGGCAGTTACCTCAGATAGACTTTTTTTCCTGCATCTTCCTCCTCTGCCACCTTCCCTGTCATTCTTCACTGGGCACTTCTTTTAAATAAATCTGCCTGATCCATTGTCAGTGCTTATCCTTTTCAGATATTTTTAGGCAGTGTGACATGGAAGGTTGCACATCAGCCTGCCCTCTCTCTCTAGAATGCCTTCGTTCACTTACGCCCACTCACCTCTGTGCCTCAGAGGCATGGCTTGAATACTTCCTATAGGATGAGCCACAGGCTAGATGCTAGATATGAATTATGAGTGAGACACGGTGCTTTCTCACAGAGCCGAATGGTCCATAGGGAGCTTAAGTGACTGCTGTGCATTCGCAAACTTAAATGCAGTTTGAAGAGCTTCCTTTGTTTAGAAATGAACTTCCACATGATAGAGGGAAGGGCACTGAAACTAGGTCTCAAATGTTTGAATAGGAAGAGTATGGTAGAAATGATGGGAGGGTTCACCAGGCAGAGAAAATAGCATGAGGGGGAAAAAAATTGAAGAAATCTCAGAGATCAGGCCATATGACAGGCTGCATGAGGAGAAAGCGTCCTTCTCAAGAAATTCACAAGAAACAAAAGTGACACCAGAGATCAATTTCTGAAAGGCAGAAAATCAGGTCCAAGGAAAAGCAACTGTGATGAAACTCTGTATGTACATTATTTCCTGTGAGTAATTGTAGCATTTTAGGTGGGTTGGTGGAGGAAATGCAGACAGAAAGAAAAAGACAGACAGCAATTTTGTACTTATTTAGCCAGGTAAATTGTATCAAAATCGCAGCCGAGGACCAGACAGGAGCAGGTGCTGTGGCCCTCTGCATGGCCTCCCTAGGTGAGATCAGAGCATGCGGTGAATGTTTAAACTTTAAAGAATTTGTTAACAGTAGAATACATTGCAATTTATTGCCTCACTTTCAACACACTGTAGTATTTATGTCCCTTTTTGGAATAGTTCTGAAAGTCCTGTTTCGTAAATTCTTTAGGTGCACTCTCGTAGCTCTCTTCATGTGCGGGATTAATGTTCACCTCTCGTGTGTACTGTGGTGGCCAGAGAGGCCGAAGGTGCGCAGCGCAGACCCAGTGCGTGAGGACGCACTGTGGTGGTTGTGTGCCGCGGAGATTGCTGCAGACATCTTGAACTGATTCAGGACAGTCAATTCGAGGCAGCCACAAAAAGAGAAATAGGAAAGAAGCAAAGCAGATGCTCTCCTGCAAGTGGCGGGAACAGCGGGAGAAGCATGTTTGATGAGGGGGGATCTGAGGAGGAATTAACAGCAGAATGTCCTATACTAGAATAATTTTTTATTTTAATGTAGATATTATTATT
>NW_004524728.1:3187321-3188848 GCF_000260255.1 Octodon degus | reverse complement strand
TCTCCTGCCTTTTGAGGCGGGCTCAGCATCGTAGGCCCCTCAGCGGAAGGCATTGTCTGCGGGCTCTGAGCAGCATCTCTGCCTTTCCCTTCTGGGAGGCTGGAAAGCTCAGATCTGCTTCATCAGTTCATATTCGGGGGCACCAAACCCTAGCATCCAAGCTGGAGGAGGCATTTACCTTTCACTTACGAGAGAAGTAGAGATATGAATTATTGATTGAGACTGAGCTATAAATGAGTGTCTTTTCCTTCTTCAAGGATGCTACCTCTGGTTGGGGAGATAGCTTGGCAGTCTGAGTGCCTGCCTGGCAAGTGCAAGGACCCTGGTTCGATCCCTGTTACCCCATGCCATGCCAGCCCTGTGCCAAGCCAGCCACCAAAACTGGGCATGGTGATGCACACCTGTAATCCCACCACTGGGGAGGTGGAGACAGGAGGACCACTAGGAGTCTGAACTGCATAGTGAGATTCTGTACCAAATACAGCAGAATGTCCTATAAATAAATTTAGGCTAATATATGTATACAAATGAATATTCCTCATAAATAAATTTCACGTTTAGATTTTGATCACATTCCTAAGATAATTTATTTTGCACATGAACATATTCCAAAATTCTGATGTCCAAAACCTAAAGCATCCACACATTTTAGAATTTTGAATATTCGACCTGTATTCACATTCCTCTAAATTTAACTATCTAGCTATATTGTCCCCAAAAGAGATTTGCTGTGGCTTGGATAAGTGTCCCCAAACATACTTATGTTGATCAGTTGGGCTCCACCTCGTGGTGCTACTGAAAAGTGATGGGACCTTTAAAGCTGGGGGGTAGTAGAAAGACATCAAGTAATTGAGGGTATGCCCTTGAAGAAATATGGGGTGATGGCCCTGCCTTTCTGGTTATGGCTTATATCTGGATGTCACCTGCAAAGCTTCATGTGCTCAAAGGTGGGCTCTCTATATAACCTTGACACTAGTGAGTGGGTCCTGGTTGGGAGAGAGAGGTCACTGGGGACAGGGCCTGAAGCCTGTGTTTCCCTCCCTGGCTCCTGCCTCCTCTGCCTCCTGCCTCCATGATGCAGGCGGCTCCTCTCCTGGGCAGGCCCTTCTGCCATGCTGCTTCTGCCCTGAAACCTCTATGATAAATGATCCAAAATACACCTCTCTCTCCTCTCTTCTCCTTGAGCTGTGGTTGTCAGATATTGAGGAACGTGAGTTGGACAACAGGAAAGTGAGTGAGACGCCTCGCTTGGGTTTTGCTTCCTGGCTGCCGCAGTACACTCCCCCCAGGATGGCTGCTTGGCCACAGGCCCCACAGCTGAGGCAGCTCGCCATGTGCTGAAGCATCTTAAGCTGTAGGCCACATAAACCACTCCTTTGTAAGTTGATTGATATCTCTAGCATTTTGTCACAATGACTATAGATACCTTGAGAAAGCTCCTCTTGAGTGCCCAGGACCTAGCAAAATGTTTAAAAGGCAGGGACATTTTAACATGTACTCAAGTGAATGCATGACACCTTAAGCAAG
>NW_004524728.1:3184450-3186983 GCF_000260255.1 Octodon degus | reverse complement strand
CAAATCTGAAGAGTTGGTCATTCTGAGGCCTGTGTGACTAGAAAGGAAATGGCAGTGGGAAGTGAAAAAGGTAGTTAGCAGATCTGAGAAAGAGACACCTGTCATTGAAGACTTAGTAGGTCTGGAATGCTGTGCTGTGTGTGAAGAGGCACCTCTGAAGTACTGCTGAGTTTAAATTAAGTTTTGGGAGGCACATGTTCAAAACTGGTTTTCATTTTATTTTTTAAAATTGCTATATTTTTATACCCCCAACGTTTTTATTGTTATCCCTGCAGTAACTTCTTTGGTTTTTTTTTTCCTTTTTGTATTTTTTAGGGAAAGGTCTACAGGGTGTTTGAGGCCTCACTACTAGATCGGACTCGTAGTGATCCGCCTGTTTACAGCCTCCCAAGAGCTGGAATTACAGGTGCACACCACCACGCCCAATCTCAATTGCCACTCAGCATGTCCTGGGGGCGAAGCCAGCATGGCAGGCCCAGGGATTGAACCCCCAGCCCCTGTACCTGCTTGCAGGTGCTTTAATCTACTGAGCTATTTGGCCAGCCTCCTGCAATAACATCTTTATTGAGAATTACAGGGCTTGTCTTTTCCTTACAACTTTTTTACAAAATGTCCATTTTATTAAGATGAAATTTATATACATTAAAATGTACCTTTTGCTGGGGAGATAGCACAGTGGTCTAAGGGCCTGCCTGGCAAACGCAAGGACCTGGGATGGATCCCTGGCATCACATGCTGTGTTGGTCCCTCTAGAAGGGCACACTGCACTGGCACCTGAAACTGGGCGTGGTGGCGCACACCTGTAATCCCAGTGCTGGGGAGGCTGAGACAGGAGGATTACTGTGGGTTCGAGCTGTATAGGGAGACCCTGTACCATATCAATGAATAAATAAATACATAAATCATTAAAAAATAAAATACATCTTTTATAATATGCAAAAACATGTAAATATAATTTGCTTATCTCAACTAATGTCTCTAAAAGTCCTCTAATGCCCTTTGTGGTTGAACCTGTCTTCACCCCTGACATCACTTATCTGTTTTCTGTCTTTATAATTTTTTCCTTTTCAAGAATAATGTACAAATGGAATCAGTTGTCCTTTTAATATATGCATTTGAAACCCAACCATGTGGTTGCATATATTAGTTGCTGAACATTTTGGTGTTGTGTACAAAAACTGAAGATTGTTTTTTCACTCAGCAGTTGATAGACAGTGGGTTTTCTTTTCTTGGCTGTGGTAAACATCTGTACACAAGTACTTATGTTTTCATGACATATATTGTCAGTTCTCTTAGGTAGGCAACTAGGAGCAGAACTGCTTGCATGATGTTAGTTTTTATTTTACATGTTTGGGAGATCTCTGAGTGTATTTTAAGCAGTTGCAGTAACATGGACAGATGGTGTTGCAGAAAAATCCTTGGAACAATGTGGGACACGGGGAGAGACAGAGGCAGAGAGAATGCTTAGGAAATTGTTGGTTTTCAGTCTGTTTTGTTTCAGAAATTGCTATTTTTCATTGTCTTCCGTGGAATAAAGGCTACAGAGTAACATACAGATTCTGTGTTTTTTATTGGTGCCTACTTTCTCTCCCGTGCACCATAGTATGAAAATGCCTTTTTCTGTGGGCTCAATGGTAATAAGAGCCAACATTGATCTTTATCAACCTAAGTATGCATCAGTGCTTTTGTCATGACTTTCATTATTTTTATTTATCTGCCCTTAGTGTTTCAAGCATAACATGGGAAGGCAGTAAAGATTTGAAGTACAACCAGTTCCTTTGCTTCCTCTCTGTACTTTGGAGAAGGGCAAAACACTGATAATGATGTTGCCTGGTCGGCGTGCTGGGGCTTCTTTCCCAGTCCTTGGTGTCCTGAACGAAGTATTTGATAAGAAACACAGGAAAGGCAATGGTGGATATAGATCTATGGTAGGCATAAGCAAGGGAATAACTTGCCAGGGTGTGAGTGGGCCTTCAAAGAAGGCTCACAGTGACCCAGGAGGGGAAAGGGAAAGGGGCATTAGGACCCAAAATGCTTGGTTTGGTCCCCACCTTGTGTAAATATGGCTTTGAGACAATTGTCCTAACGAAAATTTGCTTAGCCTCATGCCAGATATAAATTATCTTACTGAAAAACTCATGTGGCCTCTCACAAGGTATAAATGAAGTATTAGGAACAGAGTCTTTTGATTGGTTCTGCCCATTTGTAACTAGAGGGAATGACCTTGGTCCTTGTGTACATGGCTTCTCTTTTTAGGTGATGTCTAACTCAGAGAGTGGGCCTTGGCTTTTCTTGCTAAGGCATTCTAGCATGTTGGTTGTCCAGTTTGCCCCAACTCTGCTCTTCTATCTTGATGGCACTGATTGGAAATAGGAACATGTATATATTCCTAAAATATGTAGGTTCCTCTTAAAACATTTTTAAAAAATCCAAATTGAGACCCAAAAGCTACAACTCTTGTTGCATAGGTCCTGCTTTACCTTGGTCTTAACCATCCAGCAGAAAAGTGTAAAAATGAAGTATGAGAAGTAAA
>NW_004524728.1:3154082-3182910 GCF_000260255.1 Octodon degus | reverse complement strand
GCTTACTGTGGCCCCTTAGACTGTTTTCAGCCTCTGCTGCAGGCATTTAGCACTCAGTCACTGGGGACTGGAAGTTCAGAGAGTGGAGGAGAGAAAGGTAACGCACACAAGAGAGGATCAGAGAACCATTTAAAGTGCAGTCACGAAATACCTGGTTACCGAAGTATCAGCTTTGTTACTGATGAGAACTGACTGAGGGGTAAATCCTGGAGGGTAAGGAACAAAAGATTTCCTAATGCTTGCGGAATCTCAGAACTGAACGAACCCACCCGTTTTAGGAAACACCCCCAGCTCTCAGGGGAAGGACACAGCGTGCCTGGCGCTGCCAACCCGCCTGGCGCTGCTAACCCGCTACTCCGTCCCAGTGTGCCTGCGCTCTCCCTGCCGCCCCCAGCTCAGTACGCAGGCTCCTGCACGTTGCTTACAGACTTACAACTTAGGTCAAGCCTCTCACCTCTCATAGGCAGAGCTGTTTTAAGGAAATTTTTTTCTTGGACGTTTGTGTTTTCTCCCTCCCGTGTGATGAGAGAGTCCCGGGAGGTGGCAAGGTGCCCTTTTGAGGTCTCAGGAGAAGAATTAAATTCCCCATGTCCTGGAGTTGAATGGAAGCCGACATGTGTCAAGCACCCAGCTGGGTAACTGAGGAGTGAGCCCTGTACAATCCAGCCAAGCACGGTGGTCCACACCTGTCACTTCAGCACGTTGGGAGACTCGAGGCAGGAGGCTCAGAAATTTGACCCCAGACTGGGCAGCTTAGCAACCTATTGAGACTAGTCTCCAAGACTATAAAAGGGGCAAGGGTGTCGCTCAGCACTCAAGCCCTGGGTTCAATCCTTAGCACCATGCAAAACAAAAACCTGGTTGAGAGAGGCTTGAACCAGATGCTGATGGGGATTCATTAGAGAGGCGCGCAGCAAAGAGACATTCAGAAGGTACAGGCCTAAGGCCCTGCGCGGATGCGTGTGTTGGGAGCGGACAACTTTGGGAAAGAGCCCCACTGCCTCTCGCTGATAGCATAGGGAACAAGCTATTTAATTTGCAGCCTTTAGTGTCAGGAACTAAGGACATCCTCTTTCAGTTGTGCTCGTTTCTCTTATCACTGTTGCCCAACCCCATTCTCTGATACTGGTCCGCCTCGCTGTCTGGAAACTTCTATATTCCTTTCAAGCTTCTGCTCTGGGACACTCAGCGCCTGTCACTCCGCAGACACTGCCAGGTGTGCACCAGTAGGGCCCACCCCCAGTGCAGGTGCGGCTGCTTCCAGGCTGAGAACTTACACCCACTGGGTGCTAGAAGCTCACCCAGAGCCAAAAGTTGTTTGCTAAGTGTGCATCTAAGACATGCTGTCACCTGGCAGGAGTTTATGTTTTTGAAAAGAAATACCTACACAAATGATCGTGATAAAAACCCTATGGAGGAAGGACCACCACTTAGAGGTTTGAAGGGAAAATGGGTGGAAAAGAGAAAAAAAAAAAAAAAAGAAGAGGGTGAGAAAATAAACTGAGACCGTGTATGTGGTATCATCAAAAACTTTATATAGATTGTGGTTTTAAGTTAAAGAATAGGCATATTTTTGGTTGACAAATAAAAATAGGCTATTTTATGTAGAGAAAGTAACATAATAAATGGCATAAAGCATAGGAAAGGAGAATGTGCAGCAACCCGGGCAGCCTGAAGCATGGAAGGTAACCGAGAGCACTTGTCACTGACGACTAGGGCCCGAGCAGAGGGAGAGAGCAAGGAGCCAGATGGTGGCACAGTCGGGACACACATGGTGTCAACCTAGTGCATTTGCCATATTGTATGGGGATAGTGCATGGCACCCCAAACATCAGAGCCCTCCTGGTTACAGGTCACCACAGAAAGCTCTAATAATCAAAAGAAAACTTGACGTATTAGAAGAACTAACAAAGTGACACAAAGACAAGATGTGAGCACTTGCTATTGCAATCTGATGCCTATCGATTTGCTTGAATCTTCAATATGTAAACAGCGTGGCATCTACAAAGTGCAGTGAGATGGGGTCCAGAAACACAAGGTGTGACTGTGTTAGGAGAGCTGGGCCGTCTTCCTTGGTGGCTGCTCATTTGTGGTGCCCTCCTGCTGTCTGGGGAAGAGAAGAGAAGGTGCGCTGAAATGTGGCTGCTCCTGCCGTCGTGTACTTGAGACTAGCGTGAGGCCTTGTGCTATTTGTATATTACTATTCTTAGTAACTGTTTCCAGACAAGAGCTTCAAAATAAAAACCTCTTTTCTTTCAGCTAAGAAAAAGAAGCCTAAACTTTTAAATAAATTTGATAAAACTATTAAGGCTGAACTTGATGCTGCAGAAAAGCTTCGTAAAAGAGTAAGTTGAGATTTCTGTTATCCACAGATATGTACAATGCTTTTATTGGTAAGTAAATGCAGGAATTATACTATTTTAAGATATTATAATAATAAGAGAGTAATAATAAATGTCAAAGAAACAGCCTTTGAATAGAGTTGATTTTCCCCCAGGCATATCATTATTGGAAAGGCTTGTGCCAGTGGCCAGCTCCCCTTCTGGACAGCTGACTTAGATGTTAGCCCACCTCTACCATGTTGTAGTTGTGTGGAATTCGCAAAATCACTTGGCCATTCTGATCCTCACATTGCTTATTGAAAAAAATGAGAGTGATGAGTATTTTTTCTAGTTTCTCTTTGCTCTTTAGTAGAGATCAAATGAGATTAAAAGAACAAAAAGTATCAACACTGTCAAGTACCATATTAGTGGAAGGTTTTAAGTACACCACATCAATGTAGAAAAAAGAAATAAAAAGTAGATGAGTCCTACACTCCTGGAATAATTATTGGTGGTGAAATGAAACTACAATTAACATTATTCTCACTTAAGGTTAGCCTCATATTCCTCTAGTTGTCCATGTGACTATTTTATTTTTTCCATGTGACTATTTTATGTTTGCTTTGTCATTAGCTGATTTAAAATATTTCTGTTCCTTTGTAGATACATTTTTGATAACACAAATTTGACACTAATTTGAAATTAGGTACTATTATAATTTGTTCATTTTCACACCTTAAAATTATCAGACTCCAAAATACTATCATATAGTTAAGATCTTTAATCATCTGCTTGTTTTTCTGAAAATTTCTGTTTCTTTGCTTTGAACTTAAATTTAGACTCTGTACTGCTCACTTGTTTTTCTGTAAAGTGCTTTTTTATCATGTAGACATTGCTGCAAAGGCAAAGGAAGGGAAAGACCTGGCAGCGCAGTTGTGGAATGCTCTGGAATGTTCTCCAGCAGCTTCCCATGCTCCAACAGCAACTTCTGCACAGTGACTGGATCATGGGGTGCTGCACTCATGTGGTGGATTCACCCAGTGGTGAGATCAGTGGCTCAGTGTGTTGCTCAGAGGGGTGGCCTGTTTGGAAGAGACAGGTCACAGGCGACATGCCCTGGAAGGTCATTTCCCTCCTGGCCCTCGCCTTTCTCTGTGCTTCTGGCTGCTGTGACATGAGGAGTTTCCCTCCACAGTGCCCCTCTGGCATGCCGTGTCTGCTGTGAAGCCAGCCAACCACGAGCTGTAGTTGTGACCTCTCCCTTAAATTGTAGATGTTGTGTGTTGGTCTTAGTAGAAAAGAATGTGACTAAAACAATAACCAACAATGATAAAGGCACATACGTTAAAAACACATGTGACAAAAATGAACTTCCACATACTAGTTACTGGTTACTGGAAATGAAACAGGAAGCATAAAAGCCTTTACAAATAACAGGAGACAAGGTTCTAAAATGAAGATTTGGCCTGCTGTGCTTGCTGGTTAGTAAACATGTAGTAACTCCGAAGAATATTATAGCAAAATCATTCACTTCCTCTAATTTTAACTGGCTGAAACATTTCTAGCCAATCTTACTAACCTTTGTGAAGTTAAATCAACGACAATCTGTGGAACATTTGCATTTCTTAGTAGAAGTAGAGCAGCATCATCCTTTTCTTTCTCCTCAGTTAGCATCCTACTCTTTTTTTCATAAATGGACTGGATGCCATTTATGTGAAAATGTAGGATGCCAGTCGCACAGGGAACTTTGGAAATAAAGCACAAGTGAGCAGTTCTAAAGAAAGGTTTTTATGAGTCATAATGAGTGGAAGGAAGGGCTCAGTCATCAAGGGGCACATGGGTCAGTGGGATGTGTAACTGCGCTGGATCTCCCCTGGGGCATTCTCCATCCAGCTTATTTGGGAAAATTATGTTTTCCTTCATGAACATTGTGAAGCTATAGCAAGTCAAATAAAGGAGGGAGAAAGGATTACACGTGCATTTGTTTTGAAATGACTGGGAGCTGTATTACAGACTGAATCATCAGCATAATTATGTCTTCCTAAAAGTTTATTTATTTATATTTTTAAAATGTATTTGGTACAGGGGCTGGAGAGATGGCTCAGTGGTCTAGAGCACCTACTTGGAACAAGCTTAGCAAAAGCATCAGGGACCGCGGTTCAATCCCCCAGCACCACATGCCAGCCAGCCTGCCCCCTGGTGGGCTGAGCTGGCCACACACACACACACACCTCTCTCTCTCTCTCTCTCTCTCTCTCTCTCTCTCTCTCTCTCTCTCTCTCTCTCTCTCTCTCTCTCAAATAAATAAATAAATAAAAATTTAAAAAAAAATGTATTTGGTACAGGCTCTCACTATGCAGCTCAGACTCCTGGTGATCCTCCTGTTTTCAGCCTTCCCAGCCCTGGGATTATAGGTGTGCGCCATCATACCTGGTCTCAGTGGTCCGCTCAGCGCGCCCTGGGGTGGGGCTGCCATGGCATGTAGTGCTAGGGATCTAATCCAGACTAATCCACAGGCACTTAGTCCACTGATCTATCTCTCTGGCCCTTTAAAAGTTTATTTTTATAGCTAGTACTTTCAAAGGATGCAATTTAATGCCCTGCAATAACTGAAGACTAGGTCAAGGTAGGCCCAGGACATAGCCAGTTCAGCCTCAGTTCACAGCTCTGGTTCAATTACTGAACTATGAAAAAGTACGTGTTCACTTTCTTTTTTTACTCAGAAGTGTAGACCATATTTTACCGATCTATTTTTTAAAAATATTATTTATTATTTAAAGTTTTGTATATCTCCAAAAAGATTTGAAATGATGTAATGAACTGTATGTATTTGTTGGAATCATTTATTATTATTTTATCATAAATGGACATGAGGGTCTGGGGAGATGGCTCAGTAGAATAAGCGCTTGCCTGGCAAGCGCAAGGGCCTGAGTTCAATCCCTGGTTCCACCAAAAAATAAATAAGAAAAAAGGGCAAAGTAGGAGGAATGTGGCAAAGTCAGAGCAAGGCTAATGCACAAAACTTCAGACCATACTATAGGCTTGAAGTCATACAAGCAATGAAATCACCTGAGCTTTCTGTAGGATGTAAAAGCAGACTTAAAAATTAAGATGCTTTATCAGCATTGCTGTCTACACCAAATACAAGAAAAATATTCTTTTGTGATCTTGGTAAAGGCTGTAGTGATGGGTGCGACTTCCCACCACCGTGCTGGTGGCTCCTGTGGTAGCTGCCTTCATTAGTGCATCGCAGTGCCCTTTAGCCCCACCCACTGGCCTTGTGCCAAATGAAACTGCGGCCTAAGCACACCGCTAGTGAGCTGTCTCATTTCTAGAACAAAAAATAAGGTAAGTTGGGGAGCAGAGAATTTTTGGTAATTATTTACAAACATGTCATTTTAGATAAGAATTGAAAGACAGTATTAGGAACTATATGAAATCCTTAGAAAGGAAATTCTTTCAGACTAAACACAAATATAATACTGTTATGGGCTGTTGATGCTGAGAATAGTAGCATAGTCCTTTAGCAAGGCCACCCAGCCCCTCTCCTGAGTAGATTCAAAGGGTGCCTGGGACACAGCCAAAATATTTCATTAGCTTCACAACCATGAAGGTGTCAGGGGAACAATGTGCTCCATCATACTTACTATGAATATTGTTCCTGTCTTTAATCTGGCAGTGGTACATACGGTGGAGCAGTCACAAAATCAGCTCTTGCATTTGCCACTTAAATGGATAGGATACATAATGGGCCTAAAAATGTCCCTCCATAAAATGCTCATGTGCTACTCCCTCAAGCCTATAAATGTCACATTATTTGGGAAAGGTTCTTTGCAAATAATACTAAGGGTTTGGGTTTTTTTTTTTTTTTTTTTTTTTGGTGGTGGTGGTGCATGCTGGAGATTGAACTCAGGGTCTTGTGCATGTCAGGTGAGCTCTCTACCCACCCAGCCACTTCCCTAGCCCATAAGTAAAGAATCTTAAGATGAAATTATTCTGAATTTCTATTTGTGCCCTAGATATAATTTTTTTAAAATAAGGATTAGAGGGAAATTTGACTCAGAACAAATAGAAGGTCACCCACACAAATAAGACTATTCAGCATAAAGAAAGTAGAGATTGGAGCATTGCCACCATGAGTCAATAAATATTGGCAAAAGGCAAGGGCCTCTAGAAAGAGCAAAGGCTTGTCAACATGTTGATTTCAGCCTAGAGAAACTAATTGTGGACATCTGTTCCCAAAAATTATGAGAACAAATTTCTCTTACTTTAAGCCACCAAGTTTGTGACAATCTGGTACAGCCTCCATAGGGAACCGATACAGATTTTGGTGCTGAGCTGTGGAATATAGCAATACCTAAATGTGTAGAAGGCCTTGGAATTGGAGAAAAGGTTGAGGTTGGAAGAATGCTGAAATGCATCCTAGAAAATTTCTGAATTGCCTTAAGATGTTGGTAGCAACGTGGATGCTAAACATGCTTCTAGTGAGGGCTCTGGAGGAAGTGAAGAAGAAGCAGAGTTGAGAAAGCTCCTTTCATCTGTCAAGAACACAGATACCATAAAGGATGGAGGGGTGTAGAAACGTAGCCGATAAAAGTCGCTGTGGCAAGTACCCAGAAGAATATACTATTGAAAACTACAGACAAAGTGCCCCCTTCACATAGTGGAAGAAAACTTATCTGAGTTGCATTTTAAAGTTATGTGGAGGCCGGCCATATAGTTCAGAGGACTAAAGAGCCTGCTTGGGCAGATGCAGGGGCCAGGAGTTTGACCCCTGGCCTGCCGTGCTGGCCCCACTCTCCGGGCTGAGACTGGGTGTGGTGGCATGCCGGTAATCCCAGCTCTTGTGAGACTGAAAACAGGAGGATCACTACAAGTCTGGTCTGTGTAGTGAGACTCTGTAGACCCTGTACTAAATACATACATACATATATACATACATACATACATACATACATACATAAAATAAAGTTAACATGGAAAGCAGAATCAATAAATTTGGATATTTAGAGGAGGAGAATTCCAAGGAAAAGTGTTGAAGGTACAGCCTGTTCCATTTTGCTCTGTCTGATAGAATATGAAAGGAAAAATATACAGTGAGGAAGAAACTGTTCCAGAAAAAAGCACCAGGCCATGTTGCTGGATCATTTTTCTGCCTCTCAGATATAGAAGAGGCTAAAAGTAGAAAATGCACTGTTAGGAAATCCTGCTCTGGAGCCATCCAGGAGTAGGGCTGCGCACCTGCTTCTGCCGAGAGGGATCTGAGATGCCAGGATGCGTTCTGTCTCAGCAGAAGTCAGGAATAAACATGAGCTCACACCAGCTGGCTATGCAGAGGAGCCTAAGGGTGTGTGTCCCTGTGACGTTCCTAGGAGACGCATGGGGTTAGAATATTATAAAGCAGAAGGACTGCTAGCCTGGACTGAATAAGAAGGCAAAAATGAAAGAAGGCTGACACACACTCGAAACAGGGTGAGAACCAAAGCAGCCACCAACCTGTGCTGTCTTTCTGTAAGAGGAAAGGTCCTTGGGTTCAGAGGCCTGGGGTAAAGAAGGCAGTAACCACAGTCAAGCACCCAGGGGCAGAGTCTCAAGCTGCAGAGAACTATTCCCAGGTCTTGACACTTAACGGAATTGGCCTATGGCCAAATTTTGAAGTTGCTTGGAATAATTCCTTTCTTCTTTTTATTTATAATGAGTGCCCATAAATGTCGACCACTGCTTATCTCATAGTTGTATTTTAGATTCAATACCGTGTTTTCTAGTTTTCTAAGTCCATAAATGAAGAGGAATATTTCCACAGAGTGTAACCTAACTGTAACCTGTGCAACTCATACCTGATTTAGATCATGAGATTTGGGACTTGGAGTTGATGAATTAGGTGAGGTTTTAATTTTGAGGGGCTGCTGTGCTTTGAGACTTCTGTAGATGCTGGAATAAAGTGAATATGTTTCACATGCCAGACAGCCATGGATCTTCAGGAGGTAGAGGGCACACTCTGGTAGGCTGAAAAATGACCCTCCCAAGGATAGCCAGGCCATAATATCTATGATGTTAATGCTGATCTTAATGGAAAGGATCTTTCTAGATGTGAATAAATTACAGATCTTATAGCAGAGACATTTTTGTGGATTATCTGAGAAGACCCTGGATGTATCATTATATGAAGGAGGCTGATTGAGATTTGACACAAACAAAAGCGAAGACAAGCCAGGTGTGGTGGTGCACACCTGTAATCCCAGCACTTGGGAGGCTGAGGCAGGAGGATTGCTGCAACTTTAATGCCAGCCTGGTCTATATGGTGAGTTCAAGACCAGCCTGAACTACATCGTGAGACCCTGTCTCAAAAAATAAAATAAATAAAAATAAAAGTGAATAAGAACACATGGGAGAAAAATGAAAGGAAGATAGAGGCAGATACCAGAATGATGCACTTAGGCCTCAGAATACTGGTATCCCCCAGGAGCTAGAGAACACCAGCTACAGATCCTTCGCTCTGGCCTCCAGAGGATGTGCAGCCTTGCCAGCCCCTTCATTCCAGCCCCGTGCAGCAGATTTTGAGCTTCTCTAGAATTGTGAATCAGTTTGTTACATTGGGCCACCAAGTCTGTGATAATTTCTGACAGCAGCCACAGGAAACTAATGCAGAATATTTGTTAAAAAGTACAGGCAGAAGGCATTGAGTGTAGATTTTTTTTAACCATTCTTTAAGTTCATTTACAGAAAAAAAGTATTCATTTTTAAGATTAATATTGTAAGAAAATGTGTTTTCTTTAACAAATTCATATTAAACATCATTACCCTTTTTTAAAATAAAAATTAAGTATATTATATTCATTTATACTTTGTTCCATTAGTAGCTATTGTTTAATCTTAGATGAGAGACGTTTATTTATTTATTTATTTATTTATTTATTTAGAGACAAGGTCTTACTATGCAATTCAGGCTGACCTTGAACTTAACCACAGTCTTCCTGCCTCAGCCTCATGAGTGCTGGGATTACAGGTGTGTTCCACCACACCCGCCTAGACAAGAGACTTTAAGAAAGCAGTGTAAAAAATTCTGGCCGAATCACTTGGGGACTGTTCAGTGACCAGTGTGAATAGCATCATGCTGCACACTCAGCCTTACTGATGTAATTGCATCTCTTAGGGGAAAGTAGAGGAAGCCGTGAGTGCGTTTGAGGAGCTGGTGCGCAAGTACCCCCAGAGCCCGCGAGCAAGATACGGGAAAGCACAGGTATGCCAGAGCCCTTCCCTTTCAAAAGCATTCACGCTGTTCATGTGTTCTCCGTGATTGGATTTCTCACTTGCCATAGCACGCATTTTCTCTGTGCCCTTTCTCGTTTCCGGTAGGATTTGTTTCTCCCGTCTGTGCATAAACCCAAGCAAGGAATACCACTTTCCATGATGATTAATTTTCAATGTTGTGAACGGCTGACTCTAGGAACCCTGCATGTCATTCCACTTCACCCTATAATGCTGTTTCCACTTGTGGCTCCTTTGTGCTGTATGGCTTCCAGGTGTACTAAGTAGAGGTTGCTGGCATGCTAAGCAGAGACTTTTTTAAAATACAGAGTGGAAGGTGCTTTGTTTTCTCCATTGTTTCTTTCAACTGACTCATTTCTTCCCAGCTGCCTCTTCTCCATTTCCCCCCCTCACCCCTTCATCTGG
The DNA here is from genome assembly GCF_000260255.1 of Octodon degus. Lineage (NCBI taxonomy): Eukaryota > Metazoa > Chordata > Mammalia > Rodentia > Octodontidae > Octodon > Octodon degus. The sequence continues at coordinate 3,172,915 of NW_004524728.1, read as the reverse complement.
CTTTCTTTGTCCCCCAACACCTTTTGTGAAGCATGGCCACATTGACTAGCCACATGAGCCCGCCTGTGCCATGTCCTATTTTAGGCTGTGGGGTATTTGTGTTGCAGTTTTTCATCAGACAGTCAATCAGACGTGGTCACAAAAGAAGATACAGGAAAGGCTCAGGAATAAATGGAGGTAGCGCACTCCTCTCTCACAGTCAGAAGGTGCAGCACACTGTGCAGGGCCACGCTGGGAAAGATACCATGATGTCAGGAGGCAGAGGGCAAGAAGGACCTGTAGGCGTGGGCTACTACGCTCCTTGGGTTTTCATGGGGATTTCAAGGTCTGTCTGGGTGAGCAGTCTAAAATTGGATATTTTAAATAAATTAGACCGCCTAGGGACAATAGTTGAAGTTTCCAGTTGTCATGCATGTGGCCTCAGCATGAATATGGCAGAGGAATACTGCCTCTTGTGTTCAGATAGTTGAGGTAAAGCTCTGGGTTGCTTAGTTTACTTACCAAAAGCTTGCTTATCTTCTCTGTCCCTCAGGCAGAAAGGTGTCTAGGAAGTCAGGCATCATAATAACAGAAAACTGAAAAATATTTATAATATAATGAACACTCTAGAAGTCTCTATCCTTGTAGATATTATACTCTAGTGGAAAAGTTTTTAAACTACTTACTGAAAAAATATGTAGTGCCGGGCCCTGTTCTAGGCACTGAAAACATAGCCATTAGGAAAATCTAATTAAAAAGCCTCTGCTTTTGTGGTGTTTCCATTATAAAAGGGAACACAATGCGTAAGACAAATAGGTGTCATATATGTTTGCTTGTGTTGAATGCTAACGAGAACAGAAATATGGCAGGGAATAACCACTGGACAGGTGAAACTGTTGAAGTGGTGAAAAGGGTGATAGAGAAAGGTTGCTCCAAGCAGGTAGTATTTGAGTACAGCTTTGAAAGTCTTTATAAACAAATATCTATTTGAAATATAGTGTTAAAAATAGCGTCATTATATCATATTAATAATACAGGCTGCAAGGCAAAGAAAGCTAACTAAACAAAGAGCAAATCTATTAAGGTTTTTTGGTTGCAAACAGTATGTTTGAAAGTGACAGGGAAGGTGGTATTTTAGATAAGGTGCTCAAGAGGAGCTCTCTCACGAGGTGACACGTGGCTGAGATATGACAAGGTTGTAAAAGGCTGTCCAGACAGGAGGAACACCCAGGAAAAGGCCAGGATGTAGAGAAGCAGTCCTGGCACAATAAGCCCACCAAGAAAAAAATGACGTACTGAGGGAGGGGGTGAAGGAGGAGGCCAAGGAGCCCGAGGCCTTAAGGATATTATTCTACTGGTTCAAAAAAGACTTCAGAGGCTGTTATGCATGGGTATGACAGTCGGGTTGTTCTTCATGAAGAATGAGTTGGGTGCCCAGGGAGCTGCACAAAGGACAGGCAGCTGTGTTGGTGTGAGCAGGAGGAGGCGCTGGTGGCCTGTTTGTGGTTATGACCATGGAGATTGAGGACTGGGCAGACGCTGGAGCCACCAGACTTAATGGAGGCTTCGACTGAGAGATCAAAGAAAGGGCAGGTTCAAGCTTCTCTTCTGGTTTTTTGGTTTGGCCAAATGAGGAAGCTATAACATCAGTTACTTACTAGGACAAACAGGTTTGGATGGGTGCTGAAATCCAGAGATCACTTTTGGTCTTGTCAAGATTGCAATGCTTATAGGCATTTACGTGGATGTAACGAATGGAGCACTCACTGGATCTCTGGAGTTCTGAACTCAAAATAAAAGCCCAAGCTGGCATGTGCAAATGCATTAGTCTTTAAAGCTCCTCTGTCCTCCCTAGAGGTATGTAAGTGTCAGCCGTGCTGGGAAACGATAGGTGCAGAGCTACAGAAATGCTTCAGACCTGGGAGAGCCACACTGTGCTGCGCTGGGCTGTGCCTGCCGGCACTTGTGAGTAACACCCAACTCTTGACAGCTCTATGGCCTAAATAGCTTGTCTTACTCTGAACTAAAGATGGTGGCTCTCGAGGTCCAGGTGCTCAAATTCTTCCAATCTCATAGAAAGTCATTAAATTTATTAATGAAAATTTGTAAAAATCAAATTTGTGAAAAAATTAGTGTATCTTATCCATGCTACAGACCAGGCCTAAGAGACAGCACCTATAGGACTTTTGTAAATTATTCTTGCCAGCAGTCCTTCAAAATTCTAAACTGCATTTGCCATTAAGTAGAGAGTGTGTGTTTGCTACCGAAAGTGCATGCCTGTTCTGATAAGTGATGTGCTTTGTCATTAAGATTAAGTCCTTTGATTAAGGAAACACATCAATAAAAGAAAATGGTTTTTGCAAACACTAATTTAATTATAGCAAAAATATTTTATGCTTTGAAATTTTTTTTTATGTTTGGTTTTGATAATGTGTACCAAAGTCTAAATACAGGCAGTGCTTTTGAAACATGTTGACTGCGATATTTGTATCATTATTTCAGAGAAGCGTACTGAGATCTAGGCCTCAGGCAGTAGTTGTGATCTTTAAAGTACTTTAAATAGCTACAGATGTTATTGATATTAATGTTAATGTGGCATAAAGCAAAATTTAGGCATAGTAAATTAAATTTTAATAGAATAATTTATAAGAAAACGTAAATCCATAAGAATTTTGAAGATAAAACTTCAACAGAAGATGGATTTAATAGGGATGAATTAATTATGACTTTCATTCTTTGTTAGCACATTCTGCAATTACTCTTGACTAAACAAAATAAAAATTCAGCAAAATTAAGCCAAATACAATCGATAGCATCTACCATTTATAAAATAGGATGGATATTGGCTGGTCCTTATCATCAGTATAAAAATCAAGTTTGAATAAGCTCCCTAAAGATTGGACACAAACCTTAAACAGTAAACTCTATTCATGGCATTATCTTCCACAAACATTAATGCCTCCAAGGCCAAAAATGACCCCTCTCCTGGGAGGTTGGCAAGATGAATTATTTCATCAGCAAAAGGCTGTGAGATGTTCATGTCCTGTGTTAAATATTCCATTCTAGCCCACCTTGTTTTATCTGCACATGCTCAACTCTTAGAAAAGCAGCATAAAAATCTGATTTTCAAACAAAATTCATTGAAGAGATTTTTTTTAAGGAATTATATGACATTTAAGTACTAATATTTTCCCAATTCTGTAGATTGTAAACAAAGAGCAGTGGGGCTCAGAGGAAGAAGAGACAAGGCGTACAGATCGTGTCATCTTTCTTTTCAGTAAAGTTTAGAAAAACCTATTCCTGTCTTGATGAAGAATTTCCTTGGTAGGACTTTGTCCTTCTTCTCACCTTTGGTGACGTCCAGTTCTGGGATATTTGGTAGCTTTGTAGGTGCCAATGGAGAAGATGAACTTGATAGTGTCAATAGGGCTTTCTCAGCTCTAGGATTGTTTCTGTTATGTTCACAGTTTGGTGAACTAATTCACCATAACCTACTTCAGAAGCAGGTGACGGCTAAACAGAAAAAAAAAAAAAAAAAAAAAGCTTGATATGAGCATACAGTGGAAGGCCGTGGTGGGAGCATGACCAGTATGGGCTGCTGACCTGGGCCTTTTCTCCTGGTAGATAAATGTATTTGGGGAAGTAAGTTGTAGATTTGAACGGAGTCATAAAGGGTCTGAAGCATGCTTTCATCAAGCAAGGATGCATGCTATCTTTTTTTAATCTTAGAGATTTTTTTCTACCAATTTCCTTTCTTATTAATGTATTCCCACACCAGTAGCATGGGCATGACTGTACCAAGTGGTCAAGCCTCCCAATGGGACAGTCGTGCATGCACCATCAGTGATCCAGAGCTTCCTGGCAGTAGGACATGTGAGTGAAGACCCCTTTGTGAACATGGTAATCTGTCTGTTTCTATCACCACTACTTCAGTTCTAGCTTCATCATTTCTGGAAACTTAAGCTAATCAGTACACATTATCAAGTTATTTCATTGATGAATTATTTTCTTAAAAGCTTCTCATAGATGTCTCATTTTATCCATTGGCATTGAGTATCGTACTGGTTTTTGTTTTTTCCATCTGAGGGTAAGGGAGAGACGGATCATTTTCTTACTCATCCTCAAATTGGGGAGTTTTGCTTCATTTGGGTTCTGCATATATGTGTATGTTGACCCAGCACACACTTTCACAAGGTATACATACAGACAGACATGTGTACATTTTTTTGGTAAGAATTTTATATATGCCACTTTCAGCATCTTACTGGTGTCAACTTTCCTTAAATGCTTATCCTTAAATTCTGTCTACTGTATCCAATGAGCTATTGGTGACCGTTTTCTACATTCTCTTTCTCTTCCTATGTCCAGTATTTCATTCCCCGTTCTTAGTCTGCAACTGTGAATTTTAACTTCTCTTTCACTAAAGAAATAGCAATGTCTAGAGACTTGCCACCACTTGCACTGCGGTCCTAATGAGCTTGCCCTATGTCTGTGTGCTCTGGCGCCTGCTGTTGGCGTGGACGGACACCTGCTGGCTGACACGGTCCTGATTTATTCAGTCATCACTACTGAGTCTTTTCGCATCACGCAGAACCATATCCATGATGTCTCATCCTTGGAAAGCTCTCCGTGCTCTGCCTGCTGGTACACTTGTCTTCATTTACACCTAAACTTTTTGAAAGAGTTGTTTCTAGATCCATCCCTCCCATGTCTTCTTCAGCCTATTCCATGCAGGGTCACGTCCCTAACTGCGCCACGGATGTGCTCTTGTTGAGGCCACCAGCACCTCCACACTGCCCCATCTGGGGGGTTGTTTTCTCAGTTCTCATCTGGTTCACTTTAACAACTGGGTCTCCTCTTCTTGCAACCCTTTTACTCTTGACGTTCAGAATACCAGTGTTTGTTATTATTGTCTTCTTACCACATTCCTCTGTTGTTTTTGCTGCTCTTCCTTTATATTCTTGACTTCTAAGGGCCTTGAAACAGTGGAGATGTTAGGGTTCACCTTTTGGATCTCTTTTTATCCCAGTGTGCAGTCACAGCTCTTCTGGTTTGGCAGAGCAAAGTGTATTTGTCTGACCTCTCTCCTCACCCATAGGTCCACATGTACTTTCTGAGTCAGTTTCTTCCCTGGGCAGTTGGGGTTTAATATATCCTGAACTCAACTCCTGATTCCATGTTCCCTCTAGCCTGCTTCTCATTCCTAGACAATGACATTTTCACAAAAACCTTGAAATCATCACTGACTTCTTTCCCTCCTTTCTCTCATTCCCTGTATCCCTTCCATCTGCAAATCCATTGGCTTTGACCTTCAGAATATCTAATCTAATCAGTCCTTACCGCCTCTGTTCCTGCAGCCTTCACCCAAGCCACCATAATCCTGCCTGGCTTCCCTGCTTCTTCCAACCCCTGCTCTCAGCACTGCTGCTGGTATGATCCTTTCAACATCCACATCAGATCATGGTGAAAGCCCCATGTCTTGCCATCTTGCTCAGTGTACCAGCTTTTGGAAGCTGACCAGGCCGGCTGTCTCTGGCCCCGTCCATCTTCCTCCCCTCTAGTGCACCTGCCTTTCCTCTCTGCCCCACCTTAGAACTGTTGCTTATGTTCTCTCTGCTGGCCGTACTCTCCTTCCGCACAGTCAAGGGTCTTCTCCTTCCCTGTCCGACCCTCTCCAGTAACACTGATTCCGCGAGCAGCATCTGCTCAGCCAGCCCTCCTTGGCACGCTCCGTGTCCGCAGCACTTGCACCCACCGGACACATGGTCTCCCTGAGCTTTAGCTTGCTATATCATCCTTCCTAAAGCTGTTTGTTTCATTTGCTTTTTCTGCCTCGTGGGTGGAACAGTCTTGCCTCCAGGAAATAGCTGTTGAATGAGCGACTGAGCACAGAAAAGGAAGGGCAGGAACTGTAGGTCATGATCCTGTCTGTATTTCATTAGTATATGATATGAGAGAAATCTTGGTCTGCGCTAGCATGTATTGGTCTTGCACTTAGGGTGTTGTTTCTCTTCTATAGTTTAGTGACTTTTTTTCATAGTATTCAAACAACATTGTTTTACCTTTTTCATTGATTTTTGTCTCTTGAAAAAGAGACTGATCTGAGATTTTTTTAAAAAGTGTCTGTAAGTTCATTTTGTAATGATTCTTTGGCAGTTGCAGCTGTGGCCTGCTGAGGACACTGATCTAGTTTGGGGTTTCTTCTAGTGTGAAGATGATCTAGCTGAGAAGAGGAGGAGCAACGAGCTACTCCGCAGAGCCGTCGAGACCTACCAGGAGGTGGCCGGCCTGCCTGGGGTCCCCAGCGACCTGCTGAAGCTGACTTTGAAGCGGCGGTCGGAACGGCAGCAGTTTCTGGGTAAGATGCAGTGAGATAATTCTGTAGGAAATGGCCTGCTTCTCTCTTACAGAGCCTCAGACCTGGGCATCCTCTTAGAAGAGTTACGTTACGTGGAAGGAGACCTGGATTTTCCAAGTAATTGCAAGTAGTAAATCGACTATTTTAGGCTGACTATCTCTAAAACTGAAATAGCATGTGTGTACTCTCTTGCCCTCCACCGTTTTAAGAGGGCAGCCAATAAATAGGGTGCTGAAGGTTTGTGTACTTTGCCTAAAGAGCCATAGCTCAGGGGTTAATGGGCCAGAATCAGAAACCTCCTGGGTTGCCAATATTTTTCTTTGTTAAAGTTATTTATAGCACTATTTATTTATTATGTGTTTAGTATAGGGTCTCACTATACAGATCAGACTCATAGAGATCTTTCCTGTTTTCAACCTCCCAAGTGCTGGTATTATAGGCGCGTGCCACCATGTCTAGTCTCAGTCACTGTCTCAGCACGTCCCGGGGGCAGGACTGGTGGACTGGCACAGCATGCCAGGGATTGAACCCCTGTCCCTGTGTCTGCCTAAGCAGGTGCTTTAATCCACTGACCTGTCTGGCTGGCCCCATGTTTCCTTTTCCTTTTTTTTTTTTGTTTTTAGAGGAGTTTTAGGAGTTCCAGTCACCTCAAACATTTTACATATAAATCTTGAATGTTTTTCAAGGAAAATAATAGCAAATATATTTTAAATCATAAAGCAAATTTGCAAACCCTTTAGAAAGAGCAGTACAAAGCACATTCTCTGTTGACCCGGTTCCGTCTCAAAGGCAAGGAGGACTACTGTACCCTCGCGTCACTTCAGCAAGGCGTATGTTATCTTTCCTGAACGTATTAGTGAGGATGGATCTGAGCCATGTGTCACTGGTGAGGTTGGTGTGGGGCTGGCTGTGTGGTTGTGTGGACAGGTCCTAGATGTTTTTCAGGGGAGCTTGCATGTATGGGAGCAGCTGGCCCTTTTGTAAGTCCTCCAAAGAATGTAATAAATGTGGTCTGTCCCTCTGCAGATGACCAGAACAGTAAGAATAGAGCCCAGCTCATGATTCAAAGCTATGAGGAGCAGTCAGTGGGATGTCTGCTCACAGCAGCCTGACCAGCAGGAGGACACACATGGCCCAGCTTCAGGATGGAGCAGCACAGGCTCCAGTCAGGAGTGGCAGCAGGAGTGCTGGCCTTAGACGGAGTCCTTTTCCTGAATTCTGGTGGCCCGCCACTGTACGGCTCTACTTAGCCTAGTTTCATTGATTCTGTCCATAAAATGGGCATATTTTGTTCATCATAGGTTTTTAAACATTAATTTTCCTTTTTAAAAATATATTAAAATAGTAGAATTTATTCTACTATATTAAAATACTAGAATCAAATTAGAATTATGGAGTTTTGAGTTCCTTTTAAATTTCATGCCAAGTTTTTCACTTATCTTACCCTATTTCCTGCCTTCAAAAGAAGACTACCTGTGAAATCTAACCTTTTTCTCAGTAGTCCTCCAATATTTGAATGTATCCTTTCTGCTTCAGTGAGAAGGAGGCAAGGTCACTTGAGGTGACCCTGAGTCGAATGGGCAAAAATGTTACTACACATGACAGGACGGTGAAGTAGGCTTAAAATAGAGTTGAGGTTCAAGTGCAGAGCGCAGGGGACAGGAGCAGATGGCTGTAGGAGGGATTTTTATCTGGTTGTTGTAATTTTCAAGAAGAGTTTAGAAGCACCCAAAAGAGTGAGCCTAGGTGGACAGGTAAGGAGAAGGCAAAGAGCAGGAAAAGTAGACTCAGATTTGTTGGTGAGGGAGGGGCTGGCTGAGCAAGCCTGGATTTGTGGTTGGAATGTATGACCAGCAGAGGGCGCAGGCCACAGGGTGAGGCGGCTTTGTGTCAGCGGTAATGTTATTGGAATAAACAATTCCAATCACTGACAGTATTACAGTATTCCTGGGCAACTAAAGCTGTTTGTTGGCTTCAGGTACTTAAGCTTTTAAAAAATCTTGTGCTGCTTTTATTTTTCACATTCTCTTACACAGTTTGTGTTTCCAGCTTTGACAAGCAGTGATGAGAACTGGCCCCAGACATTTAAAATTTCACCAGAGAACCTCAGCAGTATGTTAAACCTGTGCTTTTCACGTTTCATACAGTGCACAGTAGCCTGTCGTCCACCAGAGGGTCCCATAATACTGGGTGATACATCTGTCACAGCCCTCCTCGGCACTTAGAGAAGAGCTCACTTAATTGGAGATTGCATCAGCCATTCAGGGCTCAGCACCTGTTCATGAGTTAGGCGGGGGCTTGACCTTGAAGTCACCTAGAACTTTTGTCCTCTACTTCTAACTTTAAAGCTAATAGATACAAAAGTATCACGGTAAAACATTGTTATAAGTAATTGATAACTAAAACTTTCTAAGGAGGAAAAGGAAAAACAATTGAATGATCAATTTACAAAATGAATGTCTTTAAAAATGCCTTTAATCAGTATCATATTTTGCACCTATTTATAGAAATTTGATATCATTACCACTGCATCATGAAATCCTGCTATGTATTTAATACATGCTTAAAAGAGAGAGTCACATTTAAGCTCTGTGAAATAACTTGTATTCTCAGTACGACAGTATCCATAATGTTATATTGGTTCTTTTTCCTACCCCCAAATCAGGTCACATGAGAGGATCCTTGCTTACCCTACAGAGACTGGTTCAACTGTTTCCTAGTGATACTTCTTTAAAGAATGACCTTGGTGTGGGATATCTCTTGATAGGAGACAATGCCAATGCCAAGAAGGTGTATGAAGAGGTAGGTTTCAATCTTCTATTAACAGTGTCAAGTTATCTTATTTGTTTTCTGGGGTTTTCTTGGTACCAGGAATTGAACTCAGGATCTTGCACTTGCTAGGCAGGCACTGTGCCGCTAAGCCATATCCCTGGCCCTTGTCAAGTTATCTTGAATATTAAGTCCTAATACTATTTTTTTTCCTGCAAATTACATATAATATGCGCAGTTTCTCATTCCCTTTAAGTTTAATAGCATTTATTAATAGAGTTTGCATATTTGTTTTCACATTGCTTTTTTGTTTTTATCTTGATTAGATTTTAAATTTTTATTCAAAGTCTTCAACTGTAATTGTGATGTTTTTAAAACTTGAAATTTATCAATCCATGGAGAGCCTCTCTTAAAGTGTTCTTCAAGACAAAAGAAGAGTAACACAAGTTCCTACAAATGTAAAAACATTTAATCTTTTCCTTGTTTGTACTGGAAGTACAATTGCAAGAAAGCTGCAGACTCTGCCTCTCGGGCATGTGAAGTAGAGTGCTCACTCGGCAGAAAGGCAGTGACTTTTTTGATCCTTTGACAAAGATGTCTTTCAAAGAATTTCTGTATTATAATGGATATTTTAATAGATCGCCCTGAGTTGCAAGAACCTAGAAAACTAGCTCCTTCAGGCAGTAAGGGAATTCATTTGCTACAATACAAACAGGATGCCAAATAAGCTTCAAAGCTGGAGAAAGAGAATGCCTCTGTAGAAGAAAGATGAATCTGTTGCCTTGTTCTTTGATGTGGACCTGTGAATTAGTGGTTTTCAAGCTGGTGCAGTGTACACTGAAATGTTACCATTCTGTAGTAGCCAATGTGATTCTTTCCCTTTTTAAAATGCTGTCAAGTGTAGCAACCTTACACTCTGTCTAGGGACTGGGTCCACTCACAAAGTGGTGCTTTCCTCTGTGTATTGCTGTTGGTGCTTCACTGAAAATCAGTGAATTTCAAAGTTGTCCTCTCACCCTTATTATAATTTTGTATATTCTGAGGCAGCAGAAATAAGACCTTTGCTTTAGTGGCATCACTATTGCCTACGCAGTGTGGAGTGAGTTTATAGTGTTAAAAATCTAATGACCTCTTCCAGGTCATAAAATAATTCCTATTTGCTCCTCAGTGGCTCCTTGTCTTGCTAAGTTTGGTTAAAGGAAGCATGATGGATCTCAGTAATTCTGGGTCTTATGAATTGAAGGATTATCTAACTCTAGTGAAATACACATTATTTCACTACTATCGGAGATCACAAAGATGGAAATGTAGATTTTCTTCCTCTCACCTTCCCTTCCTTTCTTTCTCTTCCTTTCCCTCCCCTTTCCTATAGATTTCATCTAAAATGTACACACACAAGCAATACACATGAAATCATTTCACCGCACAAAGGATGCCCATCATCAAGAAATCAGATAGCAGCAGTTGTTGGCAGGGCTGTGGCAAAAGGAGCCCTTCCTCAGTGTCGCTGGGCATGTAGGCCACTACGGCCACTTTGGAAATGAGCTTGGTGATTCCTTAAAACACTGAAGCTTGAAATTCCATGTGACCCAAGTCTTCCCCTTCTAGGGGTCTTCCCAGAAGAGTTAAAGACATCATATTACAGTGATCCGTGCATATTCATACTTACAGTAGCATAATTCGTAATAGCTATACCTTAGAAGCAGCCCATATAGCCATCATCAGATGAGTGTATAAAGAAAATGTGGTGTCTACACACAGTGGAGTATTTATTACTCAGCCACAAAAGGACATAAACTTGAGTCAAGGTGCAGCCAAGAAAATGGATGCACCTGGAGACTTTAATGTTGAGTGAAATAAATCAAACACACAAATTTAAATGTCACATGTTTTCTCTTGTATGAGAAACCTGAAGTATAAATAAATAGCAACTAAAAGACAAATCATTGGAAGCAGGGAGACGGATCTCTCTGAAGGGGGATAAGATAAAGAGATGGAGCGAGAGCAGGGAAAGGTGATAGGAGGGGTTAGTGTTCATCACATCCACGCATCAGCTGCATGCCAGAAGTGTAGACATGATGCACTGCAAACACATGTGCAAAAGAAGGGAGATCAGAGGCAGGCAGGGGGTAGCGAGGGGAAGGGGACAAATAAAGGGCATTAAGAGATTTACAGGCACCACTTTTCCACAAGAAATTCTTGTGGGAATTTCTTATAAATTACTGCTTATAAAATTTAAAAGAAAGCATCAAAAATTCAGAAAACTATCAGTGATTTTTATAAGTTTATCCCAAGATAAAACCATTGTGAAGAAAAATAAAAATTTCTTCTGTCTTTCCTCCGTCTCTGCCCTTCCTTCCTTATAGAATTCTTTCATATTTTTCTTCACTCTCTTCCTTTCTCCTACATGCCTCTTTCTTTTCCTCCTTTCTTCTAAAAAGCCTGGTCTAAAAAGCTTTCTGGGTGCCAGGCATATGGAGAGTTGAGGCGGGATCTGAAACCACGCTGGCCATTGACACTACACTTAGGACATGTCCTTCCTCACCTTGTTAGGACTGTTCTGAGTGTATTCATCCCTATTGTCTAAAGCAGTTTACCTTAAAACATAACATTTATTTGCTGTTGTTGATGCGTTTAGAACCATGATCTCATCTGACTCAACATAAAAGGAAGGCCAGGGCCTACAATACAGCCACATCACACCCCTGAGTAGGTGTCTTCTTAAAGAAGCATGAGCAGGCTGAAAATAGTGTGGCCCTTGCCTTTTTCCCACTCTCACGTCCCAGTTAACCAGCTGTGTCTAATGGTCTTTTGTTCCTTAACCAGCTGTGTCTAATGGTCTTTTGTTCCTGACATATTTCTCTCCATTGAAATCATTTTCAGAAAACTAATAATTGGAATCTTTATTTTTCTTCATGTTTTCTAGTTTTGAGTAAATTTGTAGAAATGATTGGCAGTTCCCTTTTTTATTTTTTTGTTTCTTTGTTTCCTTTCTTTTTTTGTTTTTTGTTTTTAATGTGTTTAGTACAGGGTCTCACTATACAGATCAGACTGGTAGTGATCCTCCTGTTCTTAGCCTCCCAAGTGCTGGGACTACAGGCACATACCACCATTCCCAGTCTCGATCACTGTCTCAGCGCCCCCAGCACTGCACGCCTGGGATCAAACCCCAACCCTTGCCTCTGCCTAAGCAGGCGCTTTAATGCACTGAGCTCTCTGGCTGGCCTTTTTTTTCTGATCTTCTGCTGCTTAGTTTCAACAAAGAGACAGCTTAGAAATGGGTGGGTGTAGACTGCTCACATGTGCAGACTGCGGAGCTGCTCACCAATCTAATGTCAAGTTAGTGCCACCTCAGTGACCCAGGCCACTCTCAGTCCACAGGCAAGCATTGTTCCTGATGTGTTCCTGCTCTTATACCTCACACTTATCTTTTACTCAGTCAGCTTCCATTTATTAAAACCCACCTCTGCTAGCTCAGAAATGGTACTTATGAAACAAACACACTGCACCTTCGTGACATTTGCAATCTGGTACTAGATCATTCGTCTCTGTTTTCCCTCTCGAATAACTTTGAAATCAGATGCTCACTGTCTCTGCCCTGGATTAACATGAGTCTTCTCTGCTCATTTGTACTTTTTTCTGGGATTCATAAACTCAACACAGTCTGAGCATCTACCTTGGTTTCTACTCAGAGAAGTAGTTTTTAAACACACTTAATCATTTACTCTTCCAGGTAAAAATGTTGAAGTATACACCTTTGGCATGTTTGGTTATGAATTTATAGGTTTCTTATATGTATACCCTAATACAGCATGTACTTTATAAAAAGTATATGTACCTAAACAAGTTTTAAAAATAAAATGAAATATTTAAAGTGTGTTTTAAATTTTATTTGATAAAGAAAATCTTTCATGTTCGAAAATTAATATTCTGACAATATCGAGTGCATTGTTATTTACGGTTGCGGCAATCCTCCCTTCACTGTGATGGGTGCGTTCTGGGGCCCAGGGTCAGTGCTCAGACCGAGGATAGGACCGAGGCTCACCGGGGCGGCACATTGCAGTGAAGCAGCAGGCCCAGGAGTAGGAGAGGTAGGAGTCACTGTGACACCACAACAGTCCTCTGGCGACAGACATGGCTACTATATCTGTGTATTAGTTTTTCCCATTGCTGACTTGATACGCAGCCCACAAGTTAAGGAATAGTTTCACTTGGTCCGTGGCTTTAAAGCATTCATTCCGTGGCTGCTGGCCCCAGGAGGAAGCTTCGTGGCAGAAAGAGGGGCAGAGAAAGGCGTGCTGAGAGGCAGCAGGAGGGCAGCGTCCACGGGGCAGCTGGGCTCTCACGGCCACCGCCGACCCGCAGAAGCCCTCCAGAGTGTGCGTAATTGAGGAGGCGCCCCCGAGCCAGTCCATTTGACAGTTACGCGTTCCCATCACGTCCTGTCCCTTCACAACTCAATATCCATCTCCTTAAGCCATACTCCAGTAATCAAGATGATAAGTGAGTCACTTTGTTTACTACCATACAACAATCTTGCAGAGATGAAAGCCCAGGAATTCTGCTCTCAAGTCTCGGCAGTTCCAGCAGTTTTCAGAATTCCAAGTGAAATAAACCAGATACTTACACTTGAATATCACAAGGTTTCTCTTATACAAGGGCCCAAAATATAAAGATCAATATAAAGGCATATGAAAGTAGGGAGATAGACCTTTCTCATATGGGAGGGCATTAAGAGATGAAGGGTAAGGATAGAAATGAGATGTCGTTGTCATGTGCCAGCCCCCCTCAAGGAATGGACTCATATTGGATGCATGTACTAATGAAATGTTCAACTGAAAAGAAAACTCTACTGAGGAAAATTTTAGCTGTGAAGTTCTATAAAAATTAACAAGTTACAGAGCTGGGAAGATAGCTCAGCGCTTAAGCAACTGACTGGCAAGTACAGGGTCCTGAGTTTGAGCCTCAGTACCACAAAAAAAAAAAAAACAAAAAAACCCCAACAAGTTATATAACCCCAAGGTTCAATCTTATGGGGACCATGTTCCCATTCTAAATGGGAAGAAAGAGGGCATGGAAAAGAATCATGAGTGAAGACCAGCAAGATAAACATTCTATCTTGTCCCCATGTCCCGCATCTGGGGCACGGGGTAGTGAAGGTGACCTTGCTGTTTGCAGCCCACGTGGCCTCTCTTCCTTGGTCTGGGGCCAGCCACAGCCTGCAGTGCTCTGCAGCAAACATTCCATGCTCCTAGCGCCTCCCATTTCCTGAGCTCTGTGCTGTGCTTTGCCTTCATTCCCTCAGCTTCATGCATCGCCCTCTTGGCGGCTCCCTGCCTGCTTTGCAGGCCTTCCTTGGAAACTTGACCGATGCCAACCTGACCCCATTCTGAGTGCGGGTAAAACCAGCATCCTATGGATGAGGTCAAGGTCTGCTCCAGCAGCAGCAGTAGTCAGGGCCCCCAGGCCATAGTGGCAGCAACCTCTGAGAGCTCGGGTGGTGGAGTATAGACCAGTAAATGAATCCTGGAGAACCGATTCTGCAGGTGACCCTTCTCCCACGTGAGGCTCAGGCACTCTTTTGAAATGAAAGGGTACACTTCTACACTGCTTAACTGAATTTTGAGATACCTTCGAGGCATCTTTTCATCCCTGTACAAATTTTTTTTTTTTTGTTTTTAACCTCAGTAATCTTAGCAATCATAGATCCTTTGGCCCCAACTTTACATGTGATTCACTTCGGGCTGAAATTTAAGATTTTTACATTTGTCTCCTCTTTTTAGTCCTTATTATCAATTTGTCTAAAGCAGCCAGCAGTACTCCTACCACTTCCTAAATGTTAGACTGCCCTGAAATTTCCTCTGACCAGTAAGTCAGCCCACCACCCTTAATCCCAGTCTCTTCTAAATTCTCAAGACATGGTGAAAATATAACACTTTTTTTCTTTTTTTGCCAACGTATAAGACTCATGGCTTGCAGTCAGTTGCCAGCAAAGTCCTTCTTGCCAGCTGAAGCCCTTCTTGCCAGCTGAAGCCCCACGAGTCCAGCCTTTATTGTTTATATCCCTGTCAGCATCTGATCTTCTGAGGTCTGACTAGGGTCACCCATCAGGCTGTGCTCACAGAACTGAGGGCTTCTCTAGTTCACATCTCCAAACTCCTCCTGCAAAGCAGTTCCAAAAGCTTCTGAACCACATGGTAAATTATGGCCACAGGAATGACCCTTCTGCTCTGGTATCAGTTTTCTATGTCAGTTAGCTTGCCCTTTGCTGGGGCAAGTTTCTCCACACACACAACTTGAAGGAGGAGAGGTTTATTTGACTCCTGGTTTCAGAGGAGTCTGTCTGTGGTCAGCTGACGTCAGGGTAGAAGCATTAGCACAGAATGGAGTGGCCTACAGAGTTGCCTAGTTCTTGGCAGCTGGGAGGCAGAGCAGAGGAATAACAGCAGGGAGGAAGAGGCCGGGACCAGATGGAGGGCCCCAGGGCACAAACGTCCATGAACACTCACATCTGTGCTTTGCTAATTCCTGAGATGGCTCCTAAGCCAACCAAGTTGACAGTGAAGCTTAACTGTCACAGTAATTAATTTTGTCAATTACTTGTGATGATGACTGTGTGCCTACTATAGGCAGAATGGTCATCCATGTAGCTGTAATAATTATAATAATCCCTTCATAGCAATGTGGCACAAGCATGAGCTAAACCTTTTCAGTTCAGTTTCAGAGATAATGACTAATCTGCCCTGGGGGGAAGTGCTATGGAAGGTGCAGAAATGGCAGGTATGTGCTTCCAGAAGTTTCTTTAGGAAGAAAAGCCCAGCATGCATTCAGCTCACACAACCCTGTGTTTAGCACAGAGTTCTTGAGGACCCTCTGTGCCAGGCATTGAAGGTGAGCGGTGTAGCATGCAGACAAAATTTCTAGAGAAAATATAGGAAATAAAGAATATAATAGGTCAGATGGCTGAGTGCAAGGAAGGAAAATAAGCCGGGATTACAGTAGTTACTAGTCCTGGGTGAGGTCTGCGCTAGCAGTAGGCCTGGTTGTCAGTGGTAGGCTTCCTGAGGTAGCAAGCTGAGCAGGGCTCCTTCCTTCAAGTAAGGCAGTGAGCCATCTGCATGCCAGAGGGAAGAGTGTGTGAGCCAGAGGGGCACTGAGGGCAAAGGCTCTGTGGCTGGCTAACTTTGACTTACTGTGGGCAGCAAGAAGTACAGCATAGTTGGAGCGGGGACAGGGCAAGAGAGGAAGCCAGAGACGTGGAGAAGCCCATCTGGGGAGGCCTTGTGGGTGGTCCTTGGAACTTGGTCTTTCACTCCCACTGAAATGGACCAAAGGAAGGATGAGATCTGACCCAGGTTCTAGCAAGTTCCTCATGGTCCCATGTGGGGAACAGACTGCAAGGGAGAAGAAGGTTGGCAGTTAAGAGGTTCCTGTACAGGTGAGAGGGATGGCTTGACTTGGGCAGGGGGGCGGTGGTGAAGGAAGTGACAGGTGTTATGGATCTGCATGTACGGTGAAGGTTGTATTGTTTGGATTTTGAATGGATGTGGTGCAGGATCTGACTCATGAAAACGTGAAAGCGTGGGCCTAGTGGAAGCAAGCCCACAGTGCACTCCCCTCCGGGGTGAAGTCTCTATGCTGGCTGTGGCTTTCCTGTTCCCACTCAGGCTGGAGGTTGAACAAACTAGACGCACGTCTTTTCTCTATATCTGCCCAACTCAGGCCTTCTTCTTTCTCTTTTGTTCCAAAAATTCATTTGTGTAAGCAGCTTTTCAAGTTGAATATGGTTGTTTTGATTTCTTACTGCTGATATTTAGAGACATTTTGTGTGATTTATTTTTAGATCATAATAAACACACATAATAAAAAACAGTGATATGATGTAGATAAAATATTTACCTGGATTTGATCACCGACATCACGCTCAGTTCTTAAAATAGTTTGAGTCCCAGGAAATTTCTGTTTGGTGGGTGAATCCTGATATAGAGTATGAATGCAAATTTAAATTTTCTTTTAAGTAAGACAATGTAATTATACAGAACAATATGTAAGAACCATTCAGAATTGTCTTAAAGCATAGCAAATTTAGAACAGCTTTCCCTAACTACTAAAAAACCCCCCAAAACTAAAGTCATATCAATTGACAGATACTTTGCTAATTTGCATTGTTAAAGCCGTGCTTCAACAGCTACTGCCTCTTCACACATTTCCTTTTTTCTTGAAGAATCAGTGTATGTATGTGAACACATACTGATTTGAGAGGAAAAGGGCCCTGTAAGTTTCTTGATTGCAATGAGACAAAGTGCTGTGGTGTTTTAAACTGTAGTCTTCTGATCCAGTGTGAGTAGAGCAAGCTAATTAAAGTTTTCTTTGACAGTCATTTGCACAGTTCATAATGCATCACAATAGCTCTTCGCTGTCCTTGAGTGCAGGTTCTGAATGTGACACCTAATGACGGCTTCGCCAAAGTCCACTACGGCTTCATCCTGAAGGCGCAGAACAAGATTGCGGAGAGCATCCCCTATTTAAAGGTGATCAGCACTGCTCTTCCTCCCTTTTCATCGTGTAGTTCCTTTGAGTTGTTCAGATACCCTCGATGATGCCTGTAGGTTGATTGGCATGCAAGGCTGCATCTTTTCATCATCAGAGTGTGCCCATTCAGAGCGTCATATGTAGACATACAAGCATGTGAGCAGGGGCTGTTGGGAAGAGACTTTATGAAGAGAAGTTCATAGAACCGAAACTGTTATAGTTTTAAATAAAGGCCAAAGTAGACAAAATTATTGATACAATGTTTTAAAAAATGAACAATCCAGGAAAGGGCTTATAATAAACTAAATAAAGTGAGGTGACAGATCCAGCCTGAAGAGGTGAAACCCCCAAAAGCATATCTGATACCTCAAAATACTAACATTAAGAAGTAATTTTTTCTCTCACATATGTCATTGAATCCTTGTTATTCACTGAATCACATTTGGTCCAGCTTAAGACTATCCAATAGAGCTTTCAGCCATGATAGAAGACTTCTCTGTGTTCTCTACTGCGTGGCCAGTGGCCACATATGCCCACTGAACACCTAAAATAGGCAACTGTGACCGAAGAAAAGAATTTTAAGTCTTAATTAATGGTGCTTGAAAAAGTGACACGTACCTAACAGCTACTATATCGAGCAAGTTAGAAGTTGTGGTATATTCCACTTCTGTAATCTCTTTCTTTTACATTAACTTTGGAGATCCCGAATAGCAACCCACTGATTACAAATAGTTGTGTTTTATTTGGCCAGCACAGTTCTACTGAAAAAAAAAATCAAATTGTTTGCCTTGAGAATCCAAACATGTTGAATAGTCATTCCCACTTCTACTTGCTTTTGAAAGTTCTTATCTGACCCATGACGTTGGCTCAGCACCCTGGGACACAGTGTTGGGCAGCGACACCCTGAGATGGATGTGTGCTCCCATTAGTCCTGGCTGTTGGGAGCCTTTGTAAAGCTGTGCAGTCCCTGCCTGGGTCATGGAGGCATGTGTGTTCCTGTGATTTAAAGTGTTCTCCTTACTTGTCCTCTTACCTAGGAGGGCCTAACTGTATTTTCTCATCTTTAGAGATAGGACATCATGGTTAGCTAGCAAGCAGGGGTGTTGAGTATCAGCCAGTCCATCGTGTTGCTTGCAACTTTCTAGTATTATATTAATAAAATTCCTCTAAGTAAAAGGAGAGGGACTTCGTTTTT
>NW_004524728.1:3128595-3153847 GCF_000260255.1 Octodon degus | reverse complement strand
AACTACAGCAAACTGAGGCTGCCAGCATTGTGGAAGCAGCCACTTAAAGAACTGAGCTAGGGCTGGGCCCCCTCACTGGCTCTCAGAAAGGGACTTCTTATGAAGTCCCTTTAAAGAGGAAGCTTTTTAGAAAAGAAGTTCTTCACATTTAATATTTTTGATATTTATTCTTTTGGTTTTCCAAGTTCATTCTCTTGATTTAATGTTCTTCCACTTTTTTTGTCTTGAGACATAAATTTCAAATTTAGTCCTGTAGGAGATAGGGAGAAATAAACTAAATGTTTTAGGAGTTATTTAATAAAAATAAAAATTTCAAGATTTCAATTGACTTGAATCCTTCATGTTTTATAAGAGATTTCATTAAAAAAAAATCATGACATGTTTGTTGAGTGTAAAGAAATATGACTTGCAGTTAGGGTGCCATTACTTTGGACATAAGCAATTAAACATTTGGGTACAGAAACAGAAAGACTCTACATGACATATGGTCAAATTTGGAGAGCAAATTACATGTGAGACATACCCAGCCAGAGATTATTTGGAATAGTGAAATATGGTTGCTCCCATACCGGGGACGTGTGAGATATTCTGCTAATTTTATGGGCTATTCCACAATTAATTATAAATGTTCTGTAAAATTTAGCTTTGTGATTTCCTTTTGCTTCTGCAGTGTAAATGTTGACCAGTAAATCTCATTGCCAAATTTTAATATTAAATGTGTTTTTCTCCTTCTTAGATTTTCCTACGATATACAATATTCCATATGTAAGCAAACAAAGTGATGAAAATGGGCAAGTATTTGATTCTATCACAGTTCTTAACACTGCTCTTTTTACAGGAAGGAATAGAGTCTGGGGCTCCAGGCACCGATGATGGGCGATTTTATTTCCACTTGGGAGACGCCATGCAGAGGGTTGGAAACAAGGAGGTAATGGGTTCATGGCTTTGTGTTCACTCTAACAGGAGAAGAAGCTCTGTGATGTGTGTGTGCAGGTGTGTGTGTGTGGGGGGGATTCTAGGAGAAAATCACAGTTGAAAACACGTTTTGCACACAAATTATTAAAAGAATTTAAATAATTAGCTATGTGTCCTGTCTTCAAAATAGCCCAAGAATTTAGTTTAATGTTTGGGATTTGGTTTTTATAGTTTATTTCAACAAATCAGCTAAGTAACTACAAGCACAGCTTCTAAACTGGCGTGTGTGTGTGTGTGTGTGTGTGTGTGTGTGTGTTTGTGTGTTTCTGTACATCTGTTTGTGTCAGTATGTATAGAGAAATAGCTGTTATCTTGGGATAAAATTCTTTAAAATAACTCTAATAGCTTGAATTTTAAAAATGTTTTGTTTTCCTAGATTACTTTTGGTTTCATTTCAGAATTGTAAAAATAGTTAGCTTAGGAAGGAAGTCTTCGCTCACACCGTATGCACGCTGAGCCTGCCGTCTAGCTGTGGAACTTACCTTCTGAAACATTTAATGCCCAGTTTAAGAGGAACATAATGACATAAATGTCAAGGGGCGTGTTAAGAGGAGCATAATGACGGAGCCAAGGGGTGTGTTTTCTTTGTGACCACCATTTTCCTGAGACGGCCTCTGTAAGCACAGCATTGGATCAGTAATGGTGACGTCAGGTACTGTTCAGTTTCAAGCCCCTTCCAGGCTGCAGTGGTTTCCGTGACACTGCTGGATGGTCGAGGCTTCCTCTCCCGCCCTGCACATTGCAGCTCTCCTAGGCTCAGCTGTGCTTAGAGTCAGTGGCGAAAGGGGTGAAGCGAGACACTGAATATTTGTAACCAGTATATGCTATGTATGTGTTAAGGTGACATCTAAGGACAACACAGTCTCATAATTCTAATGCAAAGAAGAACATACAGCCATCTGGACAAGGAGGGTTCAGAGAAGCAAGAGGGTTTGTGATGGGATAATTGCCTGCTACAGACATGAACAA
Source organism: Octodon degus (assembly GCF_000260255.1). NCBI lineage: Eukaryota > Metazoa > Chordata > Mammalia > Rodentia > Octodontidae > Octodon > Octodon degus. The sequence continues at coordinate 3,151,903 of NW_004524728.1, read as the reverse complement.
ATCTGTGGTAATAGAAGATTGGATTGCTGATCTGTTTTCATTATATATTTATATTAATCTATATATCTCCCCCTCTACGTTACCAATCAATTAACTAAACCAGCATAAAATTTTAGAACTATAGGGCAAATAAAATTTCTGATTTCTGATTAGTAGTGATTTCTGTTTCCCTTCATTCTTTTAGATGTAAAAAGAATTCTTTGAAGGAGAGGCAGAACAAAGATTTTGCTATAGTATTTCACACTGGATAAATGTTTTTGTCTGATTACCATAGATATAATTGTCAGTAATTAATTTATCTTTGAACATTTCAGGGTCCAGAACAAAGACAGATAAAAGAACTCTATGATTTGTCTCACAGCTTATGATTTGTCTCACAGCTTAGATGAAAACAACTCTTACTTCAAGGACAAGGAATTCACTACGAAATGCTTGTTAAGGGTTTGGCATTCGAACCTATGGGACTATTCTACCAGTTTAAATATCATTAATATGCAAAGAACAACATAGTTCTTGAATTTAAAAAGTTCATGAGCAATCCTTATTACATCGGAATGGAAACAGGTCTGTAGATGCCTTTTAGTACTTTGCTGTCACTAGGTGTTGAGTCTGCAATGAGGTACAATAGCAGGAAGCCACCACCTCTTGTGTGTTAGGCATACACTTTTCTTCTGACTCTGAAAGAGGATGGGTGCAGGAGTGACCCTGAGACTGATGATCAGATGGGTTTTGAAGAAGTGTTGTAATGATGGATGGGAAAGGGGACAGAGACAAACCACAATGGCTTTGCACTAGTTTGGCTTTCCTAATGCCCAGTATTTCCATAATTTCCAAATAACTTCCACGATCCAGCTTCCTTTCTAGTCTCATTCTCAAAGTCCAAATTCATGTCTGCTGCCTGCTCGGTGTCACCACGTGGGTATCACAGAGGCAGCTCACTTGTCTTCCTCTCTGCCATTTTTTTCTCCTTAAGATGAATTATTGATGACACAAAACTTGATGGGCTGTCAGACATTCTGTAAAACCTTGTTTGTTTGGCAGCACTGCGGGCCACACCAAGTCCCTGTGTGCTGGGCAGCACTGTTGCATGGAGCCCTGTGCCCAGGGCTGCTGATCGTTTAACATCGGAAAGCTTAGGAATCAAAATCCTGAATGGAGGTGATGAAAGTGCAATAGTAAAGTTAATTTCAAAGATGAGTACTCTTTCTTTTGTAAGCCAAACGACAATTAGGCAGGTCAACCTTCTTATAATTCTGGCTACAACTTACATGTATTTCTAGGTAAGCACTTAAGGATGACTACACAGGGGCTAGAGAGATGGCTCAGGGGAATAAGTGCTTCCCTAGCAAGCGCAAGGGTCTGAGTTCAATCCCCGGTTCCGCAAAAATAAAAATAATAAAAAAAAAGAATGATTACACAATGTGTTCTTTTTGGAAGAGATATTAAGTAGGAAAATCTTCTTTAATTTTATTTTAAAGAAAAAATAAAACAGAGTTTCAAAACAAGATATTGGGGGATAACAATGGTTGATACATTGCATACTATTATCTTTAAATTAGTCAGAGTACAAAATATTGGCATTTAATTGCCCAAATAATATTAGCACAAACCTTTCTACTTAATGAGCTAAGAAAAATTAGTAGTATAAGTATCTTAATTATCATATATATTATGTATTTTTTCCTTTTCCCTTCTGTCTGTTCTCTATTCCCTCATCCCAGTTTCTCTTTCCTTTAGAAGTTTCTTCCCATTTTACAATACTTCTTATACATTCTGGCTCTTATGTACTCCTTTAGCTTCTCACAGTAGGGGATAATATAGTGCTTATACCTGTCTTTCTGACTTATTTCACTTATGAGTATGGTCTTGAGTAACACCCATTTATCTATAAGAGAGTCCAGCTTATCCTTCTTTATGACCCAGTATTACTCCATCTCTTAAAAAGACCACATGTTTTTATCCATTCCTTGGTTGACCTGCATCTTAGTCGTCTCCAAGATCTATTACAAATTGTGCTACTATAAATATGGTGCACATATATTGCTGTGTTATGATGTTTTTAATTCTCCTCAGAAGATACCCAGAAGGGGAATAATTGCATCAAATGGAACCTCCAATCCTAGCTTTTTGAGGAATGTCCACACTGATTTCCACAGTGGTTGCACCAAGCCGCACTCTCACTGTCAGTGGAGAAGGGCTCTTTTGTCCCCCACAGCCCTTCCAACATTTGTTATTAGTTGATTTCTTGAGGATGGCCATTCTTTCTGGGGTGAGGTGGAATCTCAGTGTTGTTTTAATTTGCATCTCTTGAATGACCAATGATGTTGAACAGCTTTTCATATAATCATTTCCTGTTTTTGTATTTCTTCATCTCAGAAGTGTGTGTTCATCTCAGATGCCCATTTTTGGATTTGGTCTATAAATCTTGCAGGTCTGACTTCGAGTTCTTTATCTGTTCTTTATATGTTCTTGATAAAAATCCTGTGAGGAACAGCTGGCAAGCATTTTTTTCCCCACCCTGTGGGTTGTCTCTTCACTCTGTTGGTGGTTTCTTTTGCTGTGCAAGACCTTTTAGTGAGGTGAGATCCCAGTTGTTGATTCTTTGTGATAGTTCCTGTGTGATTGTGTTTTATTCATAAGGTGTTTGCCTACACCATTGTCTTCATGAGTTTTACCTCTTCCATCTTCCAGTAGCCTTAATTCTTATATTTTAATATTTAGATAGTTGATCCATTTTGAATTTACATTACTGCATGGTGAAATATATAGGCCCAATTTTAATCTTCAGCATGTGCAGAGCCAGTTTTTCTAGCACCATTTCTTAGAGGCCATCTTTATTCCAGTGAATATGTTTGGCACCTTTGTCAAAGATAAGGTGGCTGAGTGTGTCTGGAGTTGTTTTTGCAGATTCTAATGTGTTCCACTGATTTTCAAGGTGTTTTGTTTTGTTTTGTTTTGTTTTGTTTTGCCAGTACCATGCTGGCAAACATTGCTACTGTAACCAAACACTTGGTTACAGTAGCTTTATAATGTAATTTCAAGTCAGGGATTATGATGCCTCCTGCCTTGCCTTTGTTTCCCAGCGTTGCCTTTGCTGTTCCAGGTCCCATCTGGTTCCAAATGAACTTTAGGATTTTTTTTCCTCTAATTCTGTGAGATATACTTGTTGGAATTTTGATCAGAATAGCATTAAACCTGTACAATAGTTTTGGAAGTATAGCCATTTTCACTATATTGGTTCTTCCTACCCAAGAGCAAGAGATAATTTTCCATTTTCTGATATCTTCTTCAGTCTCATTTTTCAGAGTACTGTAGTTTTCAATGTAGAGGTCATTTATGTCCTTTTTTAGGTTGATGCTGAGGTATTTCATTTTTTGGATGCAATTGTTGTTTCCCTATTTTTTCTCTCAGTTTTTTATTTTTTTGCAGGAAGGCTATTAATTTTTGAGTATTGATTTTGTACACTACTGAATTTGCTTATTAAATCTAGCAATTCTTCAGTGGTTTGGGAGATTTTCTTTGTAGAGTATTGTGTCATCTGCAAAGAATGGTAATTTAATTTCTTCCTTTCCTAATATTATTTCTTTCTCTTCTATAACTGCTCTGATTAAAGCTTCCAGGATTATGTTGAATAAGAGCAGAGACAGTGGAGATCCTTGTCTTGTTCCTGATTTTAGAGAGAAAGCTTTCATTTTTTGCCCATTTAGTATGATTTTGGTAGTTGATTTGTCATAGAGGACTTTTATCAGATTGAGATGAAGACCATCTATTCTAATTTTCTGTTGGGTTTTTATCATGAATGGGTGCTGGAATTTTCAAAAGCTTTCTCTGCATCTATTGTGATGATCATATGATTTTCATTCTTGGCTCTGTTAATATTGTGTATTATATTTATTGATTTACATATGTTCAACCATCTCTGCATCCCTAGGGTGTGAATCTCACTTCGTTGTAGTATGCTGTCTTTGCTGATTTTCTGCAGGCTGTTTGCCTATATCTTATTGAGGATTTTTGCATCTATGTTCATTAGAGAGATTGGCCTATAGTTCTTTTTCTTAGTTGTGTCTTTCTGTTGTTTTGTATCAGGGTAATGCCTCCTTCCAGGAATAAACTTGGGAGTGTTCCTTCCCTTTCCATTTCGTTAAAGTTTGAAAAGTAGTGATATTAGGTCTTTTCTGAATCTCTTGTAGAATTCAGCAGTGAATCCATCAGGTCAGGGCCTGGGCTTTTGTTTGTTGGTAGTTTTTTAATTACATCTCTGATTTCATTGATTCATACTGGTTTATTTAGGATTTTCATATCTTCTTGATTCAGCTTTGGTAATTCTTATGTATCTAGGAATCTGCCCATTTCTTCTGCATTTTCCATTTTATTAGAATATAAGTTTTCAAAGTAGGTATTGATCTTCTGGATTGCTGCAGGGTCTGTTGTGATTTCACCTGTTTTATTCCTAATTGTATGGATTTGAGTATTTCTTTTTTTGATAATGTTTTTAACAGGTTCGTTGATTTTATTTAATCTTTCAAGAAACCAGTTCTTTGACTTCACTGCTTCTTTGTATTTTTTTTTTTTTAGTCTCCAATACATTAATTTCTGTTCTGATCTTTGCAATTTCTTCTCTTACATAAGCTTTTTGTTTACTCTGCCCTTTTTTCTTAGATGTTTGAGGTTCACCATTAAATTGTTTATTTTTGCTTACTCTATTTTCCTGATATGGGTAATCACTGCTATAAATTTCACTTTTATGGGCCAGAGAGATAGCTCAATGGTCTAAGTGCCTACCTGGCAAGCTCAAGAACCTGGGTTTGATTCCCAGTACTGCATACCATGCCGGCCCCATGCTGAGTTGGTCGCCAAAACTGGGCATGATGATGCATGCCTGTAATCCCAACACTGAGGAGGCTGAGACAGGAGGATCACTATGAGTTTGAGCTGTGTATCGAGACCCTGTACCAAATAAGAATAAATAAATAAATACATAAATAAATTTCCCTTGTAGGACTGCCTTCATTGTGTCCCACAAGTTTATATGTTGTATGGTCATTATCATTTAATTAGAAACTGTCTAATTTCTTTAATTTTATCTGTGACCCATTGGTTGTTCAGGAGGGGTGCTATTTAATTTCCATGGTTTATAAAGTCCTTGTGGTTTCTTTTGCCATTGATTTCCAATTTCATTGCACTATGGTCTGATAATATGCATGGGTAATTTAATTCCTTTGCATTTACTTGAGCATGTTCTGTGAGCTAACATGTAGTCTATTTTGGAGAATGTGCTGTGTGCAGTGAGAAGAATGTGTATTCTGATATTGTGAGGTGAAATAATATAGACATCTACTAAGTCCATTTTTTCAAATGTTTGGTTCAGTTCCAGTATTTTATTATTGATTTTTTTTTTGTCTAGTTGATGTATGTCTTTTTATGACAGTGAGGTAGTGAAATGCACGAATGCAATTGTATTAGTGTTTATTTCATTTTCCATACATTTTAATATTTGTTTTATATAATGGATGCAGTGGTACTTGTTGCATATAAATGTATGATTGCTATCACTTTCTCTTAGATGATGATGATTTTTGTCTTTTTGAAACAGGGTCTCCCTGTGCAGTTCAGGCTGGCCTTGAGTTCACTTTGTAGCTCAGGCCAGTATTGAACTTGCAACAATCCTCCTGCCTCACCCTTCTGAGTGCTGGGATTATAGACATGTGCCTCCACACCCAGTTCTGGATTATCTCTTTTACAAAGATGTAGTGACCTTCTTTGTCTCTCTTAATCAGTCTTGGCTTGAAATAATACACTTTATCTTCATATAGAATAGCTACCCCTGCTCTTTTTCTGGGTTCCTGTGACATAGAATATTGTTTTCCATCATCTGACTTTCAACCTATGAATTTCTTTTTGAATTAAATGTGTTTCTTGTATGCAGCATATTGTTGGATGTTGCTTATTGAACCATTCTTTTAGTCTGTGTCTTTTGATTGGTGAATTGAGACCATTAACATTGATTATCATAAGTGTGCTGAGAAGTCAGCTGTGATTCTTTTTTTAATTTTATTGAGAAACAAATAGCAATAAGGCAGTTTCAAAACAGGTTGGTAGGACAGTTACAATAATTGATACATTGCATATTGTTGTCTTTATAGTATTTATTCATAGTACAAGAGGCAAACATGATATCCTGTCCAAACACTAGTACAAATCTTTCTTCTCATTGAATTAAGAAAAAGTCAGCTGTGATTCTGATGGGCTTTCCTTTATAGGTGATTTGTCTTTTTTCCCTAGTAGTTTTTTAAGATTCTATTCTCATGTTGAATTTTTGGAATCTTGACTATGATATGCTCTGTGTGTGTGTGTGTGTGTGTGTGTGTGTGTGTGTAGCCTCAGTCATAGGCTAATTGGAGTTCTGACTGAGGGTAATTGGAGTTCTATAAGCCTCTCACTTCTCTGTATGTCAAATTATTTTTCCTCTAACAGCGAAGTTTTCTGCCATGATGTCTGTGAACAATTTTTTTTTATCTCATCTGTGCTATCTCTTGCTTCTTCATTGACTGCAGTCAATCTTAAATTCTCCTTTGCCTCATTTGGCAGCTGCTGTATTGATTTCTCATGGTCCCTTGCTATTTTTAAGAAATCTTTCTTTTCATAATTGCTTAAAACAAGCCTGTTTCTATATCTGAGATCCTGTCTTTATGTTGATTTAATCTTCTGCAAATAGCTTTAATGAAAATTGTAATCTGAATACCTTCCCGAATCTGCCTTATGGATTTCATTTCTTGCCTATGCTGAGCATTCATTCCGTAATTTTCTCAAGCTCCTCTATGTTGTTATCTGTATCAGCTCCGGAGCCACTGCACAGTGAATCTCAGTTTTGAAATACCAGAAAGAATAGCTGTTTAGAACAATTCATCACTTTTGGCTGTGGTGGTACCATCAGTAAAGACAGTAACATCAAACACAGCCTAGAAAATTACTAACTTAGTTAACCGTTAATTTGCCACCATGAACCATATGATCTATATTTCTGTTTATATACCAAAATATAAAACAAACTAGAAAATTATATGCCATATACAAGTCCTCTATATGTCAATTTTGCTCTCAGGGATTGATATTCTTTTTTTTTTTTTTTTTGCGGAACCGGGGTTTGAACTCAGGCCCTTGAGCTTGCCAGGCAAGCACTTATTCTACTGAGCCATCTTCCCGGCCCAACTCTCAGGGATTAAAGTGTAAAATGGGTTACAGAGAAAATGGAGAAGTGGAAGAAGAGGAAGAGACTATAAGTAAGACTAGCAGACAAAAGCAGATCATGCTAGGGCCAGGGACATAGGCTGGTGGCATAAGCGCCTGCCTGGCAAGCACAAGATCCTGAGTTTGATCCCCAGTACCAAAAAAAAAAAAAAAAAAGCAGATCACACTAACTTTGGGAAACTGGTGCAAAAGACTGGAGGGAAAGAGAAAAGGAAAAGATAAAAAGACAAACAGAACCACAACCACAAGGAGGCTAGAAATATTTTCACACACATATAAAAATGAGGTCAAACAATGGAGAAAAAAAAACAAAACAAAAGCACCACAACCATAAAAAGCAAAAAGAGAAGGATGGGGAGGGTAGCTGAGTAGTATGGTGCCTGCCTGGCAAGCAAGAGGTCCTGAGTTTGATTCCCAGTTCAAAAGAAAATAAAGACGTCCACTTCTGAGTATGTCTCTGCTGTCACTGGTAGACAGCATGTGGAGACCGAGTCCCAGGCCATGTTGATCATTCCAGCAGGCTAGCAGTGTCTTTTGGGAGGGAAGTAAGTGGATAATTGCAGCGAGCCTGCTCCTTCTGCCCGCTGGGCCTGAGCTCAGCTGGGGGCCACTAGCTGAAGCTAGCAGCTACTCCGAGTTCTGAGTGCAGGTGGCTCCTCTCCCAGGTGGTTTGGCCATGGATCCAAGCATCATGGTGCATGCCTGTAATCTCAACATTCTGGGAGGCTGAGGCAGGAGGATGCCAAATTCAAGCCCAACATGGGCAGTTTAACAAAATTTCAAAATGAAAATCTGAAAAGGGTCAGGAATGTAGCTCTGTGTGGAAACCTATTTTAATCATCTGTACTGTAAAATTAAACTGATATGTCAAACTATAATGCCAACTCAGAATAGCATTTCTTTTCTATCTACTTAATTTAGTGGGGGGGGGGCTTATACTTTACTTTGTGGTAGCCTGTAATCCTAGTGTTCTAAGAAACTAAGGCAGAAGATAACAAGTTCCAGCTCAGCATGGGCAGATTAGAAACTTAGTAAGACCTTGTCTCAAAATGAAAAATTTGAGCTGGGAATGTAGCTCAGTGTGATGGCCATGAATTCAGTCCCTGCTACCTCAAAAGGCAAAACGTCTGACATGGGCTATGCCCATATTTGATACTACTTTGGAATAACCAGAAACCCAGTAGTATTTTGTCCAGATTTCCATAGACTTGGGTAGCTAACAGGCAAGTTCTGACAGTCTTTGACTTAAGATTTTTCAAGGTTATGGTCATGTGAAAGCCTATGTGTCCAGTGGAAGCTATATTTCAAAGTCCAGTCTTTTCCCAGGTCAGCAATAAGTAGTACAGTGCTGTCTTGTGATGCTGTCCAGTAGCAGGCAGTCCCAGCTCGCAGTCTTCCACGTGATCACGAGGGGTGATCGCCAACACTTGACAGTGCACTGTGTTGTTAAGTACATCGTGTGGATTAAATGCATTTTTGATTTAGGATGTTTCCAGTGTACATAATCGTATCACTATTCCAGTAACATCTCTTAATACTTTTTTTGATACTGTGATTTTAAAATTAACAAAAATCCTTCACTGAAAGAATAGTAAGAGGCAGTCCTTCTGTTTTTTTCAGGCATATAAGTGGTATGAGCTTGGCCACAAGAGAGGACACTTCGCATCTGTGTGGCAGCGCTCGCTCTACAATGTGAACGGACTGAAGGCCCAGCCCTGGTGGACCCCAAAGGAGACCGGCTACACGGAGCTCGTAAAGGTGAGTGCTAACATGGACATCATCGCCATCTTTTTGTCCTCAAAATCAGAGAACATGTATCATGAAAACGAATGTCAGAAAGAGGACTGTGCTATTTGCAGAAGTAGGACAAAAGATCCTTTTCATCCATATGGCTCACAGTGACCTTTAAATGATGCAGGTTGTTTGGTGGGTCTCCAGGCTTTTTGGACTTAAGATGGCCTTGTGCTCTTGAAAAGGAGTGGTCATTCCAGGAAATTTTTTTTTTAATGTGTGTTATATCTCTACATACTATTATAAATTAAAATTGAGAGAAAATTATTAAAAATGAAAAAGAAAAGAAAAATTCATGTGTGAATTCCATAAAATAATAATGACTCTATTATATGTTACTAGGAGTAAAATTTGTAAAGTAATTATATTTTCAAAATGAAATGTAGTGAGAATATTTTTTTAATTTAATTGAGAAACAAATATGAATGAGACAGTTTCAAAGCTGATTAATAGGACAGTTTCGATAATCAGGGGCTGAGGAGATAGCTCAGTAGAATAAGTGCTTGCCTGGCAAGTGCAAGGGCCTGAGTTCAATCCCCAGTTCCGCAAAAAAAAAAATAAAAATAAAAATTAAAAAAAAATAAAGATAATCAATACATTGTACATTATTATCTTCTTAGTGGTTATCCATAGTACAAGAAGCAGACAGGATATCCTGTCCAAACACTATTTGTATGCCTCTTTCTTCTCATTGAATTAAACAAAAGTAGCTATATATCTCTCCTAACTATTTTGTATATATAAATACAAAATGATCTTTCCTTTGTATCCCCCTTTTTTTTTTTTAGTCCTGTCAGAGGTGGATATTCTATTGGCATCTAAATACTATAGGTGTTTGAATTCAGCTGAACAATCCAACACTGTCTAGCAGTCTGTCATATTAGTGGGTTATCCTCAGAAGTTATTGACTTGAGCCTTTTACAGCTCATCGTATTAATATGGCTTTACTTTACATACCTCGTTTTTATACTTTTCTGTTGGATGGCTAAGATCAAGATAAAGCAAGACCTATATAACAAGAATTATAACTTTTGTGTCTGACAAGGTCAGTCAAATCCCCTCAGGATTGATCCTGTAACCCTGTACCACACTTTGTAGATCCTTTGTCAGTGTCAGCCATGATGAGTCACGGCCATTGCTTGACCAATTTGCTCTCTGTGAAAGCCTGAGAGAATGTTTTTTCTCTCCAAGTGACTCTCCCGAGGCACATTATACATCATCGATCACATTCCTCTGTGGCTCCATAATCTTCTTGGTCAGAAAATTTGGAGCACAATGTAGTGAGAATATTGCAAGTGTTTTAAATATTTACATACCATTTTGATGCCTGAATTCACAGAAAACAGAGCATTCTCTCTTTTTGCTCCCTTGTTCACAGAGGACCTTATTATCTAGTGATGCATACTGAGAACATGCAGAGATCTGCATGGTCCACTTCACATACAGTAGAACCATCTTCACTGTACAGTAAGTGAGAGTCAGCTGTTTTGTGCAATAGACAACACTTTAAGGTCACATGCTGAAAGAAAAGTTTGGCCTGGCCAAATAGCTCTGTGAATTAAAGCACTTGCAAGCAGGCGCAGAGGTCCGGGCTTCAATCCCCAGGCCTGCCATGCTGGACCTGCCCCCAGGGCACGCTGAGACTGCAATTGAGACTAGGTGTGGTGGTGCACGCCTGTAATCCCAGCACTTGGGAGGCTGTAAACAGGAAGATTACTATGAGTTGATCTAGTAGTGAGACCCTGAACACCCTGTAGACCCAAAAAGAAATAAAAGGTGAAGAAGCAATTACCGCTTTTAAAAAGCAGCTGCTTTGTTCAAGAGTGGGAGGTTTATGCCTGCATTGAAAGACAACATAATCACTAATAATGAAAACAATGAACAAATGGAAAACATTGTTCCCATAAAGGAGTACACTTTCAAAATGACATGCAAATAGTTAAAAGTTCCTTATGCTGTCTACCTAACCTTTAACTATGAGGACTTTCAGAATTAGGCCTCAACATTTATAGTTATTTTAGTTAATGAAAGCTTCATTGTTTCTATGTCATTAGGAGCTGTATTTAATGAAATGGATGTAAAGTCTATGGCAAGTTTAATTTTAAAAAGTAATGTTAATAAGAAACAGTACACTGAAGGCGCTCTATCAAGCGCATACTCTTTAAATTTTAAATGCAGTGAACAGAACAGAACTTGCACCTACGCCACAGTTGCAAAGCCAAAAATAAAACTAGATCAGTATCACACATGCAGGGAATTCAGGCACAAAGCCAAGATCCCTCATTTGTCAATTATTCCAAAAAAAATAACAGCTTGAAACACCAGTGCTGTTGACAGTGGCTTACCTTCAGTGCACTGAATGTTGTACACGATCTACTTTACAAGAAGAGACATCCATGCAGGCAGGCTCAAGAAGAAGCAGACCTCCTTCGGCTATACCCAGGGCAGGCTGCGTGGCCTGCACACGCACACACACATACCTAAGAAAATGTGAATATAGACAGCACTTACGCTGGCCATTTCACCGGAAGGCCAGAACAAAGCCACGTCTGCTAAAAATGAATGCACCACCCCGGTTTACTACTCATAACAGATGCTTTTGTCTTTTATGTGAACTGAAACCATATATGTTAGTGGTGTAATTTGAGTATTCTCACATCTACCTTTTAGGGCAGTAGTAGTACACATCATGTAGCACCTGGAAGACACTGTGTACAGGGGCACAAATGCCACCAAAAGAGCACAGAACGTCTTGTACTATTAAGAAGATAATTTTGCAGTAGGCCTGGTGTACATGCCTACAGCCCCAACTCTTGGGAGGCTGAGTAAAAGAGATCACGAATTCATGACCAGCCTCAGCAATGTAGTGAGTGAGACTCTGCCTCAAGAGAAAAACAAAAAGTAGTTTTCATTTTTCAAGCCTTCTGGAAACTCTGAGGAGTGCCTAAGGTTTACATAAACATTGTTAGTAAATGTTCCAGCAGATAATTAGGATAGAGAAACTAAGTGAATCTAATAAGGTACTAGTTATAAACAATTGGAAATATATACACTGGTAAATTAAATCTGGACTTTAACACTGTCTACTTTGTGGCTTGGGTAGGCAAAGGGTCAGTAGACATTAATAAAATAGAACTTAATTACAATGCTATCTTTTATTCAAAATATGAAAATGTCATTTACCTCTTGGGCTTTCGTAACATGGAAATCCATAATCTAGCCTGAGAAATCTGATATTTATGCATGGTTTGTAGAAGATCATGTGAAGATGGTATATTCTGATTTTCCAGCAGTTGATTTTGCTTGTGAGGGAAGCAGGAAAGGAAGGGCAGGAGTGACAAAACACTGATGATTCTGAAATCTAAGTGATGGATTGTGGAGGGTTTTTATGCTTTTTTTCTACTGTTGGGTATATGTTTAAAATTTTTCATAATCTTTTTTTTTGCAAAAAACTATGTTGAATAAAATGTGTCTCAGAGACATATAAGACTTCATCAATTTGGTTTTCTTGGGGAAAGGAGACATTTCAGTATGATCTCAACATGGTTATTGTATATTTCATTATAAAAGCATACTTTCTAATCATCACAATCTACTTGTACTATAGACTGCCCTCACTTAAGCCTCAGATAACTTCATAAATCAGAAAACTATGATATGCTGACAATTTGTGAAGATGAATTTTGAGAGAACCATCTCCAAAGGAGAAATTATACAGAAACAACCTCTCTTGATAAAACTACTGCAGTTAGTACCGTCTGTGCATGCTTTTTCCTTTGTAAAATTTCATCTCGTCTCCGATCAGATCACATTCAGCTGATTATCCTCTGTTATCACTCCTTGGTCTCTCTGTGAGTTTATTCCCCTGCTGTAGCTTTTGTTATGCTTTCAACTTGAAGTAACAGAAGTGAAATTCAAACCGGGCATACATGACATAGAGCTTCATTCACTCACCTAACTGGAAGCCGAACAGTAGAGCAGACCTCAGGGTAATGTCAGGAGGGGAGGTGTTCTTGGCTTTATACTTCTTTGGTCACCCCCTGCCAACACTCTGCCTGATTGCTGCCAGAAGCAACTGGACTGGTTGGCTGAAAAGAATTCTAAAATCTAACCTCATTGAGCCAGCACACCAGTCGTAAATGGCCTCCTCAAAGTCTCCTGGGAGTCCCTTTTCACTTGGCAATAACCATATCATACTGGACACACAGTTACAGCAGTCTAAGATGCAGGGAGTGGGCAACAGGCTTCCCGGAGAAGCACAGTGTATCTCTCCATCAACTTGGCAATAACTCCCCTTTCCCGCAGCCTGACTGAGCCCTTTTGGATCCTATTTCTACTCTGAGTCTGTTACTGAGTTACTGAGAAGAAACTGTGAGACCACCCACAAGCCAGCAGCTCAACCCTGCAAGCCAGGAACGGGTTTGCTTCCTCTAAGCGAGTGCCTCATCTAGGGGGGATGGGTACTGAACAAAGTCAGGGTTCTATTGAGACAGGAAAAGGGGCATGATAGGAGTTGCAAAGGAAGCTGGGGATATAGCGCAGCTCAGATAACAGGATCCTGAGTTCAATTCCTAGTACCAAAAACATGAAAGAAGTTGAAAAGGAAGCCCATCTGGATATTCACTGACTGTGAACTGAAACATTTTTTCTCTGCTTTTCATTTTTCCTTCATTCATTTATTTTTTGAGAAATCTTATCCACTGCTTATCCATCAGCTGTGAAAATTTCTACAACAGCTAAAGTAGAAAGATGGGAAAACTAATCCATCTAAACAGTAATAAAAAAGAACTGAAATGGTAGTACTGATATTAGACCAAAAAAAGACTAAGAAGTGTTGGTAGAGACAGAGGGACATTTGCATACCCTAAACCCCGATTATTCCGGAGCCACGCGCTCATCACGCATTTGTGCACCTAACCAGTGAACGCTGAGATATATGAGGCAAGAACTGATTCAAGTAGGAAATATGTAAATCAACAGCATGGAGATTTTCATGATTTGCCTTTTATAATGGAAAAACAATAAGACTGTCAGAGAAAATAAGCACTTCAACAACACTGAGGCAACAGGATCTCGAAAACACCCGTGGAACATTCCACCCAGCGTGATCAGGATGCGCACTGTTCTCAAGTGTGTGTGAGATGCTCTCCATGTAGGCCAGAAGGACTTTGGAAGTATTACAATCACAGTACATATTTTGTGACACCCTTGGAATGAAATTAAGATTTTTTTTAAATGAACATCTATGGGTATTTATTTTTCTTTTTGTAAATGTTGATGCTTTTTATTGGTCTTTGATTGCAGTGGTGATGTTCACTGTGGGGAATTGGTACCTGCATATAATATGTCTTGGTCATCCTCAAGGAGCCCACTATCAGCTTGTGCCCCGTCTTCCCTGTCCTTGCCTCTCCCCAAACTGTCTCTGTCAAGGGCCTGCTGTATGGGAATCATTAACAAAAACAAGTTAATAAATTCACAAATATTTGAAAGTTAAGTATAGTACTTTTAAGTAACCAATAGGCCAAAAACAAAACTGCTAGAGAAATTAGGTACTTTGAGATAAGTGAAACAAAAATACCACATGGCAAAGCTTTTAGGATGCAGTACCAGTTCTTAGATGTTGACATTTGCTAATATCTGTATGTTTAAAATGAAAATGGCTATAAAACATGAACCTGATGCTCCGTGATAAGAAACCCAGCGCAAGCAGAAAAGAAGATAACTGTGAAATGAAAATAAATGAAATGGTGACTGGAACAATAAAAATGAATAGCTTCAAAACTTGCTTTAAAACTAGATTATTTAAAACTAAGTTATTTTATAAGCCAACTAATAAAGTGAAGATTGAAATTACTAAAATTACTAAAAACAAGACTGGGCATGGTGGTGCATGCCTGTAATCCCAGCTGTTGGGAGGCTGTAAACAGGTGGATCATTACGAGCCCGATCTAGTAGTGAGACCCTGAACACCCTGTAGACCCTTCCCTAAAATACAAAATAAATAAATAGATAAATAAATAAAATTACTAAAAGCAAAAGAAAAATAAGACATATTACTATCAACTTTATAAAACCTTGAAGTATTATAAAAGAATACTAGGAAAAGGTATAAAGCAAAAAACATAAATAGCATACATGAAGTTGTTAGAACATAAACTACTAAAACTACCTCAGAAATAAAATGAAATCTGAACAGACCTGTAATAAGTAAAGAAAATAAAATAGTAATTTAAAAGCTTCCCACAAAGATAAACCCAGGCCTAGAGTTCATCAATGGTAAATTGTATCAACTATTAAATATCAATAAGTAACAATCCTTCATAGGCTCTTCCAAACAATATGAGTAAAGAAGCACCAGCTCATGTTATAGGGGCAATATTACTCTGATACCAATTTGGAATCAAGGACATCACTGAAAAAGAAAACTATAAATCAGTAGTTCTTACACATATTAGATGTAAAATTCCTCAACAGAATATTAGCATCCTGAATATAGCAACATACAAAAAAGAACTATATGCATAAATAAGAGATATTTTTCTGAGGAATGCAAATAAAAGATCCATTCATTAAACATGGACATGATTTATATGGTTATATAATCATTTCAGTAGACATAAGAAATCTGACAAAATCAAGCACCTTTTCAAGGTAAGAAAAATAATACAACAAACTGATCAGAGAAGGAATCTTACTTATCCTCAGAAAGGGCACCTATGAGACACTTAAAACTCACATCACACTTCATGGTGAAAAACTGAAGGAAGTTGAGTTGTCTACATTTTTAAATGACATTTTTTAAAAATGTACTTGGTACAGGGTCTACAGGGTCTCACTATGTAGATCAGACTCAAAGTGATTCTCCTGTTTTCAGCCTCCCAAGTGCTGGGATTACAGGCGCGTACCACGATGCCCTGCTCAAGTCCTATATTTGACAAGACCCTTTATACCAGAAAATATATCTGGTGACTCAGTAATACAAGCACATAACCAAATTTAAATGAGAAAAGAATTTTAAAAGATAGCTATTCAAAAAAGATACATAAATGGCCAAGAATCACATAAATATAGCCAATGTCATTTGTCATTGAGGTAATACAAATAAAAATCACAATTTGGGCAATTTTGTAACTATTAAGATAGCTACAAGAACTAAGAATATTGAAATAAGTGTTAGTACTGGTGTGTATCTGGAGGAACTGGATTCCTTGAACATTGCTGGTTATATGAAGTGCTGCGCTTCGGAAAATGGTGTAGCTGTTCATCAGAGAGTCCTCAGAAAGTTAATAGGAATGCTGTATGTTCCTGCAGTTCCCCTCCTAAGTATGCACCCAAGAGGATGAAAACCTATGCTCATAAAATAATAAATGTTTGCAGTATCATTATTTATAACAGCACAAATGGAAACAAACCAAAATATCCAAAGGATGAATCATGGTTATGAATAAATATATAAAAAGTGATACATCTGCATATATAAGCAAAATCTGGAACATCTACGCAATGATAGAATGCAATCAAATTCTGCTGTCTAGTGTAACGTGCATGAACCTTAAAAACATGGTGTTATCAATCCCTGGCAAGCGCAAGGGCCTGAGTTCAATCCCCGCTTCTGCAAAAAAAAAAAAAAACATGGTGTTATATGAAAAGCAAGTCACAGGAGATCACATATTAAGTTATTCATATGAACTGTCATAATTAGGCAAATTCATGGAAACAGAAAGCAGATTATTTTTTCCCTTGAATACTTTTGTTTGTTTTTGTGGAACTGGGGATTGAACTCAGACCCTTGCGCTTGCCAGGGAAGCACTTATTCCACTGAGCCAGCTCTCCAGCCCCCAATACTTTTATATATATATTCTAATCTTTATATCAGCTCTAAACATAGCTGGTATTGTTCTTGTTTATACATGAGTGCAGTAGGATGAGATGAACTAAAGGCATTTCCCTAAGGCCGCATGCACAGTGGTGATGGCTGAGATTTTGATCCAGGTTTCCTTGTGCTCAAAATCTGTTTCCATGTTGGTACCAGTCCACTGCCCTCAAAGGGCACTTCGCTCCTATGATTATGTCCTCTTTGCTATGCCAGTGTTTATGTCAAAATTTTATTTAGCTTCTTGATTTCAGCTGCTCATGTTTCAAGCTCTGCTTATTAAGAAAAGCAAGACTGTTAGTCCCAGAGTTCCCAGCAGCACGGGACGCGTAACAGCATCCTCTGTTCAAAACCGAGTCTGTGCGGCAGTGCTTTGCTTTGGTAATACCAGCCTCTACTTCCACAAGTGTGAACGTCGTCTGTGGTACGGCTGCAGCACAAGACGTCTGCCAGTGCTGACAGGGATGGAGAAAGCTAGTTGTGTGAGGAATGTAGAGCCCATGTTGCATGTCCATATATTCTTCCATTTCCAACTTACGGATTTGAGTATTATGGATCATGGATCAATGTCATCTTAAAAATGGAAACTATCTAGTGCTGGGACCTCCCACATTTGGCCAAAAGACTTTTAGCATAATCACCCTGATTCTGGAGTAAGTGACTGTTTCCTACCTCAAGTAACGCACTGTCACTCAAGTCATTCCCTGCTCCAGACAGCTGAGGTTGCGTTTTCTTGCAGGGATGGGACAATCAGTACTCACTGAAATGCACACTCTGTGCTG
The DNA here is from genome assembly GCF_000260255.1 of Octodon degus. Lineage (NCBI taxonomy): Eukaryota > Metazoa > Chordata > Mammalia > Rodentia > Octodontidae > Octodon > Octodon degus. The sequence goes on along the minus strand of NW_004524728.1, from coordinate 3,134,209 downwards.
TTTTCTCCATCACCGCCTGGCCTATAATTTTGCAGCCCCAAGACTGAGAGTTATATAATTCAATGAAAAAAATTAAAGAAGAATACCCTCTTTGGAGATTGTTTTCATTAAAATTGATTAGGTTGCCCAATTCACAAATGCCAAAGTCCTAGGTGCTTCAGGGTCATTTAACATAGAAGCTGAAACAAAAACATAAATTCTTTGCTAGACTGGAAATAGAAATGATCTCTTCTTGTACAAGAAAAGCCTTCCTTTTTTGAGCCTAGCCCTCACTGTTCCATTGCTAATTTCCCCCACCCCCGTGGCTAATTTAAATATAAACATCCTGTGAAGAAACTGTTAGAATAACATTGAAAACAAATCCTCAGCCAATAACAACTTAAAACTATAATTTAAAATATCCCTTTTGTATTTGCTTTTCCTGCTACCTAACTGCATCTATTTTGGGAAAAAAGAAGATCTCTTGAATTTTTTCTGAACTTTTCAAAGCAGCTTCTCAGATGTAAGCAAACAACCTCACATGTAAGTTAGTCTTTCTTCACACTGTAGTTTATTTTTATCGGGAATTGAACTCAGGACCTTGCACTTGCCAGGCAGTCGCCTGTGCTGCTAGCTGTCTCCCTGGCCCACATTGTGGTTTGTTACAGCTGGAGAAGCGCCCGGTAATACTTTGCCTGTGATGTGAGCGAGCACAGAGAAATGATTGATTAGAATAGCACGCGGTCATGTTTTCCAGACTGTGACTTTTATTAATTAAAAGATCCATTGTGTATGAATAACTTCACCTGAACAAAAATAGAATTTACACAGTAATACATTAGTGGTTCAATATTTCTTTCCATGTGATTAAATATTTGAATGTTTTCAATGAACTGCTTTTGGATTAAAACAGATTGAGAAAGAAGCAAAAAATGTCAGATTTAAATTGGAATTAAGCTGTATGTTAAGAAGATTAGTAATTTTGTGAAAATGTAAATGTCATGTATAAAGAAGTGCTAAAAGCAATTCCTTAAAATTAACATGAGAGTTTAGGCCTATTTTTTCCAAATTGAACTTTAAACTTTTTAGATTCCAATGCTGTTTCACCTAAGATGACAACAAAACAGTGATGGGATCTAGAATTTGAGGATTATGTGATTTAAAGTTGAGCTTCTTAGAAGGTGCCCTATAATTAGAAGTCGATTAATTTTGCTGTCAGCTGTGATGCTTTGGATAAATTATTTCACCCATCTGAGCTTTACTTTCTTATCTCTAAATTTAAAATAAGCCCTTGAGTTTCTCCCCTCCTACATATTTTTATTTTTTTTTTCTTTTTAAAGTATTTAATACAGGGTCTACAGGGTCTCACTACACAGATCAGACTCATAGTGATCCTCCAGTTTTTCAGCCTCCCAAGCGCTGGGATTTCAGGCATGCACCACAATGCCCAGTCTCAATTGCCATCTCAGTGCGCCCCAGGGGTGGAGCCAGCTTGGCAGCCTGGGAATTGAACCCTGGCCACTGCGCTCTGCCTAAGCAGGTGCTTTAGTCCACTGAGCTATCTGGCTGGCCCTCCCCACCTACATATTTTAATGAGGCTCAGAATGACAAATAAAAAGAAAACCCAGCACTCTTGTGTGCTTGTAGCCCTTAGTAAGAGCCAGCTCCACTGAGGCTAAGATGGTGTGTGATGCCAATTGTGGCCATCTAGCAGAACAAAATATTTGATATTCTTCTTTCAGTTATTTTAAACTAAAAGGCCATTTTCTTTCTCAAAGAGAAATTGGTGAGTGCTCAGTATTTGTCAGCATGAAAACCAACACCTGCACACTGGCTTGCTCACTGCTTTGGGGACTCACTGTGCAGTGCTAGATATTTCAAGTAATTGCAGACTAAACCAGCAGGCTGGGGCTCCTGTTGGGGTTCTAAAGTGTTTAGTCTGACAGGCCGTGATCTGTTTTAGGATACGTGGGCACAGGTCAGTGTACACCTCGCCACACACATGTCTCTTGGTGCATCTGTTTTTCCATTTGTCTTGACATAAGAAAGCCTACATCAGACTCTCAGCCACTGAGATCAGGGACTCCGGAGTTTCTTCCTGGAGTTGTTACACCTCCAGTGTTAGGTCAGGGCTCGGTTCTCAGCAGTGAGGCCTAAAAGGAAATATATATGTTTTATAAATATTCATATTCATAAAATATTTTCATAAATATATATTTGTATTTATAAATTTATATTTATAAGGGATGTATGTTTCCCCTATTTTCCACTTTCTGGCTAATGACATGGCCCACTTCCAGGAAACTAACCTGTCATCTCCCATGGACACTCAGGAAAGCCAGCTGCTGCTGGTCAGCCTTGCAGGAGGCCAGCCTGCGCTCTCTGGTGACGATCCGGGAAGGAAAACAGTAACTTCTGTAATAAATGGTGCCTGATGGCCAAGATTTGATTAATGAATGACAGCTTCCCTGATTTCTGCCCATGCTTCCAACTTAATAACCAGAGAGAGTCAGACATGCACAGAGCTTGATTCAAAATGTAAAGAAAAAGACGATTCTAATATTTCCTTACTGCTTTCTCTCTACTGCATGTCTGTCATATAAAACAGTGACTCTGAGTTTGATGATCTTGTAAAGGTGTGTGCAAAGAACTGGTAAAGGGTTAGGGCTCTGAAGGAATGAAAAGTTTTGTTTCTGACTTGCCTGGTGGGCTAGATTACATATTACAAGGTTTTCTTAGCCTAGATAAGAGAAGATAAACAATAAAAAAATATGAATTGATATATATATATATAGAGAGAGAAAGAATATGTAAATTAGGAGAATTAAAACAACATGCATTTAGGATCATTCTATATTGACTTTCATGGAAATAACAATAAATAAAAAATGTACAAATGTTTTAATCTACAAGAAAAAGACAGTAACAGATGAATAATATCAGCATTTTATGTAGAAGTGGGAAACAGAAGTACTTGGTTTTTTTTTTATTTTATGTATTTGGTACAGAGTCTACAGGGTATACAGGGTCTTACTACATAGATCATACTCGTAGTGATTCTCCTGTTTTCAGCCTCCCAGGCGCTGGGATTACAGGCGTGTGCCACCATGCCCAGTGTCAACCACCATCTCATTGTGCTCCAGGGGTGGAGCCAGCTTGGCAGGCTGGGGATTGAACCCTGGCCACTGTGCTCTACCTAAGCAGGCGCTGTAGTCCACTGAGCTATCTGGCCAGCCCTGACAGAGTATTTGATTATTAATCACATGCCCTCCTAACATCTTAGGTTCCCCAGTAAAAGAAATTTGCTTTGTCAGTGGATCAGTGAATCAGAGGCCCTGCTGTTTCACACAGGCTTTCAATCACTCATCAATTTTATAGCAATAACAGCCAGAGATCATCAGGCACAGAGGAACCACCTCAACATGAATGGAAAGAGTAGATCAGCAAGAACACTGTAGCTTGGCAGAAACCCAAGAGAGAGAGAGCAGGAAGTAAACTTGAAGTAGTACCTGTTCTCAGAGCAATAGCAAGGGAGAATGCATGCCCCAAACAAGTATAGAGAACTATAGAAAGGAGTGCAGACTGAGAAGATCACCCAGAAATTAAATCTGTGCTTGACAGTTAGACAGGAGCCAGCAGTACTGTGTGTGCTGTCGCACAGTAGGCTGACTACAGGTGACAAGAATGAGCTCTACATTTCAGAAACCTAGAAGAAAGATTTGGGAAGTACTTGTCATGAAGAATGGTAAGTATTTGAAAAGATAGATATTTTTAACATGATTTTGTAATTCCACAGCATATCTATGTATCCAAATGTGAGAGGGTACTCCATTGATCACTTTTCACATATTAAACAAACCTGAGTTTTAAGCATGCTATTCAGGGAAATAAGAATGTAATCATAGTGTTAAAAGCTAAGTCAAGGGGGCCAGGGAGATGGCTCAGTGGAATAAGTACTTCCCTGGCAAGTGCGAGGTCCTGAGTTCAATCCCTGGTTCTGAAAAAAACAAAAAAAGTTAAAAAAAGTTAAGTCAAGAAAAATCTCATAGAACAAAAGCAAAAGGCAAAGATAGAAAAAAAAGGAAAGAAAGCTAGAGGCTCCACTTAACCTGTTCAGCATTCAAAGAGAAGGAATTCCAGACAGTAAGAAAATTTGAGAAAACTTCATTTTAAAAACTACCAGAACCCATCCACAGTTGGAAACTGTGCGTTTCTGTGCATTTCATGGTGCCAAAAGCACTTCCTCTTGTAGCACACATAACCCTGGCAGGGATGTTGTACAGGGGGCCTGCAGGCACAGTGTTGAGTAATTTACCCCAAATTATGCACTAAGAACTTCTACACAGCACAAGAGCCAATCAAGAAAATGAGAGGCCAAGTGATGGAATTTAAGAAAACATTTATAAACCAAACATCTGATAAAGAGCTCATTCCCTAGCTCTAGGATTATAGGCATATGCTACCACACATGAACTTTGTTGGCTCAGCCTGCCCTGGTGGTGGGGCTGGTGCCGCATGTAGTGCCAGGGACAGAACTGTGGTCCCTGTGCTTGCCTAAGCTTGCCTAAGCAGGTGCTTTAGTCTGCGGAGCTATCTCACTGGCCCTCTCTCTTCTTTTTTATTTTAAAGAGAAAAAAATTAAATATAACAATAACAAGGTTTCAAAACAGGTTGGCAGGAGAGTTGCAATAATTAATACATTGCATATCATTGTTTTTGTCATGATTATTCAGAGTACAAGATATGGGCATGATATCTTACCCAAACAGTATTAGCACAGACATTTCTTTTCAATGAACTAAGAGAAACTACCTATATAACTATCTTCACCATCCTGTGTGTAAGGTGTAGATTGAGGCAAACATTGTGGAAATCAGTGTGGAGAGTCATTAAGGAAAGAGGATTAGAAGTTCCACTTGACCCAGCTACTCCCCTTCTGGGTATCTTCCCCAGAAGAATTAAAAAACATCATACCACAGCAATATATGTGCACCCATGTTTATAGCAGCACAATTTGTAATAGCTAAATCTTGAAAACAACCCAAATGTCTATCGATTTAAGAGTGGATAAAAAAAGTTTTTTTTTTTTTTAATATAATGGAGTACCAGTCAGCCATAAAGATGGGTAAACTGGAGACTTTCATAGGTAAACAGATGCAACTTGAGACAATACTCATAAGTGACACAAATCAGACCTGCATGTGTAAATATTGTATTGCCTCAGCAGTATGAGAAACTGAATGAGTAAATAAGGTCTAACGTGTCACACAGATATTGTGAATTGGGAAGAAACTATTCAAAAGAAAAGACAAGCTGTAATGGGAGAAAGTGGAAAGGAAGAAAGAGAAAAAGAAATTATAAATTAACCAGGACATCATGTTAACCAGGGCATCATGGAAAGATTGATTCTCATCTATGGTCCTTGAAGTCAGAACACGTGACTGACTTCTTTATACTATGGTTGGGTGGTAGCAGAAATAAACCTCTTGATTTGAAAATAAATGTCACTCCTCCAGGAACAACTGGGAAGCACCCATGGGTTCTGACTTTGCCTCACTGCACCTGCATGTATGAGTTCACTTTTGAGTCTTTTGTTTGCATATATGAAAGTTAAAGAAAACTATATGTATTTTAT
>NW_004524728.1:3125359-3127465 GCF_000260255.1 Octodon degus | reverse complement strand
AAAATGTTGGCTGTCCTTGCAGCCCTTCTTTTTCTCTAACTTTTGGTCTGCAAACTTAAGTTGTTAACCCTTCAGAAGAGAAGCTTATTGTTATTACCCTACAACATAGGCAGTTGAGCCTAACCTCATTACCTATCTGAATATCAAACATCTTAGACATAACATGGAACAGTTATTTCCCATCAAGTATTGATATGTTAAACTTTAAGTCCCTACAGAATATGAAGAAAAAAATTTAAAAAGTTAAAAAGTACTTAAAAAATAAGAATAAACAATTACATATTTTTACACAGAAATTTAGAAATCTAACCATATATATAGCATTGTAGCAGGATGATCCTATGACATTTTTTTTCTTGCCTCATTTTCATTTATTATCTTTTTTTTAAAAAAAAAAACATTTACTTGAGAGATGGTATGGCAGTAATTGGTATGACATGACAAGCAGTATGTATTTAGAAGACCAGAATGACAGGCATTCCAAGCATGACCCTAGTATTACACATTGCTATCTTCAGTGCAGTTGCTTAGTTCACGGGTATTAGTATATATAGTTAGTCTGGGTGAGAATCCTCCCAATTAATTGCTAGTTTCAAAAACTTGCTGAAGAATCTCAGGATCATTGCCTTAACCATCTTGTGCATATAGATGTATGACTTTGCCCTGTCATGTTTCCTAGCTTTTCTCCTTGCCCTCTCTGCGTTTTCTAATCCTCAAGTTCTCACTTTCCTTTTAATTGTGTTATACCTTTCTATTTCTATTTCTTCTTTTGAGTTCTTATACTAGAGAGACTATGATTTTTACACATGTGGATTTGTTTTGTTTCACTGATGAGTATATCTTTGAGTGGCATCCACTTAAATATAAAGGCTTCCAGTTTATTATTTATAGCTGAGTAATACTCCATTGTATAAAAATATCACATCCTTTTCATTCATTCCACATTGAATGAATGAGCAACTGTCTCATTGCTCAGGTGATGGGCATCTTGGTTGTTTCCAAGATTTGTCTATCACAAATAGTGCTGCTATTAACATAGGTGCACGTATATCACTATGATACAACATTTTCAGTTCCTCTAGGAAAATTCCCAGTGGGGTGATAGCTGGTTTGAATGGGATTTCTAGTCCTGCTTTTTTAAGGGGTCTCCATACTAATTTCCATAATGGTTTCACCAGTCTACATTCCCACCAGCAGTGGAGAAGGGTTCCCTTTTCCCCACAGCCTCTCCTACATTTGTTGTAGGTTGATTTGTTTATGATAGCCATTCTTTCCGGGGTGAGATGGTATCTCAGTGTTGTTTTAATTTGCATTTCGCGGATGGCTACTGATGTGGAGCATTTTTCATATATTTATTTGCTTCTTTAATTTCATCCTCTGAGAAGTGTGTGTTCATCTCGGATGCCCATTTGTGGACTGGGTCTTTAAATGTTTGGGCCCTAATGTTTTTTAATTCTTTATAAATTCTAGAGAGCAGACCTTTGTCTGAGTGCTAATAGTTAAGATTTTTTCCAAATTTGTGGTTTGTCTTTGAATATACATTTTTTAAAAAGAAAATGTAGAAATCACCAACATATATAAGAAACATGCTCAATATTATTAAACAGGGAGATGGAAATCAAAACCGCAGTGAAATACCGCCTCACATGTGTTAGAGTGGATAACAGTCATTGGCAGGGACATGAGAAGAGAACGCTTGTGAACTGTCATTAAAGCACCTATTAATACAGCCATTATCGAAAATCATGTGGACTTATTCAACAAAATAAAAATAGAGGTGCTGCATGACCCAGCAGTCTTGCCCTGAGTACATAGCTGAGGAAAGTGAAACTGCCATCTGCAAAAGATTCCTGCATCTCTGTGTTTACTGTAGCATTTTTCAGAGCAGCCCAGATATAGAAATAATATGTGGGCTCATCAATAGGTCAGCGCATAATGGACAATGTATATATGCATAGTATTGAGGAGTAATGAAAAGGTATTACCCTTTGTTAACAATATAGACAAACCTGGAGGATTCCATAGGCCAGTGCTGTAGAATATTACCTGTAGTTGAAAAGACAAATACAATATGATCTTATTTGTAAGAAGAATCTTAAAAAATCC
>NW_004524728.1:3122824-3123984 GCF_000260255.1 Octodon degus | reverse complement strand
CACAATCATGCTTTCTAAAATCTGTATTTGGCACAGGGTCTCACTATGCAGCTTAAACTTGTAGTGATCTTCCTGTTCTCAGCCTCCCCAGAGCTGGGATTATAGGCATGTGCCAGCACACCTCATCTCAGTGGCCAGCTCAGTGCACCTGGGGGTGGTGTGGGCTGGGGCCGGCAGGGCCTGTGGTGCCTGGGATCGAACCCCGGTCCCTGTGCTTGCCTAAGCAGGTGCTTAGTCCACTGAGGTATCTTGCCAGCCCAATAGCAGTCATATTTAATAACAAAAAATTATAAAAAGCAATTACTAAAAAACAAAATAAAGTTATAAACCTTCAATCAAATATAAGAGGAGCTCTGGCCTAGCTATTTAAGGGATGTGCATTTACCTGTGGTGCATTCTTCCTCAGGAACAAGTAGAAACCATCAAGTAGGGAGCTCTGAACCAGACAGAGACGAAGGCAAGCTCCATGCCGCTTAGAAAACAGCCGGTCCAGGCACAGCGAGGCAGATCGCTAAGGGAGGGTCACCTTTAGAAAGAAATCGAAGGAACGGACTATGTTTTTAACAAAGAGTAGAGTGCATGTTGGATATCTTGTCCCCCAGATGCTTGGAGCCACAAATATTTCACACACAGCACATGCACATGCACACACACACACATTCAAGATTGAGATTGAGTTTGGGGATGAGACCCATGTCTGAACAAAAATTTATTTATGTTATCTGTGTACCTTACACATGTAGGCTGAAAGTAGTATTATACAATATTTTATTTTTTAATACATTATTTTATTTTTTAATTTTTTTTTCTTTTTGAGACCAGGTTTCATTATGCAGTTCAAGCTGGCCTCAAACTCAGCAATCCTGCCCCAGCTTCCTAAGTGCTGAGATTAAGGCATGCAGCATCATGCCCAGCCTTATACAATATTTTAAATAATATTTTGCAAGAAAGTTTCATGGTATGGACTATTCCACTTGCTCTCATTCAAAAAGTTTCAGATTTTGAAACATTTCAGATTTCAGAGTTTTGAAAGAGGCATGCTAAGCCGATAATATCAAGAGATTTTATCAGTTTTTCAGTTAGTGAAGCAATAGTGTTAAGTGCTTCCGAAAAGGAAGCCACCAAAAATGGGCGGACATTTTAAAAGTGAAGTGTTCTCA
>NW_004524728.1:3105554-3122449 GCF_000260255.1 Octodon degus | reverse complement strand
TCATGTCTCTAAAGTTGTGCATTTTTGTTCACTACCACCTCTTCTTTACTCTAGCCCTTTTATTTATTGGCGATTTGGGTTTCTCATAGAAGTCATGCAGTCGACAGTTTTCTGTGTCTGAATTATTTCACTTAACATGACCTCAAGTCTCATCCATTTTCCTGTTAATGACATGACTTCATTCCTTATGACTGAATAATACTCCCCTGAGTAGGTACACTGTAGCTTCTTCATCCATTCACCTATGAGCGGGCATCCAGATCATTTCTAGAGCTTTGCTGTCATGAACTGTGCTGCTAATAGCACGGCTATGCATGTGCAGTGTCGCTGTTGTGCGCCGGCTCCTGTTCCCCCGGGAGCAGACTCAGAGAGGCACAGCTAAGTCAGGTGCAATTTCTGTTTTTAGGTTGTAGAGGAATCTCCATACTGATTTCAGTAATTGCACTGCATTACAAAATATTTATATGTAAGCAGGTTAAAAAATATTTAAAAGAACTAGCTGGATGTTTGTTTCCAGATTGTTTTTATTATAAAACTTTTGTTAAAATTTGACATCCTTAAAAATGTGGGGTTTTAACTGAATAAAAATATTAGTAAGGAAAATAAGAATTTGGATTAAGGCGAGCTAGGGTGCATTATGGAATTAGTAGACCTTGAAACTGAAAGGTCTGTAGATGCCGGGCATGCCCAACACAGCTGAGATTGGGCTCAAAGGGCACATGTCAGTGATCGTTTAGGAAGCTGTGTAGCACTGGAATAACAATCACAGCTTTCTCTCTGAGGTCTCTGTAGCCACAAGAAAAAATGTGCATTAGGAACTGTTGGCTTCCTAGCAACCCACTCAAAGAGCGAAGCTATTAGTTTCTCCTCTCAGTTTTATGAAATGGATGAATTCAGGGTTAAGGAAGTAATATTTCAAACGACAGCTTTAAGAATGTATAGGCATTGTTTGCTTTCTGTAAGCATTTGAGTTCCTGTTGTAATTTCAAAAAGTACTGTATTCTAACAACTCAGATCACTGAGTAATGTTACTTTAGAGAAAGCTCACATTTCCCCTGTCCTTCTCCACCCTGGTGCTGTGCTCTGAATATTTCTGTCCTCAAAGCCCTGTTGGAACCCCGGAGTCCAAGGTGATGGTATTCGAGGAGAGCCTTTGGGGAGAAGATTGGATTGTAAGGTTGGAGCCCTTGTGAATGAGACTGGGGACGCAGTGCTGCTGTGCCCTCTCCTAGTGCGGGACGCTGGAGTGAGAAGGAACTGCCTCTGAGCCAGGAAGCAGGGCTCACCAGGCGCAAGCCCTGCCAGCTCCTTGGTCTTACACTTCCAGCTCCTCAAACTGAAAAAAAGTCTTTGTTTTTACAAGCCACTTAGTCTATGATATTTTCTTGTAACAGAAATGGACCAAGATACATGCAATACTGTGCAGTTAGGTTATGTCTTTAATCTCTTATAACCCATGAGATTCATAAAATGTGTTTCCTTAGTTGAAAATATTTCTGAGTCCCATTTCACATTTCTCCATAAAGAAAGCATACTTGAAAAGACTCATTACTTTGATGAAAAAGCTGCTTACAAAGAGGCTGGGAGGTTGAGGCAGGAGGACTTCAACTCTCAGTGCAGCATGGGCAACTTAGTGACTTGGCACAAGTGACTGTCTCAGAAAGGCTAAGAATATAACTCAGTGCGAATATAACCCTGGTTCAGTCTGAACATTATTTTTCAGTGTTTACATTGAACCATTAGTAAATCATGATTGCTTTTATCCGTTTTTCATTATGTATGCGAGTTTAGCTGGTGCTGTCTTTTGGTTCACTCGGATTCCCCCACTTGTGAGCTTTCTCTGAGTTGTGCCTCTATCCATGGGAAGCGTGTGACTGTCCAGGCGCCTTGAAAGTGTTTGCCTTTGATGGCTGCCTGAGCTGACAGGTGTTCGGGACAGCACTGTGCAGCAAGACCCCGACTTAGGAAAGTTTGAGTTGCATGTTTTCAGATTGGAACCGACCTGGCATTGGGAGCATTCCCAGATGTGAACAGATCGTGAGGTAGCTCACGTGTCTGCCAGACACTGTCACAGCTGCTGTGCACAGTGCAGGAGAGCACAGTGTGCAGTGAGTGCAGTGTATGCAGTGAGTGCAGTGAGTGCAGTGTGCAGTGAGTGCAGTGTGCAGTGTATGCAGTGTGTGCAGTGTGCAGTGAGTGCAGTGTGTGCAGTGTATGCAGTGAGTGCAGTGAGCACAGTGTGCAGTGAGCGCAGTGTGTGCAGTGAGTGCAGTGTGTGCAGTGAGTGCAGTGAGCGCAGTGTGCAGTGAGTGCAGTGAGCGCAGTGTGTGCAGTGAGTGCAATGTGTGCAGTGAGTGCGGTGTGCAGTGTGTGCAGTGAGTGCAGTGTGCAGTGTGCAGTGAGTGTAGTGAGTGCAGTGTGCAGTGAGTGCAGTGAGCGCAGTGTGTGCAGTGAGTGCAGTGTGTGCAGTGAGTGCAGTGTGCAGTGCTCAAGGTCCAGGATGTCTGGGAGCAAGAGGGAAGGCAGTGGTGCTGTGGAAGAGGCTGCTAGGAATCCCAAAGCACTGTGCAGTGTATGTTTATGTCAAAGGGGAGGGAGGCTCACTTTGCAAGACTTAAACGAATCTGACTTGCAGTCATTCTCCCAGCGTGGAACGCATTTGTAGGGGACTTACTGTACATCAGAGGCTGTGGGGTTCTTCAGTTGCTCTCTTGCTCCATAAGGGAAAAGGGCCACAGCGCACATGACAGTGCTATCCCTGTGCTTGGGCATGGCCACCTCTCCTCCCTCAGATGCCCTAGGCGTGATGGGGAGATAGCACAGTGGCTTTCTGGGGCTGTCTCTCCTGATCACTGATGATGATTCTTAGGCTCATTAACCAGGATTCATTTCATCATCTCTAAGGTCAAAATTTCCTCCAGATTAACAGCTGCCAAATTCTGAGACAAAGTGTTGAACTTGAAAGAATAATGCAGGCTACTTTATAATGAAAGATAATTAGAAATCTGCTGTGGCAGTGTGATACAGCCCCACACCAAGGCTGGAATCTCCCTGGCCTAAAACCGCATTGAAAGGCTGGCCTCTGATGTGTATGGGCAACAGCAGCAGCCAAAAGGTGTAGTCTTCTCCCCTCCTGCCCCTTTCCTTGCATCCAGGTCCCCAGCCTACTGACTGGGGTCAACATGGTGTTATCTGCATGCAGGCAGGTCTTCCTTCCTCTTCACCGTTCAGTAGTCCACAGACCCACATGCCACTTGGCTCTGGCAGCACTCCTACAGGCAACAGCAGTGTGCCTTACCACTTTTCTAGGCCTCGCTCAATCCAGACAAGGTGATGACCAAAATTAACCAGTACAATTGAAGGGGAACACGGGGACACTGCAGTGTGGGTTTGGAGTAAGGTATTGAGGCCGTACTTCTGCACTGGTTTGCTGCTTTTCTCTTGAGTCTGTCATCCTACACATCTGTGTCCCACACAACACAGGAAAGTGAAAAGTGCCTTGGCGCCATTCCCTAGGGAGGTTGAGTGAGAGATCCAGCAATGACATTTCACATCAAAAGACAACCTGTTCTTAAGGAAAAAATAAATAAATTCTATTGAGTGATACAGTCACTTCAACATTTCCCCTGGGCTTTCTGACCTATTTATTAACAAAAGATCAGCTATTTTTAACTATGCTCCTAAAATCAGCTTTCAGGAGAAATAAAAGGAACTTAGAAAATACTGGGAGGGGGAAAGGAAGAGCTTGCCCTTATAAGGTGCCAGTAATCTCATTTGGGAAGTAATTTTCCTACAGTAGAGAGGTAATTTTCTCCTTGTCTGCATGACAGTTTAACAAGAATATAATAGGTTTATCTAGCAACTTTAACAGGTTACAGCAGCAGGAGCAGTGGTGGCAGTTTAGGTGCATTTGGGAAGACGTAAGCATACCACGGAATCCCGAGCTACATTAGTTTTGCCTTGCAGTGTTTTTGACATTCTTTTTTTTTTTTAATGTATTCAGTACAGGGTCTCTCAACCTGGCTTGGACCCATAGTGATCCTCCTGTTTTTAGCCTCCGCAGTGCTGGGATTACAGGCATGCTTCACCATGCCTGACCTCAAAGGCTCATCATTTTGTTGTTGTTGTTGTTCAGTGCTGGGGATCGAACTTGGGACTTTGCATTTGCCAAGCAGGCAGTTATGCCACTGGGGTATATTCCTAGCCCCGCTTTTTATGTTCTTAACAGTGCCTTTGAGTCCTGTCAATCTGTGGAGCAGCCACAGTGAGGACTTTTGCATGTTTCTTTATTAAAACACAGACTTCAATTTGCTAATTACAAACTGCCTACTTGTGATGAAAAACAAAATACAGAAACTAGTTGGTAGACTGTGTGTTGAAGGAAGGGAAAGGAAGGAGGTGGTAGGAGCAGGTGTAGAAAGAGACACAAGCTAAATGGTGACTTTCCCAGAAACAGAATTATTAAATCAGTCTCTCACCCTACCATATTTTAATATCCCTCATGTTTTCATGTGATGTAAAAGTGTTTCCTGGTGGTAAAGGAGAAAATGAGAACAGACCTAGTTTTACAGATCTCAGTTGGTTTTGTGATTCCAGAGTCGGACAGCAGTCTGCATTCACAGTGATTTGTAACACTGTACCTCATACACAGGTTGTATTTATAGCAAGATACAAAGAGATTACGTACAGAAAACGGAAGTGGACACAGTGCTATTGCTTATAGCTTGGGTCTGTCATTTGAACATACAGTTGGCCACGGTCATTGCTGCAATAGTAATGAAGTCTGTTTACTCATCAGATTACGGGCACTTACATGGAGAAGCTTGTAAGCCAGTCTTTAGAGACATGTGAAGGTAGCTTCAGGCGAGCCTTCACTCTGAGTTGGCTGAGGTTGGTGCTGTGTTTTCACAAATATCTGAGAATACATTTCTGAAGCCATGTCCTCTACCTGTGCTCTAGCATTTCTTTTACTGTACTAAATCATGAATTCATAAGAGCTGGGCTGATGAAAACTTTATCTCATGCTTTGTTTTACCCAATAACAGTTCACTTTGGTTGAGTAATTCAAAAGCTAAGGAATGATGTACACAAGGCAACCCATTTCATTTTCAGAGGTGTTAATTATTTTCATATTTTGCAGTGAAATCTCACCGTGCTTGTTGGTTCTGATCTCCTGCTTTCAAATACCTACAATAATATTTCTGATCTGTGATTCATGTTGAAATCAGTTTGTGCTTTCATGCTGATCTTCACACCCATGTACTCAATTATTGCATGCACATCTCAGCTAACATAGAAATGATTGGAATAACTGACATTGAAAAATCCTAATTTAGCTGTCCGAGGTTTTCCTGCTATAGGAAAGCTACCTTATTCTTTTGTTCTGGGACTAGATCGTTTCAGTTGAATGCTCTGGATACCACCCCTGCATTCTTGCCACTCTGGTCCTACCCAATTATCACCCACTTCTGACTGACAAGAAAGTATGCTGCCCGGGGCTGGCCAGATAGCTCAGTGGACTAAAGCCCCTGCTTAGGCAGAGCGCAGCAGCCAGGGTTTGATCTCCAGTGTGCTGTGCTGGTCTGGCCCCTGGGGTGCAGTGCAACTGTGATTGAGACCGGGCATGGTGGATAAAAGCAGGAGAATCACTACAAGTCCGATCTACGCAATGAGACCCTATAAACCCTGTACTAAATTCATTGAAAAAAAAAAGAAAGAAAGGAAGAGAAAAAAAAGAAGATATGCTGCCATCCAAAGACTGCAGATTTTCCAGGGGATTGGCTGGTACCACCTGGTTACTCCTTGGCTCTACAAATAGTTTTGTTTGGGTGAATTCTACACGCTAAGGTACTTATCTACTATGCTTCATATTAATTTTATAATGCATGAAAAATGGTGCATCAAAAAATTATAAAAATGGTGTATTTCTGATACTCTTAGAAGTGTAATTAATATTTACTCTGTTCATTGGCACATGTGTAGGGAAATCTGCTGAAAGGCAAAGCTAAGTCTGAGAAACCTGGAATCTGTGATCTCTAGGAGAGGAAACATTTCATTATTTTATTAAACAAGTAAGCAAACAAAAAGTTGGTGTTCTGCTACCCATGCATTCCATTCAGTGAAACCAGACCTTCCTTCTAGTCTTTAGAAAGAAACTGGAAGTTAATCCGTGATGAAGGCCTCGCAGTGATGGATAGAGCCAAAGGGCTTTTCCTGCCCGAAGATGAAAACCTGAGGGAGAAGGGTGATTGGAGCCAGTTCACGCTGTGGCAACAAGGTGAGCGCCTGACTTCTAGATTGTTCTGTATAGCCAGTGAACTGAGGACAAGTGACAGGAGTCTTCTATGATATTCCCAAAGCTGAGATTCCTGTACTTAAGGGAGCCTGCTCCAAAACCTAGATTCCTTAAATGCATTTACTGTTTTTTTTTTTTTTTAATACATTTGAGCAACTTGTATGTATATGTGCATATGGGTAGGAATAAATATAGTAAATACACAAATATTTCCTTAAATGTAGGTAATCAGTATTTTTATCTTTCCTGATCCTTGTGAATGTGGAATGATATGTTATCGACGGTGACCCCACTGTGTGGGTGTCACTGAAAAAAGTCCACTGCGTACCTAGCAGTGGCTTAGTAAAAAGCCTCTCTGAGCTTCATTTGCATGTATAATACATAGTTGATGCTACAAGACAAAACAATATTTCCATAAATGAGAGATGTTAGAAATGGCTACCACTCCAGAGTGACAAGTCAGTAATTACTGCCCCTGCTGAAACAGGGGCTTCATGTCCAGCTTTACCTCTTCTGAGCCCATCCCCCCCAACCCATATGTGGAGCTTCAGTGTGTGCGTTCTCTGAGCTAGTGTATTTATTCTAAAAAGAGGAGCATCTAATTTTAAGACTGATTTTAGTTCTTTCTGTTAACAGTAGCTATGCAAAAATCAGTTCATTTTGGAGAACAAACAACACGTGCCACACATTTAGCTCTACACACGAAATGCCAGGGTACAATGAGAAATTGGGTTAGGTAACAGACAATGGGGACAGGGGTTTGCCTCCGTGTGCATTTGGGATGCTGCTATGTGGGAAGGAAGTCGTTTACTGAAATAATATTTTCAAGGATATATACATCAGCAGGGAGATCATATCATTTCAAGTGACTATTAATTTTTTCTAACAGGTCTATTTTTCTTTTTATTGTTTTGTTTTCGGTATCAGGGATTAAACTCAGGACTTTGTGGTTGACAGGCAAGTGCTTATTTTACTGAGCTATCTCCCTGGCCCTGACAGGTTTATTTTAAAAGAGCTGTGCCACCCTTACATGGGCTAAGCGCACGTTTCCATTTGGTACATCGTAAGGATGGCTCGGGCCATTTGTCATTTATGTTCATCTGGTACTTCAATTCCATTAATTTCTTTTATGTTTTGTAGACACTGCCTGGCTTCCTATGCCAGTGCTTCAGAATATCATGCATCCTGGCAGTAATCTAATGTGGGAGTCTCTACTAAGCATAGGCGCTTTGAGAAAGTTGGATTATGCAGATTTAGAGGGACATAGAAATGTTAAGCAAGAAAGAAAATAAAACATAGAGGCTATAATTGGAGGTAACACTTGACTAAATTTTCACTTGTTTGATTATGCCTGGTCTTTTATGAATTTTTTAGACTGATTTCTTTTAACAACATTTTGTTTTGTTCAAAAAAAATTATAAAATTACCTCTCATTTATGTGATATGGTGATATTTTCTTTCCTTTTATATATTTTGTACAGGGTCTCACTATGCAGTTCGGACTCGTAGTGAACCTCCTGTTTTCAGCCTGCTGTCTTCAGCCTCCCCTGCACCGAGATTATAGGCATGCGGCACCAGGCCTGGACTCTGGTTCTGGCTCAGCGGGACCCAGAGGCGGGGCCGGCTTGGCATGTGGGATCGAATCCTGGTCCCTGCACTTGCCAAAGCAGACACTTAGTCCGCTGAGCTATCGTGCCATTCCTATGGTGATATTTTCTAATTCTTGCATTTATATTTTTCTTCCTCTTACTTTTTTGGTTAAAAAAAGTAACCAAAGAGCTATATTTAGCTCTTTAAAACATTTTAATTGGGAATCCTTAGTACATTTATTTTTGTTTTCTTCTGTTAATAACAACAATGAAGATTATGGTCTGACCTCTAGACACATGCATTCCATAGATCATAATAGACTACATTTCTGTCCTGATTTCTATTTGAAACTTAAATAATTTTGAGAATGGGGCTTGTGTGTGTATATGTGTGTGTGTGTGAGAGAGAGAGAGAGAGAGAGAGAGAGAGAGAGAGAGAGAGATGAACATGTTTCCCAATCTGCTGAAGCTGCTGTGTCTTTTAAAAATTAACTTCTAGCTGAGTCTGGCAGTGCAGGCCCACAATCCCAGCATTCTGGGAGGCTGAGGCAGGAAGATCACAAGTCTGAGCTCATACTGAGCAATTTAATAACTTAGAAATATCCTGTCCCAAAATAAAAAAAATATATATCAATGTTCTGGGAATATAGCTCAGTGCAGAGGTCTGAGGTTCAAACCCAAACACCAAAATAATATAAACAGACTTCAAGTTTTATATTATTGCTATTAAAAACTATCAGTCACATTTTCCCTTTTAGAAAGACATTAAAGTTCTTCATGACTTGCTCTTTGTGAATTACAGGCTTCTAGAAGGGATTTAGTAACTATTCTCTGGAAACAAATCAATAATGTAAAACATAATTTCTTCCCTGTGTTGTTAGTATATGTCTGTAGTACGTGGTAAATATGTTCAGCATGGGAAACTTGGTGCATAACCCTTGTCACATCTTGATCCTTTTCACTAATCCTTTCCCTCCCACCTCCTGCTATTCCCAAATCCCTTTCATGTCCCTGGAGAGAACCAACTCTTTGACTCATTGATCCTTTCATATTTTTAGTTTGAATTTCCTTAATTTCCACTCTGAACTTCTTAATTTCTTCTAATAGTTTTATATTTAGATTTTTCTTGTTTGTCTGGTATCTTGTGATGCACCATTAGGTTAGTTGTTTGGGATGAGGAACATACCTTGCATAGAATCTTAAGTGTACGGATCTTACTGGGGTCAGAGAAGAGCCAGTGGAGGAGCTGATGCGGTTTTCCAAGACATAACAGAGTGCCTACTTTTCTGCCATGGAGCAGTAGCACATTGTGTGATTGTAACAGTAATGAGGAAGCGTCCTGGGTGCTGACTAAAGACATGGAGCCTGGGTGCGGCCCGGCAGGACTGGAATTCCCATTCTCTGCTCTGACACAGCGTGTGACCTTTCGTGTGTGCTGGTGCCTCCCTTGTCCTGTACAGTGATTGCCTGTCTTCCTGGGTGTTGTGTATGTCAGTTGTATCTCACCGAGCATGCAGAGCTGCTGCAGGCCCTGTGGTGAGCCCTGGAAAGGAGTTGCTGCATTGCCTGGACCCCCTCTGACCATGCACGAACACCTAAAACTGCCAGTGACAATCTACACGTGTTGAATCTTTACCACAAAGCTTTTCCCTAGAGAGAATCTATGCTTTCAGACTAGGAAGAAAACACAGGTAGAGTGTTCATTAGCTGAGATGCTTAAAATCAGAAGTGTATCAGATTACTGGTTTGTTTGTTTTCAGAATTTGGAACATTTGTGTAGACCACCAGTTGAGCATCAGTGATCCAAAAGTGTGATCCAAACTTTAAAACTCTTTGAGCATCGTATTGACACTTAGCAAGCTTTGCATTTTGGGTTTGTAAATAAGAGATGCTCAACCTGTGTGTGTCTGAAGGGCCAGAAGTCCTCTCTAGACCAATCCTGAGCAAGTAGAAATCCTAGCAACAATTCATTTGTCTATACCTATCATTCGGGTGAGACATGCCTGTCCTAGTAGCATTGGTCAGCCCTACCACTGTGCTTGTGGGAGGTCTAGCAGGCTCTGGGTGTTTTTTTAAGCCATGAAGTTTCATTCAGCCACTGCCTAGTAGCAAAAAATCCAGAATTATAAATGCTTGCCAGGGTGTCCCCTGGCCCTGCACATGGGAAGACCGGGAAGGATAGGGTTATAAGTGTTTCATGATATCTTATGCACTTGTGTAATATTTATTCAAACTGACATTGCAGTGTAGGTCATTTGAAAAACTCCATCAACACTAAAAGTAGCGGGCCGGGGAGATGGCTCAGTGAAATAAGCACTTCCCTGGCAAGCGCAAGGGCCTGCGTTCAATCCCCAGTTCCGAAAAACAAACAAACAAAGAAAAACGAAAAACCCCGCTAAAAGTAGCAGCTAACATTTTATGCAATTAGAAGGCAAAAAGATTACTTAGTCCAGGCTAATGTAGATTTCTAACATACTTAGATCCGCTTGATTGGAGCAAGTACCTTGAAGTTCCATCTCTTATAACTCTTGTTTTATTCTCAGTGTATGATTAGCTTAGTACACAACATGTATTTATGAAGTTAAGTTAAGCTCAGCTGTAGATGGCGCAATCGTTTGTGGGATTTTTGAATAGAAAATTAAAATGTTTCTGTCTTTGAAAAGAGTCCATTTTTTCACTCCCCCATGAAAGCATGTGAGGTCATGTGTGTTCTGGCACACATTCTGCAGTGAACAATAATCTTGTAGTGTGAAGAAATTTGCACCATCCAGGATACTTAAGACTTTGTCCCAGAATCGGCACTCCCAATATAATTATTCATAGAACACATTATCTCTCCAAAACCTGTTCGTCCTCCTCTTTGTTTAAATGTCATTTTCTATCAGCACTTATAGGATGATCTGTACATTGAGAAGACATTAGATTCCAATGAAAAATTATTTTTGTAACTCTTCGATATAATTTTGAAAATATATTTTTAGTTATGTATATAAGTTATTTTCCTTCCTTAAGGGATTATTAACTTCCTATGACTACCAAATTATCACAAGCTTAATGACTTAAATATATACACATTTATTTTATAGTTCTAGAAGTCAGAAGTCTCTAATGGGTCCTGCTGGGCTCAAATCACAATGTTGTTGTTTTAGAGGCCGTAGCTCCTAGAGGCTGTCTATGCTCCATGGCTCCTCTTCCATCTTCAAAGCTAGAAATGGTCAGTAAGTCCTTCTTATTCTGTACCAATGTGAGACCCCCTCCTCCTTTTCCCACATCCAAGGACCTGTAATTGTGTTGGGTCCATGAAGTTAAGCAGGATAATCTTCTTATTTTAAATTCAGTTCACTGGAAATCTCAGTGCTGTCTGCAATCTTAGTTTCTCCTTATCACAAAATACAACACATCACAGTATCCTGGATTAGCATGTGGACCTCTTTAAGAAAGGCCATTATTCCAATGGCCACATTAACTATTCAACATGTACCTTGCCCATTCGATGTCCTTAGTTAACTGTCCAACACTGATAAAGAGCTCAGGTCCTGCTCTGCCGGACACTGTCTATTAAAGGAAGACACTTTGTCTTTTTGTGTTAATTTGTCCTTCTCATTCCTACAGTGAGGAAAACTGTACATAGGGCCCAAAGGGGATGAGATAAATCCCACTGCATTTGTTCTTTGGTTTCAAGATGGGTTATTGTGTTGCTGAAGTGAGTCTCAAATTCCTGGGCTCTCATGGTCTGATTCAGTCTCTGGGGTAGCTGGATTATAGGTACACACCATAGTGCCCAATGGTAGACCTGCTTCTAACAATAGTTTTTGTCACTTTTTTTTGTTCTAGGAAGAAAAAATGAAAATGCCTGTAAAGGAGCTCCTAAAACCTGCACTTTATTAGAAAAGTTCCCTGAAACAACAGGATGTAGAAGAGGACAGGTACCAAGAGGGTTTTTAGGACACAGTTGTTGGGAATGAGGGACAGCTGACCTTTATAAATAATGATAATATCTTTGTCCCAATGAATGTCTCTTTTTTGTTTACTAACTTTTTAATGAAACAGCATATCATCTCATTGGTATCAGAATTGAGGGTAGAGAACATGCAATATTTATCACTTTGTGCACAATTTGGGTGCTTATTTTTAGTCCTATCACAAAAAGATGTGCGTAGAAATCTTGAGTCTCGCAAAGGCTCTAAACTGAGCTGACAGTGATTTTGTGCTGCCACATTAATAGAGCAGTTTCTGCACAATTTGATCAAAGTCTGATCGAGTGTCCCATCTTCTGTGCAGATCAAATACTCCATCATGCACCCTGGAACTCACGTGTGGCCACACACAGGACCCACCAACTGCAGGCTCCGAATGCACCTGGGCTTGGTGATACCCCAGAAGGGCTGCAAGATCCGATGTGCCAATGAGACCAGGTAGGTTTCTCTGGTCCTTTGCTCTCGTCCTTCACTTCTAGACATTGGTGTTCATTGTTATAAAGCTGTGTTCAGGGTGAGTATCTCTCCCCCTTTGAGCTGAAGTAGACTGAGCGAGGGTGACCTTAATGTAGACTCTTGAGTCTGTAACCCCTCTTTCACACTTCTTTCAGTCTGAGACACTGACGAGTTTTATGGTGGCCTCAGCATTTCTCCCTAGCACTTCCTGCTTCCTTGCTTCCCTCTCCAGGTAGACAAACTTGTATTCAGAGTCAGCTAACATGTATTAAACCATATATATATATATATATATATATATATATATATAGTACTTGCGGGTTTACAACCTGAACTATTCATAAATACAGCAAGTCCTCTTTCCTGAAAAAGAAAATAAAAACGCTGTGACTGTTTTTTTGATTGAGAAAAGATGCCTTGATGTGATGGAAGCTAGCTGTCTCTTGCAGATCCCAGCTCTGCCACCTAATCCTGTATAACCTGGGTCAGTTACTTAATCCCTTCAGGTCTCAGCCTACTTGTTTATAAAATTGGCAGTGATGCTATCTACTTTACAAGGCTGTTGTATGGATTAAATGGAATGATCCCAAGCAGGCACTTAATCCACACTCTGACATCAGCGGGCTGTAGGCACCTTCTCCTCGTGTTTTTTCCTTTCCTGTCATGGCAGGTTTATTTGTAATCTTGTGAACAAACCATGCTTGTTCCAACTGCTGTGCTTGTTATTTGGACACTTGTTTCCTAGAACATGCCCTCTTCTTAAATATCCAAAATAAACGGATTACTAAGATCCAATTTATTCTTATAAAAGTAGAACCAAGCTTAATGATTTCTTTGAACGTGCATATGTACATTCAGTGATCCTGTTGTCTATCTGCTATTGTTTCCTGTTAACTAGTATTATATAGCCTGATCTCCACAATAAGCACCAGCTCCTAGAGTTCAAAAGCCAAGAGTTTACCTTTTGAGGCTTTTCTCTTTGTCCTTATTAGAGGCCAGAATGGTAGATGCATGTTCTGAGTTGTTTACTTGGTAATTGACGCATACCTGTCTTGGCATGACACCGCAGCACAGGACGCTCTGGGAGATACAAAGGCAGCAGATGAGGCTGCTCTCGCCCAGAGGCCCTCTGGTTGGGACATCAAATGCCATGCGAACTGTTGGAAACAGATAAAAATCGTAGAGATGAGTTAGTGGGCAGGGGTATCGCACTTGCATCTGAGATTTGGGAATCTTGACACTGGCGGCTTAAGAGCAAGGTGCATTTGAACATTAGAAACTGTGAAGAGGGCTTTCCAAAGCAGCATCTGCCAAAGTACAGAGAGCAAACTTTATGGACCAAATACAAATGAGAGAAACTGAGTGGTTCTGCAACCCAGAGTGAAAGGGCCATAAGAATGCAGCCACTGACGGGAGCTTGGCAGTGCCGAATGGAGAGCATCAGACCACGGTGACAAAGTGGAGTAAAGCCACATGTGAGTCTTAGGGAAGAGATGAGACAACAGTCCAACAGCTGCTCCCACGAGATTAAAGGAACTGGAATTCAGGTGCTGGAAAGAAATGCAGAGGCGAGAGGGGTGCAGGAGATGCAGATCCCCAGGGAACCTCGGGTGTGCAGTGCAGGGGTGAAGGAATCAAAGATGGTGCTGCAGTTTCAGTCGTTGGTCTGTGGCGAGAGCCTTGGCACGTGCCAGGGATGATGTAGGAGGCATGGTGAACATATAAGGAAGCGATCCTGAATCTAGGGTTTATGTATATTCTATTAGCTTGTTGTTGGAACCCAGTGGCAGAAAGATCCGTGAGTCACCTGGAAATGAAGGTCTGACCCTCGAGGGCAAAGTCAGATCTAGAGATCGGAGAGGCAGGCTTAGCAGGAGCTTCCAGAGGAAGCTAGCATGGCAGGTGAGTGGTGACAGAAAAGGACAGAAGCTGTGAAAGCCTCTTGTCAAGCCTCACCAGGAGTTTGGTCTTGGTCGGCAAGGTCTGCTGCCTAAGGGAAACGGGGCAGGAGCATGGCAGGGGTTCAGCATGTGGGCACTGCCGGAGGAGGCCTGGTAGGCACAGCCAGTGCCTGGGCTCAGCTGAGGACAGCAGGCAGCGGATATGGGGAGCACCAGGCCTCATTCTCAGTACTACCTGGGGCTCTGGGACTTACCCACTCACCGTATCTGCCTGCCAGTCAGGGCTTCCTGCCTATTGTCTGTTCTATTTGTGGATATGTGGAGTGAAATCACTAGGTGAGAATCTCCTTAGGCACAGACAGGTAGAAGGAAGATACTGATTTCCTTTTCTTTTTCTTTCCTACATATTAACTTAGTAAAATATGGGTTTCACTGTGTTATTTTCATGCATCCACAGAGCATTTGGGTCATCGCCAGCCTCCGTTGCCCTCCCTTTATTCTCTACTCTTTTTCCTTATGCCCCTTTCTTTTCTCTACTAATAGCACCCCCCTACTTCCAAGTCATCTTTGTTTTCATTCATTTATTTGTTTGTTTGTTTGTTTCGGGTATTTTTTGTTTTTGTTTTTAAAATAGATTCCACATATTAAGGAAAATATGCAGTATCTTTCTGAGTCTGGCAGTTCCATCCATTGTCCAGCGAGTGATGTAGTTTTGTTCTTCTTCAGTGCCCTGAGATAAAAGAGAATGCCAAGATTGGAAGAGCAACCTGCAGGGGCAGGAGAGCAAGGGGACAGTGCAAAGGCTCAGATGAGAAGCCGCAGAGGGCTGAAACAAGCCGAGGGCTCAGAGCCGGGGAGACCTGCCCCAGCAGCACATCGGAGGTGCTTCCGAACTCTGCTCCCAGCAAGCACCTCGGGACCAAACTTGATCACACTTCAGAAAACCTCTGCCATCCCTCCCATGAAGTTTAAGACCTTTCTAGGCCCATAGTCTCCCCATCCCAGAGGCCCCACAGCTCGCTGGGAGGGCATCTTCAGTAGCAGTATTAACTTGGCAGCCCCTCAGTTTCTGCTGTGCAAAATACAACTCCACACGATAGTAGGGCGCTGCGGTTTTCACATGGTGCATTTTGCAAGTTCATGGTCATTATTAAAGAGTGCTTGACACCTGCCTGTCTATTATGGGGCCATGAAGCCCATTTTGAAAAGGATAAACCTCTTGATAGTCTCTTATCCCCAATGAGCTGGGAGTACCGGCATGTTGTGCCTCCCTGGCTGTGGTCAGCTGGCCTCTGTGTGTCCCTCCTGTGCACAGCACAGCAGGCTGTGCCCCACATCCTTAATAACCCTTAACTCAGTAGTAGTTGGGTTGGGCTCCAAAGCCCAACTTTGCAGAGGTAGTGCTTTTCATAAGAGAAACAGGTCATTTAATTAAAGTGCTTACATAATGTTTACCATTAGATTTCTGAATAGTAGTTTATCAACTACTATTTCTCAATAGTAGTTTACCAACTCTGAAGAAAAAGAAACAGTTTCATATGAAATTAAGAAGTTTTATGTGATTGTAGAAGTATTATAAGTATGGAAAGAAAAACACATATACCAAGAAATCAGATTTCCTCGTGCTAGCTAATAAGAATCAGTTCCTGAAAGAGTAGGTTACCTGTAGAAATTTGTGCTCTATAGATCCTAGGAGTTAATAATCAGATTTTTGTTTCTTCATGGCCATGAGATTCTTGATAGAGTACACATTGTTTAAAAACTCCTTCTTTGTAAAGCATAGCACACCTGTCTTAATTTTGTAATGACCTTGCAGGTAAGCAATCTTTACACTATTAAAAATGATCATTTCAGAGTATTAAATATCTCCCATTCTAAAACTAATACATATCCCTTGTACATAATTTATAAAACCCAGTGAGGAAAGTATTCTTTACCTCAGTATCCAGAGATATTGCCCAGATACCTCTCAGTGCCTCCAAATGTATGTTCACAATAATGACAATTATAGTAATACCATTTGTGCCAATAACATAGCAGGACCACGCACAGTGCTAAGCACTCTACACACGTTAACTTACTAATCCTAGCAACTAAGCTGTGTACTTAAGATTACTAAAATCTATTTTTTATTTTATTTTATTTTATTTTTATTTTTATTTTGCGGAACCAGGGATTGAACTCAGGCCCTTGCGCTTGCCAAGGAAGTATTTATTCCACTGAGCCATCTCCCCAGCCCCAAGATTACTAAAATCTTGCTCTACAGCTGATGAGTATGAGATAGATGAATATAAGTTTTGCACAAGGTTGCTATTTCTGTTTCCTCACACTGTCATAACAAATTACCACGAAAAGATTGCTTGAAAACAACAGTAACTTATTTGTGAGGCCAGATCTCAGACCCAGGTGCCTTTTGAAGGCTCTTCCCTTCCTCAGCTCTTAGTGCCTTCTGGCCGTGCATGGTATCCTCTCCAGTGTCTACCTCCACTCACCTCCCCACGTGTCCTCCTCATGGCTAAGGACACTTGCCACTGGTTTTAGGGACTACCCTAATCCTGGATGATCTTGTCTCAAAATCATAAACCAGATTACATCTGCAAAGCTTCTGTTTCTTTTTTCTTTTCCTTTCTGTCCTTTCCTTTCTCTCTCTCTCTCTCTCTCTCTCTCTCTCTCTCTC
>NW_004524728.1:3091828-3105454 GCF_000260255.1 Octodon degus | reverse complement strand
TCTCTCTCTCTCTCTCTCTCTTTCTGCAGAACCAGGGATTGAACTCAGACCCTTGTGCTTGCCAAGCAAGCACTTATTTACTGAACTATCTCCCCAGCCCCAGTTCTTTATCAAAATAGGATTCCAAGTGCCTGTATCTTTTGTTGGGAAAGTTGATTGTTCAGCCCACTACAGTATTAGAATAAGGCTCCGATCCAAGGCATTCTGGCTTTAAAACACTTGGATATTCCTAGACCCAGCCCTCTAAGCCTCCTTTATGTAGGTTTTGTAGTCTGGGGAATTTTGATGTTGTTTTCAAAATAGGATCATGCTGTACTTTCAACTTATTTGTGAAAGTGATCATCCCAAGGACTGGTTTTTATTTCCAGATAATTGGGAAAAAGCAGAGAGAGCGCCTGAAAAGGCTCCATGTCTGGTCCTCTGATCTGGGACACCCCACCCACACCCCTCTTTGTGGACTGCAGGATGAGTTCATTAGCAACATCGATCCAGGGATGAATAAACTTAGCCAGTGGGTAAGCATGCCACCAGCGAGGGCAAGTTAGCTGTTGCCCTGTGGAGTGGCTGCTTTATGTGAGCTTCAGGAATTCCAGGGAGGAAATCCTCCTGTTGATTCTCCACGGGGCCTGTCCAAAATATTCTTGACTATGCTGCGAAAATGACCTATGACCTGACAGCGTTCCTGGAGACTCAGCATTACCACCTACAGTTGCCAGCCTAAAACGTTGGCCTTTGTGTCACCAAATGACAGACTGAAGAAGGGAACTGGCTATCACTTGATTTCTATATTGCTGCAGAAATAATGGCCTTTCACCATATACCTCAAGCATTTTATAACATATTTTAATCTCTCAAAGCTCCAATTAGGAATATTATATAATGTCATGTTAAAAAAAGAACAGTTTAGAAAAAGCTTTAACGTTTTTAATCCAACATATATTGTTGATAAAAAAATTTGTTTTCACACAGTGTCGCGGAAGATAAACTAGGTCTTAAAATTTTAAAACTTCATTATAGATGCTGTAAATTACCAGGTCATTTAAAACAAAGTACTTCTATCTTCCCTTTGTTCTTTTTTCTTTCTTTTTTACTTTCTCAGAAGTCATAAATCTGTCCCAGGAGGGTAACCTCCCTCCCACCTGCATTGTAACGTGACCTTTTCCACAGGTCACCACTGCTGCCTGTCCATATGGGACTAGAGAACGAAAGGGCTTTTTTTCCTCCCCCATGTTATGCTTTCCTGGAAGTTTGTCATTGTTGAATAGCTGCGTCTTGGTCTCTTTATTCCTGTGTTTGAACAATGTGGCCTATTAAATACATCAGATGAGTGTGGCAGCCCCTGTTCAGTTCAGTACAATAGTTTGTTTACAGTTGTTCCTACCATAAACAGAAGGCACATGGGTACAGGTCTTTCTGCACCTCCCCAGGAAGTAGCAGTTCCTATATTGAAATGGATCATATTCAAGGCGTTTATCAGTTGTTAGTTGGGAAATGGCAGTAGTAAATGATGCAGAGGTTCCTGGGTCAGCCCCTAAGAACTTTTTAACTCATAAGACCAGCTGCATTCAAATCCTTGTTTTCTCTTATTAAATGTAGTTTTAGACAACTGGTGCAACTTTGGTAAGTCTCAGTTCCCTCTTCTGACACCCTGGAAGAATAAGTGTGGTTTTGTAGTGTTGAGTATTAAAGCAATCCACATAGGGCATTAAGAACGGTATTTACTCCATGTGGACTATGTGCAAATGCACATATGTATTTGAACTCTTATTATCATCCTGTCTGTCTTCCGCAGAAATGGGAACACCTGTTCTTTGTGTTCCAAGATGGGAGACCAAGCACTCCTGCAGTATTGGAGGTGGTTCTTGCCACCTGGAGTGTGAGCTATGCTGACCATGAGGACAAGAGTTTTAGGGAGATGGGAAAGAGGTCAGAGTAGGAATCGGGGTTGTGCAGGGCTTGTACTAGTGCTGGGGTCTGCAGTTTGGCAGGTCTGAGGCAGGGAGGGACTGGAGAAGAAAGCAGACCAGGAGTACAGTTGATTATTTTCTCCCTGGGCATGTTCCTTCTCTTTCCCACCTTGAAATCAGGGCTATGTGGCTGGCGTCATCCTGTCTCTGTAGCTCCATGTGCTTTCTGTCCTCTCCTTGTTTTCTTTCTCCTTCAGTGATTTTTGTGCAGAACTTCTGCTAGTGGTCACAGAAGTCAGAAGCCACAGGGTGCGACAGTGGAAGGGCTACATGGGCTAATCTGAACCTTGAAGCCTAGGCAGAGAGACTGTCTGTGGTCTTGCAGCTGAGAAGATGCTCCCCTAAGCGACTGAGAGCCCCCTTAACAGGTAGATATGTGGATTTCTACTATAAGTGCTGCTGGGGAAAGAGGTCCTTTTCAAAGTTAGCTACCTTTCCCTAGACTAATTCTTTTTTAAAGTGATGGGAACTGAATCCAGGACACATGCTAAGCAGATACTTCATCTTGAGTTCTGCGGGACCTTAATGTTAAACAAAATGGTACATACTCTGCCTATATCTCAGATGAAATATTGTTAAAATGCTTTGAAATGTACTATGAAGAATAAAGTTCTGACCAGGAACTTGGCTTGAGTATTAAGAGAATTTTAGCACTTAAAGGAGCCAAGAGTCCATGACAGGCTCACATGTCTGTGTCCAGCGGGGAGGCTGAGGCTCATGGATGTTATGCTTTGCCAATAGAAGAGTTGAACAGTCAGAAAAGAGCGCAGGTGCACTGTCTTCCACAGGATGCCCTTTCCAGAGAGAAGGAGCAAGAGGGACAATTTCCATGTGCTCCAGGAGGGAAGAGACTAAGGAAGTGTAGTGCAGTTTTCAGTTTCATTTATAACAGATGCCAGGGGCTCCAGTGGAGAACTCCAGTAGATAAGAACAGGCAAGAGCTGCGTGTTCCACTCAGCTAGGACTATGATCTTGACCTAAAGTGTGAGGCTATAAGGAAACAAACCTGGGTATTTTCTGCTTCTTCCATGAAACCAGCCTAGACTTGCCTCATGCAGAGACCTGGCCTTGGCTCTCCATGATTGCCTTGCAGGAGAGCAGGAGCCATGCCGCTTAGCCACCTCGGGACATTTTAACACAGATCATTCGGAGCTTATCTGTGGTTTTCAGTGAAGACTCTGTGAGTTTCTGCTTTTCTTTTTTTTTTTTTTTTTTTTGTATCATGAATCAAATTCAGGACCTTGCGCTTGCCAGCCAGGCGCTGTGCTGCTGAGCTATGCCCTTGCTTCCTTCATTGAGCACTCTGTAAGCAGCTGGTGTCTGTAGACCTGTTAAGATGGATAGTAATTCTACTGCAAAGCTATGGCTATCAACATGTCCTGCCACCATTATATCTTTATTATAAATTTTAATTGTAATAATCATGTGAGGACTTGATTACATAATATTACTTTATCTTGTGACCATATATATTCATGGAAAGGCTTTTTTCTCTTAATGGTAAGACGGTTTAACAGGAAGCCAGGTTAGCCATCCAGCCCCTCCCCACCTCTCCAGTGCTGCTGTTCTGAGCCATCAGGGAAGGGCTGTGGGATTTTCTCCAAGAAGTCCTCTCTTAGGGCCACCCTGGGGAGCTGCACTTCATTTCTGCTCCTTCCATGTCATAATCTAATTGTAACATACTGATAATTGTTGGAGTCTTGCTCACAAAGCTTGTGTTCTGAAGATTTGGTATTCCAGTGAGTCTTTGGTTTTCATTCAGAGGAGCTCTCCAGGCCTGTGACATTTTGCTGGTCTATCTGGCTGTATTGCGTGGGGCGGCCTTTCCTGGGCAGGTGATAGTTCTCTAGTTTAACCCCAGAGTCCCTCAGTCACAACTACCATCCACCTCCAGAGTGATTTCTGTCTTGTAAATCTGGAACTCTGTCTCCAGGTGGCACGGATTCCCTGTTCCCTTGCTCTCCAGTTGCAGGCAGCCACAGTCCACTCTCTGCCTTTCTGAATCTGACTACTTTAGGAAGCATACTTTATCTGCCCTTTTGTGATTGACCTCACTCAGCGTAATGTCCTCCAGGTTCAGCCATGTTGTAAAGCGCGCCAGTACTCTTAGGGCTGAGTACTGTCCCCTATGCACAGTACTTTTTGTTTATTATCTATTCATCTGCAAAGGGGTGCTTGGGTTGCTTCCATCTTTGGACTGTTGAGACAGCGCTGCTCCCCATGGATACTGCTATTCCTTTTGAGTGCATCCCCCTTTTCTTTTGCTTGTACTATAGGCTTGTCTGTGGCACCATAGGTGTCACCACTCTCTGTGACAATGAAGCCTAGAAAGTGACCTCATGACTATTAAGCCCTCATTCATTTCCCCTTTTAGAGGGGGAGGAAGTTGGTCATATTGTGGTTTTGGTTTTCTTTTCTTAGCTTTGCCTTTCTTTTTAAGTCTAGCTTGTGTGGTAGTTAATGCCTGTTCTATCATTCATTCCCAAGTCTGTATTTCTGCCCTCTGATGCTGTATGAGGCTCTATCAGAACTCTATACTTTCCAAGGAATTACGTCAGACAGCCAAGCAATACCACTACTGAATGTAAGACATTAAGCTATGGGTGTGAGACGGTACACAGAGGATTGGCAGGGGAAGATAGATAGCAAAAGTAGAGGCCTGGTTTCCACCTTTAGTGAACTTTTAACTTCCAAATACTTGTTACTTTATGAATTACTTAAAAATGACTTGGAGATTTTGTTACCTTGCTTCGTTATATCATTTGATCTGTCCTGAAATGATTTGCTTCCTTCCCATCCCCCCACCTGGAATGTTTGGCAATAACTGGACACACTTCTGGTTGTCGTAACTGGTATGGGTCTGGTGGGTGGAGGCAAGAGGTGCTGCTTGCTAAACATTCACAAACAACATGGAATGATTGGCGCAGGGGTCAGTAGTACAGAGGCTATGAGGCCCTACAGTATCACTCAGTTCAGACTAGTTCATCATCTAGTAAGGAACAAGAAAAGACGCCAGCCATTTCCCCAAGGAAAATGTCTTTATGATAATATGGTAACATGAAATCAAGCTAGCATTTCCCATACTGTAACTATTTTCTAGCATAAGACATAAAATATTAAATGATAAAGTAGAATTTTTCATATCTAAGGAAAAAATTTTATACCCCAGAAAAAAATTATACTTTAAAAACATAATTTAGCATTTAGTATCAATATGTATCAATCTGTATGTAAGTATTTAAAAAGAAAAAGACATTGGCTTGACTCATAAGCATTCTTTGAAATACAAAGGCATCATGTAACTACCTCCTACATATTTCTCTTTTAATTAAACTAGCATTACATTAAGATCTTGAACCCCATGGTTATCTCTTATCGCATATCTTCCATTAAATGAAATTAATGGTATAAGCTGAACAAATGAAATTAGCTGCAAAGAGAATCATTTGGAGGTTTGTGGACCCTACATCAGGTGTTTAAAAAGGCACAGAGATGTTGTGACTCGGTGGCAACCCACAGGTCTAAACCAGGCCTTGTATGGCCGGGGCGACATAGTGGAGTCACTGGCCCGAAGGTGTCCTGTACCAGAGCCAACAGGACGTGTATCTTAATGCTTGCCTCACTGGAAAGCATCTCCTAGGATTGGACCCAGAATAATCGGAAGGCATAGAACCAGGTCATATGTTGTCCTTGCTAGTCTCCGACCCTGTAGACATTTTCAGTGCTGGGCAATGAAAATTGGTGTTCATAATAAGAATTCTGAAATTGCTTCTTAGTCATCAATAGAATTATAAATTCAACTTCATTTTCTGGCTATATATAAAGGCTGTCCTAGAAAGGACTTCCCGCGTGTGTGCAGAAATGGATCCTCCAGCATCTAAGCCATGCACAGCTGTACTGAGAATTCCATGTTTGTTTGTTCCAGAATGTGGGAAGAAGGCAAGGTGCTCATCTTTGACGACTCCTTTGAGCATGAAGTGTGGCAGGATGCCTCATCGTTCCGCCTAATATTCATCGTGGATGTGTGGCACCCAGAGCTGACACCTCAGCAGAGACGCAGCCTTCCTGCAATTTAACAGGAATTCCTGCAGCCTTGGGGCATTCTGGAAAGATGCTACCTTCCTGGCTCACTGTGGGGGTGGACACAGAAGTTCTGATTCCATGCCTTGAATTCAATGACTTGCAGCACAGAAAGCTTTGAGCTTCCTCTTGGAGTTAGATGCTAAATAGAAACACCCTGCCATATCTCATTTGTGGCAGCACTGACTGTATGCCCGTGTTTAAGGTGAACACTTGGTAGCTTCTGCCTTGCCAGCCAAAGGTATTTTTGCCATGTAGAGTAGGTGTCAATCAATGTACAATGAGAGTATATGTAGAAACTGTGAACGGATTGCTTTAGTTTGTAATTTTTCTATACAGTTATATTTTTCTAGGGTACTTAAACTATTTTGCATCATGTACCACTACTTTTTTACTGACTACAATGATAAGCTTTAATTTTAGCTGTATAAATGCTTTATTTTGAGCTGTTTAATGGTAACTCTCCTGGAGAATTTAGACTTCCTTTTCTTTTTAGTAGGAGACAGTCATGAAAAAGGCAATTTTATTTTCTTATACAAAAGAGGAAAATGTAATTATGTCAGTGTCTGTTATCTGTACAGATCCTTACTCTTGAATCTGCTTTTTTATCTCCACTGAGATCTAGTGTTATCTTTGCTCACTATGCAAATGGTAGAGATGCTGTCACAATTATTTCTTTCTGAGAAGGACTTTTTATACAGAAAAAACACAAAAAATCATTTTTTTACTATGGTATAAAAATATCACATGTAAATTTTTTAGTGCCAAATATTAGGGCTTGAGGAAAAGAAGGTAAGGTTCTGGAAGCAAATAATGCCTCAGCATTAGGCAGCTAGGTAGGCACAAGGGCACCTGGCTGCTGGGGTCTCTGCCATGTGTGGCACAGGGCCTAGGACTCCAGAGAGGCTTTCTAATGTAGAACCATTTGAGTGGCAGGAGGATAGCCTTCGGTCCTTGATGTAGTTCTCATCATAATTTCATAAATGTAAGAACAGCAGAGCAGACAATCCAAGGAATACTAGGTCTTGGGTGCAAGAGGTCAAGTTGGCTTTTCTTTTTGAAAGGGTTTGAAGATTCTTGGCTTGAGAAACTTCTGCCAGTTAAACATTATTTTAAGGTAGTATCTAATATCCATATTTAGTTTTGATACTACCCACAACTTAAAATATCAGCTGAAAGTGGCCTTGTCTTCTTATTCCAAAGAGGATCAAGTCAGTAATCTAGGAAAGTAGTGTTGTATTTGATTTTGTATTTTTTAAGATAAAGGTAATTACAAGTGTTAGTTGCCAGAATGTAGTGGTATTTATGCACTGAATTCTAAGCCAGCATGAACAAAATTACTGCAGGAGTAGCACGTAGGTCACCAACTTATATGCACAGGTAGAAAACCCAATTGTGCTTTTTTTACAGTCTTATGAAGAGCTTCTGAAATATCTGCCATGTTCTTAAAATGTAATTCTGTTCGTTCTATGTGGTCAATGTTTGAAAATCCCACTAAAGAGGATAGAAATTCACGGGAGGAAAAAATAACAAAGTTAATACTAAAATCCAGAAAAAAAATCAAACTCTTGAAAAATAAAAAAGGTAATTATGTTCTTCCGTATTTATTAAACAGGAAATGACTGACAAAGGGCAATACAATCCAGTATTCATGTAGTGCCATTCATGTTACTTATTGAATTTGGTTTCCCATGTAAATCACATACAGGTAAACAAATGCAAACCATGTGTTGTTGTTGTTGTTGAACCAATCCTCTTGCATTCATTTAAAGGAACTGTGCAAAAGAGTTAAAAACTAGCTTTTAACTTAGTAAATACAATGTGGTATTTAACAAAGGTTCACTACAGTAGGACTCTAAATATTGCCAATTGAAAAGCTGTAAGGATCGTTACTGGTCCAAAGGGCTGGCAATAGTCGACTCGGATAGCATTTAAATACTTGGATCTCACACATTTTAAAAACCCAAGCAATAAAGTGGACTTTTCTAATTCATTTTAATTCTTCATTTCTCATACTTATATCTTGTTACATAAGTATTTCTGCCACTGCATTGGTAAAGTGATTTCAGTGTTACAATTTTATGATTTGAAGTTCTGTGCAAATGAATTGATTTTATTTATATTGTGATGCAATTGTTTGAGAAAGATTTTTAGTTCTAATTCAATTATGTATTTCCAAGTTTAAATATAAAACTGACTTTTATTATTCTCTACCTGTAAAAATAATTAAAACATTAGATCCTTTGAAGAGTATCATAAACTTTTAAGATTAACTATAGTATCTGTTGCTGGTGATTATGGCCAATTGAATCAATCACCTGGTTGCTTTGAATTGTTCACCTAACAGATCAACTCTCAAAAATATTTCATTGTAAAATTACTTTTTACTGCCCATTATCAACTAAAATAGTTGAGCTTCGACGTTAAGCACCAATTGGTTATACTCATTAATGGCATGTCATGCAGTTGGCTGGTCAAGTAAGATATGTCTAAAAATATACAGCTGATCTTGGGAAACATGACACAAATAATTGCCTGTGACATCTTTTTATTTTACATTGAATTTCCTTTGAATGGATAGGTGGGAACTCCATTTCTAAAAATAATAGATAAATAAAATGATCTTTGGCATTTTGTCCTGCATTCCTAGTCTCGTCTGTACATGCTAGACATTCTCCAGGGTTTTACTCCATGATCTGATGGTGCTACACCATTGGTGGCCAGACCCTCTCTCTGTACCTTTAATGACTGCAGGAGGTGGAGGGTTAAATGGTTCGGTAGCACTTTTCTTGGCTGTGGACCCAGGTGAGCCAGCTTTGATGGGTTTATTAGACATTGACATGTGTTTTCAAGAGATACCTCCCCTTTGGGTTCTCACAATGCCTGTGGGAAATCACATTGCTAAGGGAAAGTCGTATTTCTAATAGTATACATCTTTTAAAGTCAACTTGTGAATGTCAGCTGGTGGACTGATAAGAAATGTGACATCAGAATCATTTTTTTACAGGGCATCGAAATAAGAAAACTTTGCAAATAGCCAGACCTATGAGAACATGCTCTTAGGCTAACAATTCTATGCTGGTGAAGAGGCCACCAGCAGAATTCAATAAGAATGGAAATTAGGTATTATTTCTCAACTTGACAATGATGTCTGCACAGTTTAACTCATGTATTTACTTGGAGATACACTTAATCTTAATTTGTAGAAACTGGAGTTTCCCTATGTAATTCCTCAGAAAAACCCTCATCCTAATACGGTGTATGCATCAAATTTAGCTTTTTACTTTTTTTATTCATTTCATACTATAAATATGTAGGGAGCGAGAACCTTTTCTACATGAATACCTTGTTTTATCCTCCAGTCCCTTTGGTAAAACAAAAAACATCTCTAAAATCTCTGTCCAACTTTGGCTGTTCAGATGATGGCTGTCGACAGTCATTGCTGGGGGCAGGAGTGGAGGACCTTGTGTTAAGCAGAACACACGTGTCTGTGTGAGTCAGTTGCACATGTGCTTCCTGGTGGCTGATACCACTGAAGGCCAGGGTGCAGCAGTGTCAGGGTGGCTTCGGCTCAGTCCAGAGCCAGGAGTGGCTGAGTGTTCTCATTCTCTCCCTTATCCTCATGTTTCAGGGTTCCAGCTTCTACCACAGACTGAGACCTAACAAGAGAGGAGAAAACAGATGTACTTAAACCACTCATGATGGCCACCATTTTGAAATCTTTGGGGCTACTTACATGTTGTCATTGACTTTTTAATCAGAAAAAAAACAGCTGCTTAGGTTTTCCCCTTTTTTTTGTATACCTGAGTTTCTTGTGCTTTCTACACATCTTAATGGCGAGGGGCCTCTTGGAGTCTTGGCGTCTTTGCAGAAATCTCTTCTGTGAGTGGCAGGAATGTGCATGTTCTGCCCACAGTTCTGCCCAGTGTCTAGACATTCAGTGGAATCTGAGGTGTATAAAGTTAGGGAGTGTTGGGTTTTTAGGGTTTCTTTGTTTCCAGATCATCAGAAGCGGCCAAACGTGTTAAAAACCAGGCTGTACAATCACCTGGTAGACTTAGACACTGCACTTACTATCTCAGAATCTCAGAGGAATTCTCCAAACCCTGTAGACCTTTGTCCTTTTGCTTATATAATATTTACCTCCCACAGTAGTTAATAAAGTTTAAAACTAATAGTATTCATAAATAATTTGGCATGCAGTTGAAGTTCAAATTTGTGAAGCAGTCTCATTAATTTGCAAGAGAAGTCGTGATGTTGAATGTCAGATGTGTCTTCTTATATTGGAATAATAACGAGTTCTTTCCTAAGATCACAACATGTATTAAAAATTGAATTTTATAGCTTACAGAAAAAAGATTATAAAAGCAATGTATGCAGTAGATATTCAGGAATTGTTCATACATTAAAAATTATCCAAAGTGTCATAAAAATTTATAGTGTGCAGATGAAAGTTTACATATATAGACAGTAAATAATTTAACTCAGTAAGCCTGGGTTATTGAAACCCTGCACACTCCCAAGTCTTCAAAATTAGCCTTTGACTGGCTCCCAGAGCACTCGACATATCTTGCCTGAGAAGAACATCTTTCTATATCTGATGCTTTGAGCTGTGTTGGATATTGTATGCTAACAGGGTGATGTATAGTGAATGCGTGTTTTGTGTATCTAGCTTTGTGTACATTACACTGTTTGCCTTTTGTGGCAAAGGCAAGTGAAATGCAGAGGCTGACAGCCGAGTACTGGCACCAAGGTCAAGCATACGAGTACTACACACCCGTGAGTCTCACCTGGAGCACAAGCCCTGGACACCGAGCACGGGAGCCTTTCTGGTTGGCTACTCTGTGCAAATGCCAAGTATCACTGCTGAGAGAGCTAAGTTTCTACCCATGTGCTTCACTGGGAGTTCCCCATAGTCTAGTCTTCCCTGGACCCCACCCCGCACATTTTCCATTACCTATTTTAATCCATATCTTCTTGCAATCATAAACCATAACTGTTAGTGTAACCATTTTTCTATGTCCTGTAATTCCTTCTAGCAAATGACCAAAACTAAAGGTGAGGCTAGGCATGGTGGTGCATACCCGTAATCCCAGAACTCAGGAGGCTGAAGCAGGAAGATCATTATGACTTCAATACTAGCCTGGGCAGGAAGATCATTACGAGTTCAGTATCAGCCTGGGCTACAAAGTGAGTGAGCATAAGGCCATCCTGAACTGCATAGCAAGACCCTGTCTCAAAAAGACAAAATTAAAAAACACAAAAATAAAGGTCCTGAGGGCCCATGATGAAATAAATAATAGCATTAATACTTGTTTTGTATGCACCTGGTATTGTTCTAAGAAATTATATTTATGGACCTAATTTGTGGACCTGCTTCTGGCCAAGCCCATGCTGCTGTGGAAGAGGAGTGGCTCTCCAGTCTCGCAAATTTCCATCTGCACATATACAAGGGATGATTTTCACAACTTGAGAGGATGGTGCTACTTTTTGTCTCCACTTTACAGGTGTGTGTGTGGGGGGAGAACAGGGTTCAAAACATCAAACAACAGGAAAGACAACACAAGTGGAGAGTGAAAAGCAGGGCAGGTTTATTACCAGCAAGTTGCTCTTGGATGTGTCTGAGGCCACAGAGCTTTGGCTGAAGTTGTTCCTTCACTGGATTATACAACTAATTCTCTGCTTAGATTTCTTATCTCCTTTCAATTTATGTATGCGCCTTAGCACAAAATTAAGAAATCAAGAAACAGATACATACAGTTGCCTCAGAAAACCCATTTTTATTGTAAATACCAATCCCTTCAAACAACTTAACTCAGTACCAAGCTTAATCTCTGAAAATGAAATGGATTCACCCACTTCTGGGGTGGAACAGAGGAAGCCCCAGACAGTAGCTCAGCCTCTGCTTTTAACACAGTTCCTATGCATTTCGCTCTTTGTTTTGGTTAAAGATTGTAGTGTATATGGAGGGTGAGGGCACTGACTTATGTGAGGAATAGAAGACCTGAAAATCCAGAAGACATTAAAGCAAACAGCAAATATGAAATCCTGAGGAGACCAACCGGCCCCAAGGGACACCTCTCTCCAGCACTTCCGACGGCTGCCTGAGCAGCTCTGCACTGCAGGCTCCTGTGAAGCAGGAAGGCGATGGCTCTTTTCAGAAACTTTGACCTGCCTTTGCTGTTGTCAGGTGAATTGTTTTACAGCACTGCATGTGCATCATAGCCATCGAGTTAGGCAGAAACATATTGACTAATCTAAATTAGATCACCTGATAGGAAATTTTTAGTAAAGCCCATGCATTTGTCCATGCACTTGAAGAGGCAAGCTCTCCATCAAACTCAAACTGGTATTTTCAAAACTTGTACATATTTTCTAGTGCTGCCTCCTGGACCATCACCACTGGGTATCTGAGGAATGGGTTTCAAGACTGACTCCTGTGGATATGAAAAATCTACAGCTTCTAAATCTTTTATGTAAAATGGTATATTTGCATGCAACCTATATGCACCCTCTTAAATGCATTAAGTCATTTCTAGATGACTTACAGTATCTAATACAATCTAAATGTTGTATTGCTGTCATGTTGTTTAAGGAAGAATGACAAGATAAAAAAGTTTGTACCTGCTCAGTATAGACATAGCTCAACTATCATAGATCTAACTGAATCGTACATATCAGCAATGATGTAAAATGTTTCTCTGCAAATATTTTCCATCCATGGCTGTTTGAATCCTTAATGTGGAAGCCATACATAGAGACCTGACTATGTGTTCAATCCAGCCAGTAGTCCAAATAGCAGTACTTAGTTTGTGTCCTCTAGTCCTGTCACACCATCACCAAGGTTAATCAGATTTATCTCATGCTAAGACTTTTAGAACTTGCCACCTCAGTACTCCTCCATGTCTTTTACCAGATAAATCAATTGCTCACAGTATTCCTGGTGTGACCTCAGAATCAGGTGAAGTGTTTTTTTTTCCCTTCTCTTGAGGGTGTCTACAACCCCATTCACCGTAAAAGGCGCCCTGTTACCCTGCCAAAGAGGAAAGGTATTAACTAGGGAAAGAAAACAAAGAAAGAGATAGAGACAGACAGACCAAGAAGAAAAAAGAAAAAAGAAATCTTTCACACAATGACATCATTCACCATCCTTGTTCAAGAGACTGACATTCGAGGGTGATAAGGGCTGTTTTCTAGTATGTCCATATGTACAAGATAATTTTAGATTATAACCGTAGGCCTATATGTATTATTTTGTTTTTATCTTTGGTACTGGAAATTGAACTCAACCTCATGCTTGCCAGCAGGCACTTTACCACTGAGCTATGTCCCCCATCCTGTATGTGCATTTTTGGTAAAGTACTTGGGCTTATTGTGCACAAAGTTCATACTCTATCGCATAGCATCCAAGCTTTATAGATGTCCTAAGGTGACCATATATGATAAAAACTAGAGGTAGGAAGTTAGACAACATTTAAGTATCTTTTTGTTATAGTTAATAGGAAAGCTGCACCTTGGGATTATTATAACACCTCTGGGCAGTGTGTGTCCGGACTTGTCATTAGGCTGGCAGCGGAGG
>NW_004524728.1:3088786-3091383 GCF_000260255.1 Octodon degus | reverse complement strand
AGAACACATCCAGCTAAGCTGCTTATGACTGCAAATGACTTTATTCTTTGCTTCTTGTGTTTTTGTTTCCTGTAATACACATACTGACTTTAAAAAATAAAGATTATTTTAAAATTAAAAAAAAAAGAAAAGAGAGAGAGAGAGAGAGACTGACATTCTCTCTCCTGCCACATGGAGTAAAATTGGGATCTTGATTGTTCTGTTTAGTTGATGTCCTGCCAAGCAAATAACTGGAATGGAGGCTCTCTTATCTTAGCCAATAAAATATGACTTGCTAAATGGTAAATAACAATAAGACAGTTCTGAGATACAGATCATGAGGAACCAAATATTTTTTCTGATTTCTGTTTTCCCTGATTCAAAAGAATGATCATAGACTCTTTACTTTCAAAATGACATAATTCATTTGCCTAGTTACATAAAAAAATTTACATAAGTAATACTATATTATGAAGTATTTGAAATTTTTTGGAAAATAGCAAACAAAAAAATTAATAAAAATCCAAGAAAAATACCTTTGTTAAATCTTATTATCAATTCACTCAGCTGAATCAAAATATTCTCTGGCAAGACAAATAGAGACCTGACAAAATGACTCTGCCCTTTCTGGTTTTTTGTTTGTTTTTGTTTTGTTTTGTATTTTAGGGAAGGGTCTACAGGGTGTTCAGTGTCTCACTACTAGATTAGACCCATAGTGATCCACCTGTTTACAGCCTTCCAAAAGCTGGGATTACAGGTGCGTGCCACCATGCCAGGCTCAATTGCCATCTCAGCACACCCTGGGGGCAGGGCCAATACAGCAGGCCTGGGGATCGAACCCCTGGCCCCTGCGCCTGCTTGGGGGAGCTTTAATCCACTGAATATTTGGCCAGCCTTCTGCCCTTTCTGAACAGCAGAATTTGGGTCTTTAGTGTATTACTCTAAAGGGAGCCACTTGGACTGAGACTTTGTCACCCAGATGGCTCTTGCTGATAATCTCTCCATTAAGTGACTCTGCCTTCTCACAAGAAGCTTAGTACCTCTGCTGAAACAAATGGGTGTCTTGGGTCCTCTTCCAAAGATGAAAGCCAGTGTCCTGGTCACTTTCTCATCACTGGGACACAATGCCCAGTACCTGCCACCTACGGCAGGGGAGGCCTATTTTGGTTTCACATTTTCTGTTCATAGTTGGCTGCCTCCCGGTTCAAAGCGACAGAGTGGTGGAAGAGTTTGGTGGGGAGAAACTGTCTACATCATGAGGCCCAGAAAGCAAAGAGAAAAGGGAAGTGATGGGAAGGGAAATATACCCTTCCAGGTCAACCCAGGAACCCACCTCTTCAACCCAGACTCCATCTCCTAACAGCACATTTAACTGCTGAACTGGTTGATAGCTCGAACCACAGATGAGTACAGCATCCCCATGAGCCAATCACCTTCCATAAACAAGAGGATTTTGGACATAATTTTAGATTTAAACTAAATAGCCAGTTTGAACCCAAAGGCAGATAAGGCAGTGATGGGCTTGATTTGAGTTGGTTCAACCTTCAATATCTTAGTGGTATAGTAGATGACCCTAAGAAAAGTTTAAATTTAGCCTTGATACCTCTTTCTATCTCTGTCTCTGTCTCTGTCTCTGTCTCTGTCTCTCTCTCTCTCTCTCTCTCTCTCTCTCTCTCTCTCTCTCCTGTCTCTCTCCATTCCATCTTCTTTTATTTGCCCTTCTCCTTTCTCTGTTTTTGACTTATTTTCTTAAATTTGGAACTTTCCCCAATTCATATCATTAAGGATTGATAACTATAATTTAATTTTTACTCATTTCAGTGAAAAATTCCAGGAAGAACAGGATGAAAATGGAAAACATTGACCAGGAACCAGTCCATTCTGCACAGATCTATAATTGAACCAAAAATTCTCTGTTCAAGCAGATGTACATGCCCAAAACTGTATTTAGCTACCTTAACTCAACAGCTGAGAAGCACGTTGTATTCTTTTTATTTTTAATTTTCAAAAAATATTTTATTTATTTATTTATTTTGTACAGGGTCTAGTGATGTAGCTCTGACTCCTAGTGATTCTCCTGTCTCAGCCTCTCCAGTCCTGGGATTATAGGCGTGCACCACCATGCTGGGTTTTGGTGGATGGCATGGATCCAGGGCTGGCTGGCATGCGGTACTGGGGATCAAACCCAGGTCCCTGTGCTTGCCAGGCTGACACTTAGACTGCCAAGCTATCTCCCCGCCCCTCTTGTATTCTCAGTAAAGTATTGTCATTGTCTACTTGTCCTTCAGGACCCTTCAGTTACATAAGATAGCTGTTTTCAACAGGCATTCATAAAGACTCACAGAATGCCAGGGCCTACGATCCTTAGAGGTGTTTCAAGTAAACCCTCATTTTAATCAGGACCTACCCTTTCATTTTCCAGAATGATATATTAATTCATTATTTCTCCAGGAAGTATTCCACATTATTGCTTTTATTTCTTAAAGTCAACAATGAATTTGGTTTTGTGGAAAACCACAGAATTGTATGATGTCATAGTGAGTCTACAGTAGGAAAAAAACATTTTTTAAAAAATAAATAACTGAGTCCTAGCCCAGGTCCGGTGAGTGTGCGGAGAG
>NW_004524728.1:3077099-3084294 GCF_000260255.1 Octodon degus | reverse complement strand
GCCAGCTCAGTCCACTAGGGGGCGCGGCTGGCTGGCATGTGGTGCTGGGGGATTGAACCGTGGTCCCTGTGCTCTGCCAAGCTTGTTCTAAGTAGGTGCTTTAGACCACTGAGCCATCTCACCAGCCCCAAGAAAAAGCTTTTTACTGCTCCTGCCGCTCCGCACCGCTGCGCAGCTGAATGGCCTGCGGTGCGTCCGCCAGCCGGAGTTGACTGCTACGCAGCACAGAGAGCCCCGCTGACTTGCCCTCTTTTGGCAAGTCACTGGCGGTGGCTTCTTCCGTGGGACAATATGTTCAATAGAATGCCCGAATTTGGGCCTGACTCCGGCGGGAGAGTGAAGGGGGTTACTATTGTTAAACCAATAGTTTATGGTGACGTTGCTAGTAGCTATTTTGGGAAGAAGAGAGAAGACGGGCACACCCATCAGCAGACGATGTATGTAAAGCCGTACAGAAATGAGGATATGTCAACATATGTGGAAAAAAATCCAATTTAAATTACATGAAAGTTAAGGAAATCCT
Source organism: Octodon degus (assembly GCF_000260255.1). Classification (NCBI taxonomy): domain Eukaryota; kingdom Metazoa; phylum Chordata; class Mammalia; order Rodentia; family Octodontidae; genus Octodon; species Octodon degus. Next base: position 3,083,771 of record NW_004524728.1, on the reverse strand, counting down.
TTAAGAGTTGTTACTAAGTGTCCATATGTAATTACTGAAACAGGATGGGGTGAATTCAAAATAATCATCAAAATATTTTTCATTGACCCTAATGAAAGACCTGTAACCCTGTATCATTTGTTAAAGCTGTTCCAATCAGACACCAACGCAATGTTGGGGAAAAAAACAGTTGTCTCAGAGTTCTATGATGAAATGATATTTCAAGACCCACCAGCCAGGATGCAACAGTTATTAACAACATCTCGTCAGCTAACTTTAGGAGCCTATAAGCATAAAAGAGAATTTGCAGAACTTGAAGTGAAAACCAGAGAAAAATTAGAAGCTGCCAAGAAAAAAACAAGCTTTGAAATTGCAGAGCTTAAGGAGAGATTAAAAGCAAGTCGTGAAACAATAAATTGTTTAAAACATGAAATCAGGAAACTTGAGGAAGATGATCAGACAAAAGACATATAAGAAGTGCTGAAGAGAACCAGGTAGTGAGCTAATACGGCGAACGTTATGGAGAAATGGGCTTAGCACAAGTGCCGTGATGTTCCATACAGGGGCTGCATATGTAGTTGTCGACTGTGGATTTCTCGGCAATGCAGTGAAAATATTCTGTTCAGTCTTTAATGGAAAATATATGTGTAATAAGAATGAATGCTATGTAGGACTCTTACCAATCCATTTTAGGAAGATTCTATAATGTTAAGCACAATTTTTGAAAAGTTTTATTGGCATATACGAGTAGGTTATTTCCTTTTGGCAAGCTTCAAAATGTCATTATCAGGGGCTTGGGGTTAGCTCAGTTGTTTAAGCGCCTGCTGGGGCAAACCCAGTCAGGTGCAGGGGACTGCAGTTCGATCTGCAGCTCCCCATGCCTTACCAGAACTGCCCTTAAGGCAGCCTGAGCCAGCCCCCCCCCAAAAAAAAATCCTTCTCAAAATGTCTTTATCAATAAATAACCTGTATAAATTTTATATTTCTGTAGTAGTTAGAATTAATGATAACATTCCAAATATGTGAATTTGTTTTCCTCAAATCCTTATCTTCCCCTGTTCTACCTCTTTTGTATATGATGTGTCCAAGTAGTAAGTAATAAATGTAGTTTTTGGACCTGTATTAAAAAAAAAAAGAAGAAGAAGAAGAAAAAGCTTTATTTATCTCACAGTTAGTGGAAGTTGCAGTCTATACTTGGCTCTCTCCAAGGCAGAGTGGCCCAGGGAACAGAGCAGCTGTTTATGGCGGCAGCAAAGAGCAGAGGGAGGGGCAGCAACTTAAGCAGCTAGCAAGCCTCTCTGCCCTCCTCATATTGTAATACAGATTACCTGCCCCAGGGCATATGCAGCATCCACACCCACAACAATAAATCATACATTACAGAAGCTACCCCATTCCTGCATGAGGCTTTAGGGGGACACCTATACACAAACCATAACATTCTGCCCCTGGACCTCCAAACACTCATGCACATCCTTTTATGCAAAAGACATCTTAGCTCATCTCTAAGACCTGGCAAAGTCCTAACAGTTTCAGTGTTGACAAAAAGTCCAAGTCACAAGTCTCCTCCAAGATCTAAGGCAAACTCTCCCTATACAAATGAAAAGTTAAACACTTCCAACATTCAATGGCACAAGATAAACATTACCCTTCTGAAAGCTAGAAACAATAGGACACAAAAAATTCAGACCACATTAAGTCCCAAATCCAGATGGGTAAGCATTAAATTCTGTAGTTCTATGGGGAGTATCTGAAGCCATCTTTGGCAAATTTTGAGCTCCACATAGCTCCACCACTATGGCACTTTTTGTGGTGCTCCCATGACTTCTCTCTTAAGCCTGCTTTCTTCCCTTGCAGATTTCCTCAGATGATCCACATTCTTGGATTTCCAAAGTTCTGGGGTTCCCACTGAATAGGCTTCTCACTCCCAAGTTTACAAACTGCCCTTCCATTGGCACAGTGCCTGGCCTCCCAAGCATTCTGAAATCTAGGTGGAAGTCTCCTTAACCTGGAACTCTTGCATTCTGCATGCACCTAAAACCTATATCAGGTGGACGATGCCAGTGTCTGCTGCCACCTAGAGCAGTAGCCAGGTTTTTTTTCCCCTCTTGGTTGTAGGGTCAAGTGCCTCGATTGCTCAGTGCTCTGAACTTGATTCTGAAGAACAAATTATCTATTCTAGAACCCTTCTGGAACTGGTGTGGTCACCACTGCCATTCTGGAACATGGTGCTATTTGGCTTTTTTTCCCCAAGGCAAAGTCTCTCACCTTTGCAGTTCTAAGGCTGCAAAGGGTCAAGATCTGTCACCTCCTCTGCTGCCCTCATGCCATCCTTTCCATTCTCTTGTTCCTTCTCAGCAATGGATATCCTCTCAGCCCTATCTGCATTCCACAGCTTTATTGGAGCATCTTTTCTGGCCAAATTCACATAATTTTAAATCATCCTACTGATTCAGCTCTTTCTTCTTGACTCTCCACATAAATCTGGCAAAAACTACCCAGCAGTAGCCATGTCACTGCCTCTCTAACTTTGGCTTCAACAAAGTCTCTCTGCCTGTCTGTGACTTTTGGCACATTCTACCTCCTCAAGGGTAAAATGGAGATATAATGCTCACATACGGTAGTGGAGGTGCATGGAGGAGCACCTGGAGGATTCCCCTTGAAAGGAGAGCCATTGTCTCTATCTTGGCCCTATTTTCATGTATTGATATGTACAGTGCTGGCTAGGACTTTTCTTTATCCCTTCAATAGGCTGTCTACAATGCGAATTGGTCTACTGGAGGTGCTGAAGCGTAGCCTGTGAAGCAAGGCAACAGATCAGCATTGCCCCGCCCCGTGGCTCCCAAAATCCTGTTTGAGCCTGGTGGGAGGGACAGCCTCAAGATAAGGGCATAAAACCACATCAGAACTGAAGCACTGACCCCAGGACATTAGACACCTCCTCAATTGTGTTATGCAGATCACCCCTTCTGCATATCCTTTCCTCTGCATATTACAGTGGTGATTTCAGGTGACCTACCTAGCCCAGTCATGGTACTTTTGGTCACTCTCACAGTCACCCATACTCAAGCCACTCCCTCCCCTTTTTGAGAATTAGTAAAACCTGAGTTCGTCCTTGGATCAGGGCCTTTGTTCCAGTTAGCTGTCATCCTAGCTGGACTCAGGACCTCCTGACCCCCACCATCTTGTTATATAATTGTCTTTATTTATATCATGGGATGCACTGGAAGTGGTAGATTGGAAATAACTCACTAGAATTCCACTTACTTTCCTTTGGGCTTACAAATATGAACTTCCTGAACTGCAGCAAGGACTGAGAAGGGCTCCCTATAGTGGTGATGGAGATTAATGAATTATAGCACACAGTGTCTAGCCCAGCATCAGCTTGGTATGTATGTGGCTAATTTTTGCTCTTATTTACTTGTTCTCATTTGCACATAAGAAAATTATCATTCAAGAATATTGAGTTCACTTATAAATTTAGCTGTGAAACATGAATTCAACTCAAAGTTCTCTTGACATCATGAGACTTACAAGAGTGTGAACTGCCACAAGCCATAATCTGCTAGTAAACCGAAAATTAACTTTCAAAATAGATAAAGACTAGCATTTTAAGAATTCAAAATCGGTGAGGAAACCACTGCATATGAAAGCTAGGCCTTCTTACATTACTTTGTATCACATAATTTTCAGAAGTAGCACAAAATGTTCATCTGCTTAGCTGCCATTTGTGTCACCTTCAGTTCAATGTATTTGCAATTACGGCCTACCATGTAGAGCAATGTGGGGTGTCTTTCAACTATAATGCCTTAAATAATGTTCTTGATCAAGAGACTTAAGAAATATCTAGAAAACATGTATTCATCTTCTGTTCATAATCAGAGGCATCTTAGCAGGCAACATGATTATGCTTACTAGGAACAATTCATGTTTACTGAAATAAATCAATCAATCAAACTTTTTTCAAAAAAAGAAGCTTAAGTATTTCTCATGCAAAGCAGACATCTTTTCCCTTCAAGATGAACAAAGAGAAAATAAACTTCCCTCCATTATGATAAAACAACTCTCTACAATTTATTAGATTGGAAATATATAGATACTAGTTCAAAGAAAACATTCTGCTATTTTTTTACATGGGCCCCTTTGAGCTTGAGCCACATATTGCCTGGCAGCTCTTGTCCTTAACACCCTCTCACTTACACTTGGTGGTGGAAGTGTGCCAGGTGTGGACACTGGTACCCATCTGAGGAGGGAAGGCATATGAGCTCCCACAGGGACAGAAGCAGGAGCGAGTGAGGCTGCAACCACGTGGATGGAGGGCCCAGTGCACTGTGCGGAGCCCCATGTGCTCACAGACAGCAGGCCAGATGGGCTGCAAAGCTAGCAGGGATGCTAAGTTTTAAAGACTTTGTAGAAAAGAGAGGAATATAAACTACATTTTTAGTATTTCTTTAGAGCTCAGGATATAGTGCAGTGATAGAGTATTTGCCTAGTGTGCGCAAAGCCCTGTTTTATCCCCAGAGCCACAAAATTAAAAGTCAATCAATCAAATATATTTCTTGTCTACATTTAAAATTCTAGTTTATATTTACATAAATTTATATGTTAAACTTAAAATGTATCTATATTTAAATATCATTTGAATATTCAAATAATAATATTTTGGATATACTGGGTTCAATAAAACACATTAAAATTAATTTCACCTGTTTCTTTGTATTTTCAAATATGGCCATGAGGAAACTTAACAAAAGTGTCATATTCCTTGGACAGCAAGCATAGTTTGAGTTGAGAGCCTCATTTATTCCCTTAAGCTCATGTAATAAGCCTAGAATAATCTACTAAGCCTCACAAAAGTTCATAGTCATCTTAAAGAGCCTGTAAGATAGCACTGCTCTCTGCGGTGGGATACACACCTTGTAGGCCTGCCTTTGCCACCGTCCAGCCCTCCACATACTAGTTCCTCCCCTCCTCCCGCTGTCTCACACAGCCCTCACAGGCAGGAGAGCAGAGCTGAGCTTCACTACTTGAATTCTAAAAGAAACTGCGCGCACTGGACACTGATCATCTGTTGTCATTCAGGTGGACATAAAACATAAATTGTTCTCTAAATGAATAAGGAATAGTAATCAAACTTAAGGAATAAGCCAGTGTGCTGGCTCCCCAGTTTTCACAGTCAATTCTTCCTGCAAGGATGTCATGTCTCTCACTATTGTAGTCAAGCTAATTCCACCTACTTTTTAAAGAGAGTTGAAGCAAGACAGCTTTCTCAGCCTCTCGGAATTGGTTTCCTCACATCTGTGGAGCTAGAGAGCCCAGTGTAAACTGCTAGTGTGACAAGTAGTAAAACGAAACTTTCCTTCCAAGTTTAACTGCCCTAAGTGAATTATGCATTTCTTGATGGGAAATGCTTCAGAAAAATTTAAGCTACTTCAAGATAAATAAGTTAGTTTTGAAATGCTGTAACAAAAATAACATTGTACAGTTATGATTTCGAAGATTTACATCATGAGGGCCCTCTGGGGGCAGATAAACTAAAGGGAGAGAAGTAGGCAGGGGACTGGACGGTGCTTCTTGTCCTCTGCGCCACCATTCTATGCAACCATGAAACTACTTACTCAGCTTCTTTTATAAAATGATGATCTTACACAGAACGCTACTGTCAGCTCCAAATTTTCATAACTGATACTAGCCTGGCATACAATCACCATTTGACTTCATTTTTCAAAAATTTATAACTTATATTTTAACTTATTTTGCAGCTCTTTTTTTTTTTTTTTAAGAACAAGGGGTTGAACTCAGACCCTTGCACTTGCCAGGAAAGCACTTATTCTACTGAGCCATCTCCCCAGCTCCAGTTTGTAGCTCTTAAAGTAGTGCACTACTTTACCTCAGCATCTATTTTTACCTCCTTGGTGAAAAGATTAGAAATACTAAGAATGAAAGACATTAGCTGGACGTGAAAAATGTACTGTGAGGTTGAGTTAGAGTTGTCCAAGAATAGAGTTCAATTTTGTATCTGAAAAATGAGGATGAGTGATTGCTGTTTTTTACAGAGGTATGGAAGTAAATAAAGTAGTTGTAATACTTTGAAGGAGAAATCATTTAAATTAAAAGTGCCTATCATTCTACTAATGCTTTCATGAGTATGATCTTTCACATAAAAGATGATAGATGCTCTGGCTTATGTGACAACAGAGATGGCTCATGTTTATATACTTGAAGGAAATTGAAGACCACAAACTGAGATGATAGATACCAAGAAGTAAATTGCATGAACTATAAAGATATTGTTAGTTTTATGAAGCCATTAATTAAAGAATTGCCTTAAAATGAATCACTTTATAGAATTCTCTTAAAAATCACCACTTTTATTATACCTGATGCATAGGCGCAATCATGGTATCATACCAGTGTGGCAGGGCCTACATCCTGCATAAGAGCGCCAGACATGAGTGAGATCTCTAGAAGTCTTTGAGATCCAATCTATCTGAACCACACAACTCCCTGCAGTCCTTCAGTACTCAATTTGTGTAGAATTCTTGAGTTCGGAGGAGTGAATTTTACTACTATATGCATTTTTTCTTTTATGTTTTTTATTCGTTTAAATGAGAAAAAAGATAAAATAGCAATGAAACAGTTTCAAAACAGGTTACTAGGGCAGTTAAAATAATCAGCACATTGCATATTGTT
>NW_004524728.1:3074025-3076999 GCF_000260255.1 Octodon degus | reverse complement strand
ATATCTTGTCTAAACAATATTAGTAAAAATCTTTCTTCTCAAACTAAGAGAAAGTAGCTGTATATCTATCCTGTCTTGTGTATACATATATAATTTTACTTTCTTTTTACAAAATGATCTTTTATTTATACTTTTGCAAAGTTAGTATACTTGACCCAAGGTTGCCTAGCAACTAATAGTTGACCTTAGCCAGACAGGCTGTTTATGTCAGGACTGGGGTAGCTTGTCTGCTTCAGGCACTGAGGCCCACCTGCACGCATCTGATCTTCTAAATGCGGACTTTTTCTAATGTCTTATGGACATAGGGACCTCCAAATGAAATAGGGGAGAATGAAACTCCCGGCCGGAAAGATAACAGGGATGAGTTCATGTTCTCTAAAACCGAAGAATGCATTTTAGGAACAAATGGAGGGTATGAGCAGAATATATTTATTGGGGAAAGAAAGCTCCTGTCTGAGAGAGGGACAGAAGGGCAGCCTCCGAGAGGATGATCTGGAAGCTGTCTCTTCCAGGAACTTTTATAGTGTAAAACCATGTGGGGAGGCGAGTGGTGGAGAACATGGGAATTCACTTAGGTGGACATGAGGGGTGACAAACTATGAGATTACAAGCACCATTGTTTGGGTAAAATTGATTAAATACAGGACCAAATGGGGAAGCGAGTCACGTAGCAAGTAGGCATAAATATGGGACAGGGTCTCTTCCTGTTGGGGGCTGGGCTAATGACTCACTTGGGCTCTTTCAAGGTGATCAATACCTACTTAGAATATCAATCCCTGATGCCCATCACCAGGAAAGTATGTAGCTGTATTTGTTTTCTCTTTTGTCTTGAGGTCTGGCCCATAGGAAGTGTCTTTCTCTTCTAAGTTGCAAAGTCACCTTGTCTTCCATATAGTCTCCTTAAAGGCCTGGCCTGTCTGCCTGTGATATTGTTGCAGGCAGCCAAATTAGATAGAAATATTATAGGCAGTTAGACAGCGTCAGGCTCTCAAGGAGACAAGATGGAAGACAAGGTAACTTTGCAACTGGGAAGAGACAGACACTCCCATATGGGCCAGACCTGAAGACCAAGACAAAAAGAAGAAACACAGCTACATACTTCCTTAGGCATGGGCATTAGAGATTGATATCCTAAATAGGTGTCAATCACCTTGAAAGAGCCCAAATGAGTCACTAGTCCAACCCCCAACAGGAAGAGACCCTGTCCTGTATTCATGCTTGCTTGCTACGTGACTCGCTTCCTCATTTGGTCCTGGATTTAATCAATTTTACCTGAGCAATGGTACTTGTCATCTCATTGGTTGACCGAAGTTTTGTCCTACTTCATGCCCAACTAAGCAAGTTCCCATATCTTCTCCACCAACTTAGACCTGCCTCATCACATGGTTTTACTCTATAAAAGTCCTGGAAGAGACAGCTTCCTGGGGAACTACTTGCTCAGGCTCCCCTCCTGTCCCTCTCTCGGACAGGAGGTTTCTTTCCCTCAATAAATATATTCTGCTTATAACCTCCTTTTGTTCCTAAAATTCAATCTTCAATTTTATTTTTTTAATTTATTTATTTTTTTAAATCAAATTGGTAGGACAGTTTTAATAATTAACACATTACATACGTTCTTCCTAGTAGTTAATTGCTGTACAAGATGCAGACATGATATCCTATTTACAAACACTATTAGAACAAATCCCTCTATTCATTAAGAAAATGTAACTATATATCTATCCTAACCATTTTGAATACACAGGTACAAAATGGACATTCATCTGTATCCCCTTTTTTGGTTTATTTCCATTATTTGAATATTATAGGTGTGTTAACTCAGCAAAATATTCTAAAAGAGTCCAGTAGTCCATAATAGTATTAGGTCTTCTGCTTCACTGGCAATGTCAGAAATTTTTGAAGTGAGTCCCCTACAGCGCAACATAATAGCATGCTGCTGTGCTGTCTCTCAAGTAGATGATTGTTCAAAAAGAAGTGGGTAGTGAATGAAGGCAGGAGATAGAAAAAGGAATGTTGTGGGACTGTCCTGCTTCAAGGTTGTATATGGTTACATTTTTGGACTTACATGTAAACATAAGAATTATATAATTCTTTATACCTATTTTTAAAATATATTCTAATTTTTAAATGTTTTTTCATCATCTTCTGTAGGGACTTAAAGTTCAACATATCAATACTTGATGAAAAATTCCTGTTCCATGTTATGCCTAAGATGTTTGATATTCAGACAGATAGTGAGGTTAAGCATAACAGCCTAGGTTGTATGGTAATAACAATAAACTTCTTTACTGGAGGGTTAACAACCTAAGTTGGCAGACCAAAATGCAGACAAAGGAGGGCCGCAAGGAAAGCCAACATTTTGGACCTAGCCTTCCAAGGTCAATTAAGACTCAGGACATATGAGAACTTGTACTGTAATGTCACGTAACTCAGTAGTGTCCCAAATTTTCTGATCAAGGAGATTATGGGGCCAAAGACGAAAGTGATCGATGATGTAGAGTGTGCCTAAGGAGAGTCACATGGAGAGAAAACATTCTCTCAGGCTTTCACAGTGAGCACATTGGCCAAGCAATGACCGTGACTCATCCACATGACTGACATTGACAAAGGATCTACAATATGAGATACAGGATCTCAGGAAAAATCCTGAGGAGATTTCACTGACTGTATCAGATCCAAAAGCTACAACTCTTGTTGCATAGATCGTGCTTTATCTTGGTCTTAACCATCCAGCAGAAAAGTATAAAAACGAAGTATAAGAAGTAACTCTTCAGTTTTAGAGAACATAAACTCGTGCAGGTCAGGTTGGGAAATCATTCTTCCGTATGTCATTTGGAGGTTCCCTGTATCATTTGGAGGTTACCCACCCGAGGTCAGTTTTTCTCCCTGTATCAATATTTCTATCCAATTCAGCTGCCTATAAGAATATCAATTATTGCTATACTCTGTTTAAAGTAAATTTTTAAAAATCAAT
>NW_004524728.1:3066487-3073925 GCF_000260255.1 Octodon degus | reverse complement strand
AAAAAAAAATGGCATAGGATTGTCCTGCTACAATGTTGTATATGGCTTGATTTCTAAATTTCTAAGTAAAAGTGTGTAATTGTTTTTTTTTAACATTCTATAGGGATTTAAATTTTAGAATATCTATGATTGTTGGAAAATAGCAGTTACATTTTATGTCTAAGGTATATTCAGATGGATAGTGGTGTTAAGCTTAACTGCCTGTTACAGGGTAATAATATCAGTAAGCTTGTCTCCTGGATGTTTAACAACTAAAGATTGCAGACCAAAAATTAGAGAGATAGATGGGCTAAAAAGATAGATAATATTTTGGCCCTACCCCTTCAAGGTCAGTGAGGACTCAGGACATGGAGAACCTGTGGTGTGATGTCCTGTAACTCAGTGGTGTCCCATAATCAAGGAGATTATGGGGTCATAGAGAAAAATGATCAATGATGTACAGTGTGCATAAGGAGAGTCACCTAGAGAGAAAAAAATCTCTCAGGCTTTCACAGAGAGCAAACTGGTCAAGCAATGGCTGTGACTCACCCAGATGGTTGACACTGACAAAAGACCCACAAAGTTCTGTACATGATTCCAATGAGGGGGATTTGGAAGGGATTTGACTGACCTTGTCAGGCAGAAAAAGTTACATTTTTAGTTATATGGGTCTTGTTTAACTTGGTCTCTACCATCCAGCAGAAAAGTATAACCAAAAGATATGAAAAGTAAAGCCATTTTAATATGCTGAGCTGTAAAGGGCTCAAGTCAAGAACTTCAAACAATTGCCAGTTGTGCTGGTAACTCATTACTAGTATGGACTACTGGACTATATTGGGTTATTTTGTTGAATTCAAGTACCTACAGTCTTTGGATTGGCATCAAGTATGAAAAGGTCCTTTAAAGACTTCTCCAAATACAGCATTTCTAGCTGCAATGGAGCACCCATCTCTGACAAACCAAAACAAAAAAGGGGGATATGTTGGGAGCCACAGAGGCTACTGCATGCATGTTGATGTGCATTCAGGTGCTCCGACATGTCAGAAGGAACCCTAGATTCATGCATCTCTAATGTGCAGGTATTTCTGGAAAGTTTTCTCTAATGCCAATCAGAACTTAAAATAGCAACACAACCAATGACTACAGGTGCTTGGCTCACCTGCTTTGCATAGAGTCATCTCTCTTCAGACTGCGTGAGGAGCTGGCAGTCAGCATCAGGGCATCCCTAATGGTTACACTCCCTCTGAAGCTGGTAGTCTTCAGTGAAGTCAGGGTGGTGGGACTAGAGGACAATGTCCTGAAGCAGGTGCAGAAGTGCTAGACACCACCTGCATTTGAATGTGGATGATTTTTTCTATCATCAGAAGGAGTCTGAAACTATGAGTAGTGTTTTTGATTAGCAAATAACTTTCATATCTGTTCTATAAGTCCAATGAGAGTAAGATAGTTGATCTTCTTTGACATTTACTGGTCAAATATTACTCTTCTTTATGAATGTCTATACCTTCTCCAGTCAGAATAGGCATTGGGGAACAGGGTGGTGTCTTAGAAACAGGATGGAGTGGACAGGATATCATGTCTGCATGTTGTACTATGAATAACCACTAAGAAGACAACAGTATGTAAGGTGTTAACTATTGAAACTGTCCTACTAATCAGTTTTGAAATCGTTTCATTGCTATTTGTTTCTCAATAAAATTATAAAGAAAAGAAAAGAAAAGAAAAGAAACAGGATGGAATTGGGCTGTCAGAATGGGAGCAAGCTTCTCCAACAGCAACTCTCGTTTGACTAAAGGCGAATCTCCAGCTATGGTGCTCTGTACGCCCTTGTGGAATGGATGAATGGAAGAATGGATGAATACACAAAGAGTGTAAGAGCAGATGTGATAGAGGACACAGAGCATTTTACTTAGCATGAAGAGAAACAAATTTAAGATATTTTACTACCTACTAACTTAGTGATCTGAAATGCCATTTAGTTGCTTCAGTCATTTTATCTATAGTGTAGGGATTATAATATATTTATTTTAATCATAATGTAAATTTTTTTTCTTTCTTTTTAAATTCTCAAAACCTGAGTGGCTGGTTTTTTTTTTTTTTTTTTTTTTTTTTTCTTTTTTCTTTTTGGCAGAACCGTGGGTTGAACTCAGGCCCTTGCTGCTTGCCAGGGAAGCACTTATTCCACTGAGCCATCTCCCTGGCTCCCTGAGTGGCTGTTTTAAAGAACCCTCAGAGGAAGTGCAGGGAACATTTCTATTCTAATCTAGCATGCAGGAAGTCTGTACTCAGTCCTTATCAGTCTACTAGGATCCCTTGGCAGCAGCCTGGGCCCCACCCAGGAGCTGGTTAGAAATATAGATTGTCAAGCATCCCATTAGTGTATTCAGTCAGAATCAGAATTAAATCAAATCCCAGGGAATTATAAGCACATTAAAATTCCCAAGTTTTGTCTAGAGCCATGCTGGCCTATCTAAACAACTATGAGTCAGTTCTATGCTTCCCCTCCTAGGTCTTCTAGCAGGAATCCTGATTCCCGTTTCAAGAAAAGCTGAAAGGGTTTATCTGGGTGTGGTTCATTCAAATCAAATACCTGATTCTGTTCACTATGATCAGTCTACACTCATATGAAAATCTTCCAAGTCATCATGGCAGCGGTCCACATGGCGTGGGGCCAAGGACAACAACTTTCACTCCAAGACTGGCTTCCGCCTTCTTCTCCCCCAGCCCAGCCCCACACTAAGCCTTCTCCAATCAATGTTTGCTAAGACTCATTAACCACCCATGTAACCCCACCCTCAACCCAGCTCAATAAATTGTCTCCCTGCTTCCTCCTCAGAGAGTTTTTGCATTCTCCTGCAGGTTCCTGAACATACTACAATTAAGGCCTTTTTTTTTTTTTTTTTTAAATCTCTCTCCTGTCTCATCTGTGCCAAAGGAAAACCCTTACACACTGTTTTTGCTATTATCTTTATTTTTAAAAATTTATTATTATTTTTTTAGACAGAATCTTCCTAAGTAGTCCAGACTGACCAGGCTGGCCTTGAACTCATGGCAATCCTCCTGCCTCAGCCTTCGGAGTGCCGGGATTACAGGCATGCACCACCACACCCAGCCATTATCTTAAAAGAGTTCATAAATTGTCTATTTTAGTAATAAGACAACAGTTCCCTGATGAGGAAAATCCGTTCTCATTGCTGGCAAACAAGTTGCAGTTGGACAGTATTTCAGAGAAACTCAAAGTTGAGAAACTGAAGTCATCCAAATTTCCCACTTTCCATTTTGCCCATGCTCATGTTTTGAGCATATACAATACAGTAAATGATGGCAGGGGAAAACTCCTGCCTTCAAGGGATAAACTCCCATGAGAGGGACAGACATTAGTGGCCTCTCTCCTACTTTTGACAGCTGTTTTACCATTGATTTGGCAGAGAATTCCAGGACCCACCAATTAGGTCAATACTTCCCGCATGGGTAAAACCCCCGAGATTTACTTAGCCGGCTCTCTTTGATGCCATTACTTTATTAGTTTAGATGCTGGGTCGGAGGACAGTACCATTAGATGCACTCCTGCCTACAGAACATCTGGGGCCCCCACAATAAACACAGAAACAAATGGGACATTAAGTGGTGGGAGGCACATGGGTCAGGGCAGTGTGAGTGACAGGGCCTGCAGGAGGGCATTATAGGACTTCAGCGAGTGAGTGCCTCCACCAAGACAAGTCCCCAAAGGTGTCCATCTAACCAGTTAGCTCCCATCACTCTGCCTTCCAAAGGACAAGGAGGTAGTGTTAGAAGCCTCTGCACCTGTCGGAGAAGAACTGGTTGCCTCTCAGGATAGCAGGGCTGTAGTGGCTGTACTATTGCCACAGACAGCCCGGTTCTAGGTTAACCCCAGAGCCTTGCTGCAAGCACTAGAGGCACTTCCTGAAAGACACTGGGCAAAAGCCAGAGGGGCAGCGCCCTTCCTCCCCATGAGCAAACAGAGCCACACCTGAGGAGCAGACAGATGCAGGAGACCCTCCCCAAAGGGGGCACAGAACAGGGCAGCAGAGGCAAAGAATAACCAACCAACCTGATCCTGGACACAGATCCAGGGGGAGATGGAAGCAACCAGAACGCACAGCTGAGCACATTAAGTCCAACAGTCCAGTCCTCCCCCCTTCTGTCTATATTCAGCAGAGACCAGAGGACTGATGGAGCTCCCAGCCACCTTTGAAAGTGAGCACACACCTGTACATGCCTGTGCTGAACATTAGCCACTCTGCAAGAAATGGACAAAGGGAACTGCAGTCAAGGAGGGCCCTGAAGGCCCAGAGCCCTAACACTAAGCATGAAATGTATAATTGGCTTAGCAATCAAAATTGTGTGATCACAAGACTGCAAGTCTTAAACCAGGGCTGGTGGCGCATGCCTGTAATCCTAGCTCTCAGGAGGCTGAGGAAGAGGACCATTGCAAGTTCTAGACCATCCTGGTTATAAAGTAAGCTCAAGCCAGCCTGAACTGCGGGGTGAGATCCTATCTTAAAAAGAAAAAAAACAAAACAAACAAAGAAAAAAAAAAAAACCCTACAAATCTTGAAAAGAAACCAGTTATCTTTCTTTCATCTGTTTTTTTGGAGAGGATTGAGGTTTTTATCTTCCCTTTTTATTCTTCTTTTAGCTTCTTTTCTCACCGTTTCTTTATTCCCTTTTCTTTCATCTAGGGATTTTGCTATTTTTCTTTTTCTATTTTGATCTTTCCAGCAACTGTTCTCTGTCAATTTTAATTTCCTTTTATTCCCCATCATGACACCCCATCTTATGCTTCTCTCCTATCCTCATAACCCATTGATTAATTTTTAGAATTTTGCTCTTTCATTCTCTGGTTCCCCACTCCTTCCACCTTTACTAGTATTAATACTAAGCTTTGGGGATCACTAGATCAATAGTTAATTTGATGTGATTGCTGATGAATGCTGTGCTATTGTTAATAGAGGTAAAGTTGTTCCATTTAGTAAATATTTACTGTAGGGCAATGGGGGCCAATGTTTAGTTTTTTTAAGTGTATTACTACAATTATTCTTTGCTGTGGACTAGGGTGGTATTTTACGGATTTTTGGGGTGTGTCAGTATTATTCAGATTATATTTGGTGCTATAACTGATGCTGATTTTATTAATACAGCCAAGTGATACAGCTGTTGCTGTTAATGGATTATTATTCTTTTTTTAATATGCCAATATCTAAATTGTCCCTTCATTTCTGCTTCCAAAAAGAAGGCCATGTTAAAACAGACTCCATCTCAGTCAGGTACATAAGTTATACTGGGGCTGTTCAACTATTTTTCTTTGTTCTTTAAATAATATTAACAAAACCATGAGCATGCCTAGAATATTCTAATACCCAATAACTGACCTAAGACACGGGGCTTTTGTGGTTTATCTTGTAAGTCTTTACTTCAGAAGTGATGACATCTCAGGAATTAACTACCTGAGAAGTTGTGACATCACAAAACTAAAAAGATCAATCATTTTGAGCGGAATGCCAGCCTCAGTCAACTTAGAGGTCAACAGAGGCTGTGGGCCAGTGATAAAGAAATGCTGCATCATATATTGTTTTGAACATAATGTCACATGGAGCATCTGGCCCTGGGCCACACATTACAAGAGACACTCTACTTTGGCCTCTGAAAGCAAGAGTCCTCCTGTTCCCCACTGCCACTTCTTGTCAGTCTCGTATTTCATGATGATGCATTATTTCTGTTGAAAATAAAGTTCATGAAGCAAATGCACAAATTTGCCCTAGAGAAATGGCCTACGTGCTGAACAACCATCAGGGCCATGTAGTTCTGCTGATGGCTGAACCCAGCTCAGTGGGCTTTTACCTCCTGGGCAAGGCCAAGAAGGAAAAGCATGGCCTTGAAATTTTCTTCTGGTGAAATTTTGAACTGCATCCAGACCATCCCCTCCATTCTCTTAGAACTGAATGCACACAATATCTCTAAGATGTTTTCTCACTTTTGTGTGGAATCTAGAAGGAGTGTCTAGGCATATACAGATGAAGGTATTTGTTTGGTTAAAAGGCCTAAAAAAGTCCTTGCCCGGCATGTTGAGCCAAGATGGAAGAGCACTGGCCTGTCCATGTAAATTGAGCTAAAACAGTTCCTGTGGCAACAGCAGCTGTTCTGTGGTGGCACGCTGGCACTGTGGTTAGTCTTCCAGGATTCTTCTACAAGTATTTTTTAGGGCTTTTAAGGTTTCTATTGCTTTTTTTTTTTTTTAAAGAATGTAAAATCATTAAAACAAAAATACATTGTGAATGATACTGCATTTCACTAAACAAAATGATAGGAATTCTGCATATTGTGGTCTTTAGATTACTTGTTCAGATTACCAGACATAAGCAGGCCAAATTAATAAAAGAAAATTTAAAAAGAAGAGAAAAAAATGTGAGCATTGATTTCTCCTTTCTATAGACCAGCAGAAATCAGCACTACAGTTGTCCAAGCTATCCTGTGTATATGCATGCATATTTCCTAATTTTAATTGTATCATTCAACTTTACTTACTGTAACAAATACCTGAGATAGTGAACTTACAGAGATTTATTTTGGCTTATGTTCTCGGAGGTTCCAGTGCCTGGGCACAGACAGAGCTGTAGTGGTGGCCTATGACGGCACATGATGGTGGAACCATATAGGAGAACCACTCACCTCATTGGTGGGGAACAAAGAAAAAGGAAGGACCTGGAGTCCCACGTGCTGTCATCCTGCAATGAGCAAAGGCTTAGCGCAGCTGTGACCAAGCTATACCAAAACTTACTGTAGGCTTCTCAGACATTACAGTGTTCTGTCCTTATATGAATAGAATCATATGGTTCCAAAAAAACAAACCCAAAGCACAAAGGGCCAGAGGTGTTGCTCAGAAGCAGAGTGCTTGCCTAACTTTCATGGCATTTTGTGTTTGATTCCCCGTGGAACAAAACAAAAAGAAAAGCAAAAGATGGGGACAGTCTTCTTTAATCTCAAACGCACACCAAAGGCAGCAGAGTATCGCTATCTCTTGCTATTTAGGATGTCAGCACAGAGCTCGTAACCACATATTACACCTGTGACCTTCACCCCAGGCCATATAATATTGTCTATTGTCACTGTTTACACTTAGGAGACTGTGACTCAAGCCCAGAGGAAATGCTCCTCAGCTTTTGCGAAGTGGACACAGATAAGGCAGGTAAGGCTTCCGGCTTTCATTCCATGCCTACCAGAGCACTTCTCCAGGAACCTGCCAAGGAGCCTGGGGCTGCTTTTCTGAAGCTGAGGGCTTTTGACCTGGGTCCTCTGTGTATCAGGCAGAAGAATCAGGCTTCATTCAATTCAGCTGATGCAAAGGGAAGTGAACATGCCAGTTATGCCTGGGTAATTTCTGGGCTTCTTCTTCTTCTTCTTCTTCTTCTTCTTCTTCTTCTTCTTCTTCTTCTTCTTC